>NW_027526203.1:11613681-11697361 GCF_048455015.1 Haemaphysalis longicornis | reverse complement strand
ATTCTGGTGCGGACAAGCATCAGACGTTGGACTGAGCGCAAAGAAACAGCAGGGATAGCGATCCTGAGTGAAGCAGACGACAAATGCGAGAATCCCTAAGCTGACGTCCACGGAGGCGCGCTTCGCAGCGCCGCCTGTGTTCGCGCTCACCGCCAATAGGTACTGATTACAGTGACGGGGCCCCGTCGCTTTAAAATCTGCACTACAGTGACGGGGGCCCCCTCAATATAACAAAATCAAAACCAGCCGATTAGCCACCGTTTCCCCTTCTGGGATTTGGTGTAGTAGTTTCAGGCGCTAACTACGGACGTTGTTAGTCCGTGGTTCGATTCTCGCACCGTGTTTTTTGTATTTTTTGTGTGTGTGTGTGTTTGTGTGGCCGCGTGGTTAGCGTTTTGTAACAGCAAAAGAATTCACGCGGTTGAGAGCAGTCGGTCTTGGTTTTTTTACTCAAGCGGCCGAACCGCTCCCGCTCACTGGAGCCAAGGCCGACGTAGCCATCTCCAGTTACGCCCGATCTCCTGTAATTATGACCAGTGATTAATAAGTAACAGTGACTCTGGTTAGTCAGTGAGCGGAAGCGGTTTGGCCGGTTAGGTAAAAATCAAGACCGACTGCTCTCGCTGAAATATTGTGTAGCGGGCGTCGGGTGGCGGCTTGGAGATCCGGTCGGATAGAGCTAGAGTTAGTCCGACCATCTGTAATTATTAATAATGATTAATAATTATCAGTGATTCTGGCTAGTCAGTGAGCGGTAGCGGTTTGGCCGGTTGGGTGAAAATCAAGAGAGGACTGCTCTCAACGCGAGTTGCGTTTTTCTCTGGACGGAACTTTAGGGGGGCCCCGTCACTGTAGTGCAGATTTTAAAGTGACGGGGGCGCCGTCACTGTAGTCAGTACCTTTTCCATAATGCATTGCGCGGGAGGAGCCTAGGAGAGGAGAAAAGCGGGCTTCAGAGGAGGTTGGCTTGCCGAAGCTTGGCCGCCTGACGTCATGCTCCCCTCCTTTTTAATTCCTTTTAAAATTCCGTGTTCCCCCCCCTCCCCCCAAGAATAAAGAAAAAATAAAGTGGGGAACAATACCCGCTCCAGCAAGGCTATGGCAGGTTTAAAGCCAATATAAAATAAATGAACGGGGCTGAAAAGCCCAAACTTTATTTTTTTTGTTTTGATTGAAGAAAAGCCAATTTGCAGGGTTAAAAAAAAAAAAACTATTTTTCCACGTTCCATATGCTCGGGCAGCAGGTACATAGAACGTGAGAAGAGAGTCGGCAATCAAGGATGCGATTGAAAGTAAACAAAGAAAACAGGTAGCAAAATGTCCTAATTGTGAAGCGCAGTTGAAAAATGCGGTAGCTAGCAGCGTGGAAAAAAAAAAAAACCCGGATAGGCAGCAGAGGAGAAAAGAAAACACGAAAAAAAATACAAATACATATGGTGTTTCACTTATAAAGTTCGCCACAAATGTCCGTCTAGAAGTAGCTGTTTTAAAATGAAAGTCCAGTTGGGGTATTCCGTTCACAAGAATATCAAACTGCGACGCCCTGCTGAAACACCGCATACATTATGCACAGTATCCACTAAATACAAAACAAAGCACCGCCGAGGCACTGTAAGGTAATAAATAGAAAGTCACTGGGTCCAGCGTAAACACTGCAGCACTCACTGCCACTCACTGTCACATGGTACACGCGATAAAAAAAAAAAAAAAACGATACCACGCTGAAGAAAGGTACGAATTGTCCCAGGGAACAGTACTCCAGAGAGAACACGTGTTTCCTGTCATGTGCACACAAAACACAACTTGAGGAAACAAAATTAAAAAAAAAACAAAAGAAAAAAAACACGCACTGGAGAGCCGCACAGATCACAAGTGACATGTTGGGCCGTAGGAATGCCCAGGCTTGTAGACGGTACGGCGCCGATGAAGGACCATTGGAGGACACACCGGCATCACACGTCGGGTAAGGAACGGGAAATGAAGTCGACGAGCTCGATTAGGATCTGGATGGCTTCAGAATTATCCAATAGATGCCGAAGGTGTGGCGGTTAAAGTGGTGGCCGCACAATGCGAAGCAGTCGTTGAATGTATGATGACGTCTTTGAACACTGCGTCAGATAGTGAGAGACGGAAGTGGCGGCTGCACCGCAAAAACACAGGCAGTCCGGCGTAAGTTCGAGACGGAAGAAATAGTGAGGGAATCGGCCATTTCCAGTTATAAGGTGAGTAAGTTTTTTAGACGGCGGAAAAGAAGCAGGCAGATTGAGAACACTCGCGTCCAGCGGAATAATTCTGTGTCACTGTTGTTCGATGCCACACCTCCTGCCACAATAGGCGACCTGCTTTCAATAGCGACGAGCGGACCATATGTTTGGATATTTTCCCGCACACATCTGTCCTCTCGTAGCAGCACTTCGCGCGACTGCGTCGGCGATTTCGTTCCCCACACGTTAGAGTGCGCTGGCACATGGTACAAGGCCAAGGAGACCGAGCTCGAGAGCAAGAGAATGTCATGTTTTAATTGGTGGATTGTGGAGGACTTATTGAAAGGATTGTCGAGTGCCAGAAGACAGAAAGACTGTCAGAGTATATATTGACAGGAGAGGAAGGCCTATTGTCCAGGAGGAACTCGATGAATTTTTGCAGGGCTATCACTTCAGCGTCAAATGATGTTGTGGCAGAAACTAAACGAACCTTCTTACGGCGTGCACGCGGTCGGGCCCGTTCAGAATGACAAAGGCTGCTCCAGCCGCAGTGGGTGTGTGGGAACCGTCTGTGAAAGCGTGGAGAGCGGAGAGATGAAGTCGCTGGTTCGCCTCCGCGCTCGTCAGGCGGCCACTTCGGACACGAAGACGTCGCGCAGGGTGAGTGGCGAGACCGATGGTAAGGTCTACGTCGGCAGGTCTGAAGGAAACCGAGTAGAATGTGATTGATTGTCGATGATTAAACAGTAAAGAGATGCGCACAGCGATGTCAAGGTGAATGTGTAACGGGAGCGCATTGGCGATGACCTCAAGGGCTGCTGTCCTCGTCGTGGTGTAAGCTCCCGTGATCGCGAACAATGATGACCTAAGCAATGAGTGAACTCGAGCTTTTAGACTATGGTGTTGATTTAAGTGCCACCAAGCGGGAGCGGCGTAGGAAATTGCAGGAAGGACGACCAGATGATGCAGTGGACGCAGATGAGAACGGTTGACGAGGGTGTGCATGCGTGCAAATCTAGTGAGCGAAACAGCCATTTTCTCAACAATTGATTTTAAATGGTTGGTGTGGGCCACAAAGGTCAAGTGGTTGTCAAATACAACTCCTAGCAGTTTCATTTCGGTGACTTGCTTGAGGGTTACACCATGAAGTCTGATGGTAGGCTTCCGTATCGCACCTCGGTCACCTCTTGAAACGAGGAGGCAAGAACATTTGGAAGGGTTTAGCCTTAGCTTCGCCTTCTCTGCCCAAGTAGTAATCTTGGACAGCGTTTCATGGGCAAGGGCTTCTAGTTGACGGCGCGTGCGCCTGTGAATGACGATAACCGTGTCATCTGCGTAGGCCTGTAAATACGTGTCTTCCGGCATGGGAATGCAGAGCATGTCAAAAATATAGGCATTCCACAAAAGCGGGCTAATGGGAGAACCTTGAGGAGACCCCTTTGTTGTGAAGTGGGTAATGTTTCCTGAGAACGCCTCGTAACGAATGGTGCGCCCCTCAAGGAACGATTTTAGCAGCTCATAGATGTTTCGAGGGCAATTGTGTGAGCGAAAAAAGTACAAAAGTCGGGGGGTGCCAAACAGTGTCAAATGCCCCAGCGAAATCAAGGGATATAACAAGAGACAGACCACCATGGTCTCGATGGTGTTGTAGACGGCTACGCAAATCAAACAAAGCGGTTGTTGTGTTGTGTCCCAAGGTAAAGCCATACTGATGTGGATGAAGGAGCCCGGAACGGGTGTAGAAAATAGTAAAATCGTGAATTTAGCATTCGTTCTAGCAGCTTCCCAATCATCGACGTAATGCATATTGTCCTGTATGAAGAAGGCTCCGTCGGCGGACGTCCAGGTTTCAATAAAAATTTAACGTGGGCTTGCTTCCAGTGAGGAGAAAAATAGCCAAGAAGAAGGCAAGAGTTGAACACGTGAAGCAGGAACGAAGAGATGTGGTGAACAAGAAGATGAACCGTGGGAGTGGTGATGTTATCAGGTCCCGGAGCAGAACCCAAATTCTGTTTTCTGGAGGCCAATCGCAACTCATCAAGAGTAAAGAGCTCGTCGTGGACTTCCATGTGGTATCTAGTTGTGGCAATGACGACCCTCATTGCTTTGTGGGCCAGAGTGTCGTCTTCATGGCAATCAGAAGGGAAGTGAGTTTTCAGGAGGAGGCCTGCCGATTCTATTGTGCTTGTTGTCGACGTATCATCCGGTAAGTGCAGAGGGGATAAAACAGAAGGCACTCGGTGCTTCCGAAACGCGGCTTTGAATGGTTGCCCGAACAAGCTCTTGCGGGACGCATCTGCACATGCCTGTCTTAGGGCCTTGTCCTTGGCGATTTGTATGTGCTCTCTGTAGGCGGCGAGACTCCTGTAATAAACAATACGATTATCTGCCCGCAAGAGTGGATCCCGGCACTGCTGGTACCGCCTCCGCAATACTCGCACCGCCGATCTCTCCCTCGCCAGAGCGTCGCTCCACCACGCGTTTCCCCTTTGTTCCTTCAGGGGTCGTTCAAACTTATTTTTTAAACTGGCTAATTTGGAATAGAAAACGTCAAGAACTGTGTTGAGGGCGGACTTCGTACAGACATCTTGCGGGTTAAAATTTTGAATCCAATCATCTGCTGCCAATTCCTCAACCAGATATTGTAATGATGCCTTGGTAAGTCGTCTTTTCAAGGGCAGTGGAAACCATTGCAGGCCGAATACTACGTACTTGTGATCTGATAAAGTTGACGTGTCATGTACATTCCACAAACAATCACCTTCCCAAATGGGACCGGAAACAAGGGTAAGGTCGATCCAAGACTCCGAGTAGGCATTTTGGAAGGTCGCTACCGAAGTTGGGTCATTCAGTATTTTGAGTCGGGTTGTGTGGATGAAGTGGGCGAGTTGGGCGCCGCGGGAGTTCAAAACATCACCTCCCCAAATGGGATTCCGGGCGTTGAAATCTCCTGCCAATATCACATTCGTAGCACAGTATCGTTCGAGGACGTCATTAATCCGAGACAAAATAAAGTCCATCGGCACTGATGGCGCAGCATAAGTAGCGATGAGAAGCATGGTGGACTGCTGATTTTGAAGTCGCAGAGCCACAATATAAGGAGACACGGTGAGGGGAAAGACATCGAATTTACGCCGGGGTATGAGGACCATGCATCGGGGAGTGTCTTGATGCAGAAAACGAAGCCAATTGGGTGGCACTCCAAGCACGGTTGATCCGCTGGCATATGGATCACAAACAACAGCCACATCAATGTGCTCTGCTTCGACGAAATCAACAAGATGTGGAGTTGCCGCACGAGTGTGGTCTAGGTTTGTCTGAAGAAATTTTAAAGAATCCATGTGGAATTTCGAGCGGTCGGTTGGTTGGAGCTGGAGCTGTTGTGCTAGGCGGAAACGATAGAGGGCGAGGTAGATGTCGGAGTGGTGTCATAAATAGTTTTTTGACGCATGCGGGCAACGCTCCATTCTATTGTAAAACAGCACTGTGCGTTGAAGGTGTGGTTGAAACGTCGCCCTGCGGCGCGACACTCCCTGCACACAACGTTCTCTTTGTCGGCAAGGGTGCAGTCTTCTGCGAGGTGATCACCCGCACAGTACAAGCAGCAGACACTCTCCGAGTTGCACCGTAGAGCGACGTGGCCGTATGTGCAACAACGACTGCACGCCGCCACGTAGAAATTTTCTTTAATGGGACAGGACGTCCAGCCAATCAATAAGCGATCTTTCGCTTTGAGGATGTGGTAGACGGACGGCGAAACCTCCACAATATGGACGTTGTTGCCAGTACGGTCTTTAAAGTAGGTCCTGTGTTTAAACTCTTCATCGCGGATATTCAACCCATTGCGAGCATTGATGTTCGTGCGCAATATACCTGGAACGATGCTGGGGTCTACACCACTGATTTTAAACTGTGGCAAACGGCGTGGAGGACGGATGACTTTGATGGCTGTTCTAAGCTGAGTGTTTCCTTCGATGGCTTTTTCGAGATTGTCAATTGAAGCTCGGTCCGCAGACACTACCGTCAGCCCGGTGCGGTTGGGAATGAGTTTAACTTGTTTCACTCCGATTCCGGATGGATCGTTCCCAAAAGTTGATTTGAGCAGGGTAATAGTTTTAGGGCCAGGATGAGCAGATGGAAGAAGAGGCCTAATGTGCAAAACGTGGTTTGGGTCAGTTTCAAGAGGCCTAACTTCTTTGTCTGGGTGGTGCTGCACAGGCTGAAGGGGAGGATATAGTGACGGTTCGGGGACGCGTGCATTGCACGCAGAGTCCCTGGGGTTACGCAGAGCATTCGCGAAGGACTGCCGCGGCACAGGTGGTGGATTATGTGGGATGACTTCTTCATGGCGGTACTCAGCTAGCTGCGATCGTAGCTCGTCGATCGTGCCTTCGGCGCGGGATAACTTCGTACGTAGGGACATGAACATTGTCTGCAAGTCTTCTTCGACTTGCAGACAATAGAGAGTTTTAGCATAGCGGCTCCCGTACGCTACGCTAAGGTTAGCGGGTAGCGGGACCGGAATGCGCATGCGCGCGCGGGGAGTGCGAGGAGGTTGCCCCTCAGCGGAGGGAAAGAGCGGGCATGGCGAAGGCTGGCCGTGCGGAACTAATCCACCCCACCGTGACGAATTTGCTCTCCCCAGTCGCGCCCCGCTACCCGCCGCCATAGCGTTAGCGGACGGAGCACGCTATGCTAACACTCTCTAATGTTCATGTCCCTACGTACATTTTCTTCCTCCATGGATGAAGCGCCCGTTCCATCGGGCGAGGGGGAAAAGTACTCTCGCACGCAGCGTTCGCGCTAGACCTGTGCGCCGGTCAGAAATCGCCGGCGGCGGCGTGAAACGGCGCGGGGGTCCCCGGATCGGCGGCGGTGCGGCGCGGAATAGCGGGTGGTGGTGGTGGTGGTGGTGGAGGGGGGGGGGAGAGAGAGAGAGAGAGACAGAGAGAGAGAGAGAGAGAGAGAGAGAGAGAGAGAGAGAGAGAGAGAGAGAGAGAGAGAGAGAGAGAGAGAGTGAGAGGATTTTGGGGAAAAGAAAATATGCAAAAACCATGGGGGATCCGGACATGTGTAGGACAATTCGGTGCAGCAAGTCTCGCTGCGGACATTTCGGTGCACGGGATGTCCCAGGCATTTCTTTAAACATTTTAGCTTTAATACTTTCGTTTCGTCAGACGATATAATTTTACGTTCGAGAGCATTAGCGCCTAAAACCCAATTTCGAAATTAAATGTTAAAAATTAACGTTGTTAATTTACTTCCCTTCTACCATTTTTATTTCAGCATTCATGTGAACAACTCTAATATTTTAATTCAAGTGTTACCGAAAGGCTTTGATTTCACTTCACCCACCGCTGCAAGATGCTGCTGCTTTTAGTCACTTCCTACCTCCCCCCCACCCCCCCACCCTTCCCCGTCCGCCAAACCACCGCGAAAAGAAAGAAAGAAAGGAAACGAGCTAGCTTAAATTAAGCACGCGTGCATCCATTTTCATAATTCATAATTTTCTCTATCGATTTATTCCTGCAGTCGGTGTTGGTTCTACTCGAAAACTAACCATTGATCGCACGGTGGAGTGGCTAAACGGGTGGGGGTGGGGAGGGCTAAGTGCTTAGACCAGCCCCCTTGGTAGATAGAGGGGGGTGTCACTTGTGTTTCTTCAAAGTGTAAACTGGGCATCGAAAACGTGAATACGACTGTCGCGGCTCTCGCAAAACCAGCCTATTCAAAATTTTCCCCTCTTACAATGGAAGAAAAGGAGGAATGTCTGGGGTGTCCATTATATGCGCGACTTCAAGAGTTAATTGTAGGTGGGGCGACTGAAAGGAAAGAGCGATTCCTGGAGAGGGGCGCCTTCCGTGTGGCCGCGACGCGCGGAAGAATGCAGCCAACGAGCTTGTTCCTCGATGGGGGCGACAGGCGCGAACGATCCTGGTCATTGTGTCCTCAGCGGCTTTTCGGGTGGCTTTTTGTTGTGCACTACAGAGGTCATGTGAGCTCACGCCGAATGTATCGCTTTTTCTTGCATCAATGCGCGGACTCTTTGGAGAAGGTGATGGCCGCTTTGCCTGTAAGATTTCCACGGGAAATTGAACATAATACCCATAATATTACTGAAAAAGAAATCTGGGAAGGCTAAAACTTACAAACAGACGGAGGGGGAGGGGGGGGTGGAAGAATTAAAAGGAAATGAAAGTAGCATGTAAAGCTAAAACTAAGGTTGGTTTGACCGACCAGAATTGGTGGTATTTGTACGCACAACCTGTACGCGCTTGATCAGCATTGATGAGATATAGAACCTGCAGCTGTTTTCAAAAGGCCCGTTCTTCCTCCGCGACAATATCCTAAACTTGTCCGTAAAAAAAAAGCTGGCGAGAACAGTGTCTCCAAATTCATTTAAACATGACAACGCAGCCTAAATAAACTTTTCATAAGATTGCCTGCATTTTTAGGGGCAACCGAATGTTTGGAAAGTTGAGGATTGTGAGAGTGTGCATTTTATTTAGAAAAAAAATACATAAAGAATGCGTTAGCCATCGAAAACATCGGCTAAATTGTCTTTGCTGATTAGCATGCCCCCAAAAAGCGCGAATATAAATAACGTCTTGCCGTAAATTAAAAAAAAAAAAACATGTGCAGAAGAATTTAATCAGCTGGCTGCAAAACAGGTGTTCCCTGAACTAGGTATTAAAGAAAAATACAAAAATGTTCAGTTTCTACAAATACCTGGCAAAAAATCGCGAACACGACATCAATATTAAAAGGCAATCGCTGCCCTAGATTCTTGTCCAAAACCCATGTTAAGCGAAAATAAAAATATAACGGCTGTTTCAAGCAAACAAGCACCCGATAATACGGTCGCCGAAATGTTCGCGCAAGGAAATGCCGTGCACCGAAACGTCCGTACACCGATATGTCCGTACACCAAAATGGCCTAGACCTGGGACGACGCTGTGCGCTTCTTTGGTGGAGCTCCCACGGCTTCTAGTTCAATTTTCACCGATACTGATTAAACCTCGCAGCGTAGAGCTTCTATGACATTCCAGACACTGAGAGGCTAGCTGTGTCCGACTAAGCTACTAAACCGACGGTTCCAGGCTTCCTGCCTTCGCAATTGTTGTTTGTGTGGTTTTAATCCAACTACTTGCATTAAATTTTTTTATCGATGCTCAGCCCTACCATCCATCCATCCATCCACCCATCCATCAAACCGTCCGTCTGTCGACCCAATTTGGTTTGTTAGGTTTTAGCCTCCATGGCGTTAATTTCTGCCCCTAAAGGAATATTAAAGCATTCCATCTCTTCCTCAACCCTTTGGCTAAAACGCAAAGGGATAAAATCAAAAGCGCAAAAAAGTTCAAATCTAACTTGAAGGGAAACACGTCGACTGGAGTATGGGACCATTTTTTCCGTTTCCGGGGTTCACCCATCACAGCCACGGTGGCTGCTTTTCAGATTGAGTGGAAAAGCGAAAATCCCATTGTGTTGAGATGTTGGCGCACGGTAAAAATCCACAGGGGATCAAAATTAATCCGAAGCCCCCCACTACAGCGAGCCTCTATATCCCCATGGGGTTTTTTTTATCACAGGTGTCAAAAAACACATGGGCTATGAGGCGCTTTGGATTAATTTTGAGCCAGTGCGGACGACCAGCTTCGGTTGGTGGAAATGGCCGTCGCAGCTGGCACCACGAATGGGGTCTTGAAATGAGGACACTACTCCGCAATTTTTGTGCTGACGAAATTTATTCTCTCTCTGTCTCGCTCTCTCTCTCTCTCTCTCTCATAGCTCATGTGTAGCTTCGGTGCGCTAAACCCCACAATCAATCACGTTCACGTCACGCAGCACGCGCTATTAATATACAACTTTTACGTTTCAAAATCATAGCTTTCTTGCGGAGCGTGGACATTGCTCGTCGAAGCTCTGTTTGGGATAGCCTAATTCGGCTGTAAAGAACTCGCAATGAAGACAAGAGGAGTAAGAATGCATTCGTAGACAACCCTCTGAATTTCTGTAGATTTTCTTATGGTACCTTTCACCATTATTTCTGAATTCTTTTTCTCCAAATCGTCTAGTTAACTGGCCTCCAGCGACAAAGGGCAGCATGACGTACGCTCCTCTGCCCTCTGGGACGCTATTTTATCACAGTGCTCAAATACGACATTGGTTGTCTGAAGTTGTGCGGGTATTAGAATTTCCTTCCAATTTTGTGTTTCACATTCGTTTAAGTAATGCATTGCTGACGTTAATGAGTTGTGAATGCTTGTGCCAGGCTCACAGTTCCGGAGATCCTAGCTGCGCTTTCATTGACTCTTCCTGCGTACCTGGACAGTTCATTTATTGACCCACTTCCCGTGCACTCTTCCCGTAATGACGCTGCCCATTCAAGCTTGCGCGCTACTGCGGCGGTTTCTTGTGCACTGTTCCCGTGCTGATTATGGGGTTTCATATATTCTTCGATGTTAGCCGCTTGTCCCCTTGAGAGAATCGACGAGTGGTGGGAGGAGCTGGCGCACTGATTTTGGAGACTTGTGTACTTCGGTCGTTCTCTTTCATCCGCATTTATTCTTATCAGTCGCTCTGAGACCGCATCTTTTGTGTTAGTGTTTTATTTTCCTTGCAGTGTATACTTTTATCCCCGTTGGATGACTATGTTATTAATACGCCAAGGGACGGGCCTTTATTAAGAAGGAAGGTGTTCAAACACTTTTGGTCATGTTTGTACAGTAGAAATAATATGGCTTGAGGGGCTGAAGTTTGCGTTCGCTCCTGTCCTCCATCCTACTTCCCTTTGGAGAAGAAAGAAAGAGGGCTATTGACACAGAGAGAGTCGGTTGGGCCTATTTAACCATGGGGGCCTGGAGTAACATGGGTGCCTGGTCATTTTAGAGTTTCTGAGAAAGTGGATAAAACAAGAAACATGTCGTGCTTGCGTGGCAGAGGGAAAAGCTGGGGTGCTTCAAGAGGATTCCGAGTGAAGCGCGTCGAGAGGTAGGCAATCACGCATTTATCCTTTGTTAACAAGGTCGCGGGACGCATTCAAGAGGCTTGGTATGGGGCGGACGGGCCGGGAAGAAAAGGTATTCGGAGAAGGAGGAGAAGGAAGGGGACTAGAAGTCTCCCCACAAGAGCAGCAGAATGACTGATTCAAGGCTGAATGTACAAATAATCCGTTTATGCATGGTGGATCGCGATTATTTCCCGACGAACAGCACCGCTGAGAGAGGCATTTCTTGCAGAGGGAGAAACGACAACTTCCAGCGAAGCGACGTATTTTCCTTTCATACTCCTTCGTTCTTCAGAAGAGTCGCATAATAGGCGGGGCGCGGGGCCGGCGGCGCGCCGAAAATTTTGCCCGGCGGCGGCGGCGGCGTACTCATTCCCGCGACTTCGGCGGCGGCGCAGACGGCGCGACCAAAACAGGCGGTGGCGGCGGCGTGGCGCGGCGGCGCACAGGTCTAGTTCGCGACCACCCGCCATCTTGTTATCCGGATTACTGCGGGAAAGCCGTCCGACGCGAGTGTAGGAGCCTCGCCGCCACGCTTCCGACGGCGGCCGACGCGCAGCGGAGGCGCTTCCGTCGGCGGCGCCTTACGGCGGCTACGCTGGTAAGGTGGCTCCTGCGATGTCGCTCACACTGGTGCTGCTGCTGTTCCTGGGCGGGGCGCGGGGCCACCCGCGTAGGCGGCTGCGGCACAGCCGTAGTGGGGGCTTCTCTGCGCGGCATGGATAACCGGAGTGACGTCATCACGGCGGTGCGTGGAAAAGGGTCGCGCAACTCTTAGCTCCCTGCGGGAGATATATACAGGAACTCTAGTGGCAGGCCTGGCCAGTGCCCTCTAGAACAGCTTCAGGCATGTTCGCTCCTCCCATGGAGGAAAGAAAAGGTTAGGAGAGGCCCTGACGTCACATTTGTGAAGCCGAGTCCCGACATGACTTGGTCCCATGGAGCCCAGCACTCTATCCCATCATCCTTTGCTATCTCTGGTTTGATTTGACTAACATGGCGCCGCCCTGCCCTCCCGCTTCGAAGCGAAAACAGCTTCGTCGCTAATTCCTCGGTGCGATGTCATGTTCTAAGCTGTTGATTTCGCCTTCAATTTGCCAATTCTAGCCCTCACCCAAAGTTTCAATCTAAAAACGGCCTTCGTTTTTGAGATAGAAGGACGATTTTTCAGCTCTTAAAGGAGCCATGAAGAGAAAATGCAAGTTGGTTTTATTCGAAAGATTTCGTGTTTTATAGTGCCCCCAACGCTTGTCCGGATACAAACGGTGCTTTATTCACTGAGAAATTAAACAATTTAGGTTAAAATTTTGATTTTCCCGCTCAATGGTGCGTTTTCGTGGTCCCAAATGACATCACAGGAACGGACCGCTCTGCAGCCTAGAGTACCTTCATTCACGCATCCGCGGTACAGGGTAGAGACACATATACGCTGGCGCCGCCATTTTCGGTTGCTCGCTCGCCCCCGAAGCAAGTCATTGTGTCAAAACCGCGCTAAAATTATCGCCGCAACGCGGTTTACTGAAGAAGTTTGAATCATATTGTCTGTTTCGCGTTGCTAGGTCTCGTGGGAAACGAAAAGAATAACGCGTTGAGCCCGTTGGCCCAATTGCGACGGCACGGGACCGTTCAAAGGTTGTCTCCACCCTGTACAGCGGTGTTGGTTTGTTCCCGCGTTTCTTTACGTTCCATAACCTAGATGGCGCCACCATACCGTGGCAAGCGTTTGGTTTGTTTTTGCCCGCATTTAAACCTGGCTTGTTTTTGTTCTGGGAGAAAATATTCGTTCCCTGAAACAGTGCTCGCTCGACAAATGGGGTCACGTAAGACACCGTTGTTGCGTCAATCGGCCAGTGTCGTCTGAGACAACCCCAAGCCCCGTAGTGCTGTGCAGCTAAACCAAGCATGCTGTGCGCAGTACGAACAGCAGAACGCATCAGTACTTCTATGTTTACATGTGCTTTCTTAACTTCCACTGTTTGTCCCATCATTCTTATTGCTTTGGAAAGAATGTGCCCTAAATTTAAGCGCAAATCGCTCGTTCGTCTAGTTTGTAAGCTCTACCTAATTTGCGTCTGCTTCTGCCAGCCTCCGCCAATCGCAGAGCTTAGCTCATGGGACATCATAGGTTCTGTTGCGGGAAATGAGCTGGTGGGTCGCATGACCACTCCCGTTTTTCCTAATTATGTAGCTTATTTGAGTGAAGTTTACGTTAAAACTTATGATTCTAACGAGACAATCTTTTGAATGAACCAAACTTGTGTTTTCTCTTCATGGCTCCTTTAAGCCTGACAAAGTAGCGTTTGTCGTTGTCATAGCAACAAGCTCGCGGGATGGCGAACGCAGATGACGGGAGCATTGTTTGGGGTGGTACATCACTGCGGTCTTTGCGCGCTACGTCTCAGCAGCGATAAATTCCACTTCACTTCACAACGAAGAAACACACAGTGAGCAAAGAACGAACTGTGGCTCTCGCCAACGCTGAGCGAAGGGGATTTTCCCGGCAGGTCGCCGGCGGTGGCAGCGGCTCGCTCCGCCGATTTCGACGCGACGCAAGCGTCGCTGCGGCCGGGGTGTTAAGGCCGCCTCCGACGGCGGAGTTTTCAAACTGGCCTAATCTAAAAACGTTTGTCGTAGCGACTGCGCTGGTTTGCAAGCGTAACGAGGCAGCCACATACCAAGCGCCTTAAAAATTTGTCTGTTCTATTCGCCCAAATTTGGCCGCCGCAGTTGTAAACAAGTAAGCAACATTGTCCATGCGCTCAAGAAAAATGACGTCACTTCCTCCACACTTTTTGCAATGCATTGGGATGCTAGGGGCCTCTCCTGTTCTGTGGCCTCTCCTGAGTATTCTTTCCTCCATGGCTCCTCCGGTCGCGGCCTGTGACGTCACCCAGTTCTGACCTTCGGCTTCCGTCGAGTGGCTGTGCCGCGCCGTTCGAGTTGGCCGGCGTGCTAAGCCTGGCGAGCCGTTGACGCGGTGTGTTGGTGTCTTGTTTTTTGTTACGGTGTTGTGGTGTTTCTGGCGACCTGAGAAGAGGTGTTTTTCTGAATATGCGAACAGCTGCGTGATGATGATGTGCTTGGTCGTTAACCGAATGTTCGCCCGCAAACTATCGTAATGGGGCGATGCTGCGTGCCGAATTGTCGCGGGAACTACGACACCGGACCAAAAGTTCGAGTGTTCTCGTTACCCAAGGACGCCCGCAGAGTGTTATGGGAGCGTGCCGTTCGTCGAGATGACGTCGATATTCGTTCTCTCCGCAATCCAAAGGCATGTATACGTTTTCATTAGTTGCTGTTGAGTAATTCGTGCTTTATGTTCACGCTATTGATATTGCCGCGTGTGTTCATTTCTGTTTTGAACCATTCGCTTTGGCTTTGCCGCTTTGTTGTGATGGGTGTTGAATCTCCCTGGCGGGAACCGGCACACCTCCCGGGCAACAGGGGAAGAGGAAGAGGAGGTGGCACGCGGGGAGACGCGCGAGGGGACCGAGGGAGCAGAAGAAGAGAATAAAGTAGTGTTCGTTGGGATTCCATGCACTAAGACGCGGATGTCGTTCTCTCTTCACGTTATATAATTTCTGGTGCCGAAACCCGGGAGAAGACCGACATCCGTCTGCGCTGACTATGGAGAAGTTGCGCCGTCGTCGGGGTGTTTTTCGCGGTGCCGCTACACGTCTTTTGGCTTCGGCAAATGAGCTCCTACAAGATACCGATTCGGACGCCTCAGACTTACAAGCAGCCATCGAAGACCTCGAGGAAAAGGATGCCGTCTTGAGCGAGCTGGACGCGAAGATTGATGAACTTCTTGACGATCAGGAGTACGAAGACGAGATAGCAGGTGCATTAGAGTACCACGACAAAATTCGCCACGCGATTACCAAGCTTCGGTTCATGCTGAAGACCAAGAGTGTCACACCTACAGACGTCGGCCAGCCAGGTGTGTTCCCACCGAGCGACCAATCACGTGGCACTTCTGTTGGCATTAACGGCGAACTCGACCAGGAAGCCGCGGCTAACGGCAGCTTCCGCTCTTCTACTCAGAGGGTTGCCTTGCCGAAGCTTCAGATTCCTGTCTTCTCCGGCGTGCTTCGTGAGTGGCAAGGTTTTTGGGAGCACTTCCAGGCCACTATTCACAGCCATCCGGAACTGCCTAATATAGAAAAATTTAAGTATTTGAAGACGTACCTGAGCGGGGACGCCAAGAGGGCAGTTGAGTGGATACGTCTGACCGAAAGCAATTACGAGGTCGCGATCAAGGTGCTGACAGATCGTTTTGGCCGAACGGATGTTCTCGTGGATGACCACATTGATAGCCTCCTCGCCATTGCCCCCATCAAAAGCTCGGCGCAGGTCTCGCGGCTTCGTGACCTATATGAACAGATCCTGTTTAGGACAAGTTGCCTCGAGAGCCTGGGAGTTCCTGCATCGGAGTACGCAGTAATCCTCCATCGCGTCCTCATGCGCGCACTGCCTGAGGATCTGGCAGTGCTATACAGGCAACGCATGAAGGAGGCTGCAGCCGATGACTCCACCACCCCAAGGTCACGAGGCGACGAGGTCAAACGAGTACTGCGGTTCCTGCAGATTCAGGTGGAGAGCAGGGAGGAAAGCACGGTGACGCAGAAAAGAGTCGCTTCGAACGCGACATCGGTGGAGCGGCAAGCGCGCGATAACGTCTTTCCTAAGCTTCCGTCCGCCCTGGCTTTGGCTACCGGCTCATCGTTGTCAGAGCCGCGATCATGTCCACTCTGCGAAGCGCCAGATCACGGAACCGAGGATTGCCAAGCTAAGCTGCCGGGAGAAGAGAAGCGACGAAGACTTGGAAGGAAGCGTTGTTGCTTCAGATGCGGCAAGCCAGGACACTTCGCACGCAGCTGCTGCCTTCCCACGTGGCTTTGGTGTCGCCATTGTGCGCGACGCCACTTGTCGGTTCTCTGCGACGTGTGGACGCGACCCAACTCAGGGGACTCCGTACCACCAGCACCTTTTGGGAGCAGGAATCGGCAAATGGCGACTCTACAAGAAGAGCCGGTCACGGCTGCTTCTGCTAGTGGCAATTTCACGTCGTCTGTATTGCTACAAACCGCGACGGTATGGGCATGTAGCAATGGTGGCCGTGTCCTGGTCCGCCTTCTTTTTGACACCGGCAGCCAGCGAACGTTTGTGCGCAGTGACTTGGCGAACAAGCTAGAGCTTGCATCCACCGGCGTTGAAGACCTTACGGTATTCACGTTCGGCGACTGTCAGCGTTCGCGTCGGTACAGCTGCCGGAAAGTGAGCGTCACGCTGACTGGTCGTCTCGAGTCGAAAGAAGTGACCCTCGACACTCTGGAGGTTCCGGAGGTATGCACTGTAAGGAGTTCGCCCATGGAACCTGCTCTAGTTTCCATACTCCGTAACCAAAACTTGATCATCGCGGACGAGCCTCAAGATGGGAAGGATCAGAGTCCTACTATTAGCGTCTTAGTGGGCTCTGACAATTACTGGAAGCTGGTCACAGGACGTATCAAACGTTTAGGGGACAACATGTGCGCTGTGGAGACAGTTTTTGGTTGGGTCGTCCAGGGAACATACTCTGCGCATCTACTCCCTGGGCGAGGGGCCCCTCAAGGCCGTGCTGACCGTCCTGGGCGGCTGGCCCGTGGTCGAGGGCGCCTCGTGGGACGCTTCCCGCTTCCACTGGCTCGACGCCCTCATCCAGTACCGCAACTTCGGCTACAGCCACGACATCCTGCTCAACCTGTCCGTCATCCCGGACTTCCGCAACAACACGCGCTACGTCATCGACCTGGACCAGACGTCGCGGGAGCTGCCCGACCACACGTACCTGATCCGTGGACTCAACGACACGGCCGTCGAGGCCTACCTGCGCCTCATGGTCGAGGCCACCCACTTGCTCGGGGCGCCGGACAAGGAGACTGCTCGCACGGAGCTCATGGACGCCCTGCATTTCGAAATCATGCTCGCCAACTATTCGACACCGCGCGAGGAGCGCCGCAACATCAGCAAGCTGTACAACAAGGTGCCCATCAGCGAACTCAAGAATCTGGAGCCGAAGATCGACTGGGATCGGTACTTCAACTCGCTGCTGACGGGCGAGGTGGCGTCGGACGAGCCGGTCAACGTGGTATTGCCGGAGTTCGTTCAGCGCTTCGAGTACCTCCTGGAGACCACGAACGAGATGAATCGGTCAGCGAGCTATGGAGGCGATTGAGAAAAGAGTACTCGCTGCTTCTTCGCTCTGCTCATGATGCTCTACCAGCTGTTCCCTCCCGGCTCCGAGTTGGCGACGTTGTCATCGTGCAGGACGACAATGTGCCCGCTCTTATGTGGAAAATCGGGCGCATCATCGAGGCATTGCCGGGAAGAGACGGAACAAGCAGGTATTTCCGACTGCGGCTTCCAGGCGGCCAGGAGATCCGGTGTGCTGTCCAGCGGCTTTACCTGTTGGAAGCCGATGCACCCAGCGCGGGGGCGGGAATATGTTGAATCTCCCTGGCGGGAACCGGCACACCTCCCGGGCAGCAGGGGAAGAGGAAAAGGAGGTGGCACGCGGGGAGACGCGCGAGGGGACCGAGGGAGCAGAAGAAGAGAATAAAGTAGTGTTCGTTGAGATTCCATGCACTAAGACGCGGATGTCGTTCTCTCTTCACGTTATAATGGGAATTGCTCCATTGCTATAAGGTGGCTCGCATGTTTTAAGTGATGTTCTTTCTAGAAGCGCCGGGACGCATTATAAGTTCACGCAACGCTCGAATTTTCCGTTTGTTCTCAGATTTATTTGCTCTCCAGTGCTCCGTCGAGAAATTTCGATGATGCAAGTAATAAAACGCCTGCGGGAAACGGCTGGCACTCGTTCTCGCCGGGTGCGTTGTCGTTCGTTTGTTTAGAAGTAACTCGTGAACTTCGCTGGCCGAGTGGGCGAGTTCACCTTTCTGCATGCCCGCTTCCTAGCCTGCCGTTCTGCAGCGTGGCATCTATGTGTACATATGTTCTTGAAGGGGTCATATGCGTCGTTAGAACGAAGGTAGGCAGGAAAAGGAAGACGTCTGTGGAAGGACAACGAGTTACATCAAAGAGAGTGTTGTTTTATTTGTACACACGTTATCACTCAACGTTTCGTTGTAAGTATTTGAAAAATATCTCCGAGCACACTTTCTTGTATTCTCTATATTGTGTTCGATTTCTATGCAATTATCTTGAGAGCTGTAGTTGAAATTTCTACGTTGCCGCAGGGCACCACGCCCTTCTGTAACAGCTCCGATTTTTAATTGAGAAATATGAGAGTGCGGTGACGACATGACTTCATATATGTTGTTTATTTCTTGATGCTGCACCCGCGACTTTCTTGCAGTTTTATAATTACATGCCCATCACTCTAGCCCCTTCCGTTACTTTGTTTCCTTGAAATGACCCGCCGGGGTGGCTCAGTGTCTAAGGCGTTGTGCTGCTGAGCACAATGACGCGGGTTCGATTCCCGGCCGCGGTGGCCGCTTTTCTGACGGAGGCGAAAAGCGAAAAAGCCAGTGTGTACGAGACTTCGGCGCACGTTAAAGGTTCCCATGGGTGGTCAAAATTGATCCGGAACCCTCCACTGCGGCGCGCCTCATCGCCTAGCTGTGCAGTTTCGGTGCGTTAAACCCCGTAATCAATAAATTTCCTTGAAATGTATACTGGTGCACTTCATTGACATGTGCATGTCTGTACAGAGCTAAGATGTCCGTATTTTCTAGCCAAGTAAATGGGGGGATATGAAGGAGAAAGCCTCTAATAATACATTTTGTTTTTGTCAGTGGTTTGCAGGTATGCGAGTTCCATTTAAAGCCTGAGTACTTGAAGACGACCACCACGTACACCGATCCTAGAACCGACAGGAAAGTAGAAGCTGCCATGGGCGCCACTCGGCTTACTCCGGACGTAGTGCCGACAATCTTTCCCAATTCGCCTCCCCTGCTTACTTGAGTGACTGCACACCGTAGACTGCCGACCTATCTTTCTGTATTTCCTCAACGAGCGCGAGGAGCCCGAGGAAAAGAGGAAATGTCGCGAAGCATCGCATCCGGAGGAAGCTATTCGAAAGTCCATTTCTCCGCACGAAGAAGTGCACCGCCAAAATAAGCTGCAGTCATACGAGGACCTTGTATCGCGACTACAACGCGTCGACCTCTGCAGCTACTGGACAGCAGTACAAGCAGCACACGCTGTTCTGTTTCTTCATGTAGAGGGCGAAGATCCACCGGAAGTTGAAAGATCTGTGTTTGTCAGCAGGAACATGGAGGTTACGGCTTTCTGGGGGAAGGCGAAACTACCTGGGAAAGATTTCCTCATCCCATCTAGACTGGGCGATCTGCGCTGCCTGCAGACCGCACTAGACAGTGTCAGAAGTTTCAAGGGTCCAGACGTTTGTGATAAGGATGAAAAAGTGAAGGCAAGTTTCAACTTGTTCCTGGTGTGCTCCTGGTGAGCTCCTCGTGTCTATCACAAGGCACCTGTGTGAAAGTGAGGATTTCGATGTCTGTAGCAATGGTCATCACCCTGACACTGTACTGACTAATATACTTGTGGCAGCAGCAAACACTCTTCTGAAAAACTACGTTCACATGAAGATGGATATTTTGAAAACTAAAAAAAAAAAACAGCCACAGCAAAGGATACTGCAGAAGTTTTCAAAATGAACAGGAAGTTTTCATGCGTTCTCTGGACATTGCAAATGTATAGAACACAGCTTTTTTTCAAAAACTCTCAGTTATTCTTTTCTCGTGCAGTTACGTTTTATTACTCTAGTGTTCATAGTGTCTGCACGACAGGGTATTTTACCGTACACACCAATAAAAGCCCTCACCATTCATGGCGGTTACTGAGAAGTGTGTATCACCTGCATTCTGCCTGCACGGTCGCGCGAGGCTTTATTATTATCTTCACCATTATATTGTTCTCGAATAGTCTGCAACATATTGTTTAGCAAACCAATAATTTGTGTCTGTAGTTACTGTATGCCACCTGTTTGCCACATTTCAATGTTTATATTATATTGCGCTAGAGTGGTTTGCATTGCAATGCTTAGTAAACTAGCTAATGATAAAATTAGTTGCGAGTGCAGCAAGTGAGTGTTGTCTTTGTTCCCTTAAAGGGACACTGAAGTGATTTGTAAACATTGCGGGATTACTAGCGCAAATTGTAGTCCGGAGTCCATAGGCCATGTTTCGACCACTCTGAGCGCGTTTACGCGAATTTATTTAGTAGAAAAAGCAATTCGAGAATGCTGTCATCCTCTCTCCACCCTCGCCCATTTTTTTTGTGGCGTTTTCGTGTGAAGTCACGAGGAGGCGAGCTTGCAATTGGCTGCGCTACTGCACGGTTCGCCGACCTTGCGATCGAGTCACTCGGCACAGCGTTTAGACCACCGGCTGCCGGCGGGTCGTCGCAATTTGCTCGCTCAATTGAAACTGAGCCACCGCATGTTTGTGAATGAAAGAATGCGCCTTTATTTACTTTGTTAGTTTGTACACTGTATCTAGCCCAAGTCGAGTCAAGGTCGCCTCACACAAGCGCTGCACAAGGGCACATGCGACGCTTCGCTGACTTTACGCTAGTAGGAAAATCTAAGGCCACTTGAAGGCGGGAGAAGAGTCAACGAAGTCAATATTGGTACTAAGAAAATAAAATCAACTGAAACTTTTACTGTACAGCGCAAAACTAGGGAGTAGGAAGCACTTTTTTGCGCTGGGTGAGCAAGCACAGCCGTCAGCAGCACGACCGCACATCTGGGAACGCTTTTCCGTCAAAGAAATGCAATTGCTAGACGTGAGATATTGTGGAAGTTTGGGGGACGCTTACTGCACGGGCGCTATACGACAAATAGTCACCTAAAGTACTTAGAATGATAAGGCTAAATAAAAGTGTAAACTGGTTATACATTATATACCTTATATATCCAGGCTCGGCAGAGCATGACGAACACCCTTATTGAAAGTCTATTCCCGGTGCCTGTTTATCGCCAGCCTTACTTAGGCCACCAGAAAAGCAATCTTTTAAAACGCGTAATGAGCATGTGTATCCCGCCAAAATCAAAAACATTTTTCTTCAAGCTTCATTCTTCCACACTCGCAGTTCAAGACATGGCTACGCGAAAAAGGAATGTGTATTCCTTGGTCGGACAATTGTCGCCTCTGTAATCAACCAGAGACAATTGATCATTGTTTTGCGTTGTGCCGGGACGCTGTGTTCTTCTGGGACGTTTTGCAGCGGACACTAAAAAAAGGACATTGACATCACCCCGTACACCATTCGCTTCCTGCCATTTGAAGATGTTAATCGGGTGCCATACGACGTTTTCGTTGTCCTAGGATTGTTTAGCTTGTGGAAGTGCCGCATGACTGATCGGCATGCGGAACCCCCTAGGCCGACCAAGTGCATCTTTCGGGAACAGGCGGCGTTGGTGCGGAGCGTTTATGCTGCGCAGAGTGATCCACCAGAGTGGCTGCCTCTTTTGGATGCGTGCGTTTGCTTGCCTGAGTTTTGATCTTTGTTCGACTGATGTCCTTGCCCTTTGCTGTCTGTTAGTGTTTATATTGTATGTTAAGTGTCTTGTCTTTTGAAGTTTTCTAAAATTTCCATGCATTAAAGAAAAAAAAAAGGCCTGTGGCCGAGTGGTTTAAGGCTCTAGGTTATCATTTTGCAAGTCGCAAGTTCGAATCCCTGAGGGTGCATCGTTTTTTTTGCCGGTTGATTTTTTTAGCATTTCGGCTGGCGTACCCGCAAATTTTCCCGCCATTTTTTCGCGGGGCTACCGTGGTTGCCAGACCAGGACTGCCCTCTGTTGATTAGCTCGCATCATCCGTAAAGGCCGCAGATCTGTCAGCCCGCTCTGAATACAGACCCCTGCGCACTCGCGCTGTGGGCTCGGGCTCGAGCCTGTTTTTTTTCGCTTCGTCCTCATGGGAGGTACTACAAACATATGGGGCCCGTAAAGGCATTCCGTAAAGGGGAGGGAAGTCCTGGTCTGACAACCATGGGGACGAAGCGGGAAAAAAAACCCGGGCTCTAGCCCGAGCCCGCGCACGAGCGCGCAGAGGTTTGTATACCCAGAGTGGGCTGACAGATCTGCGGCCTTTACGGATGATGCGAGCTAATCAACAGAGGGCAGTCCTGGTCTGGCAACCATGGTAGCCCCGCGAAAAAATGGCGGGAAAATTTGCGGGTACGCCAGCCGAAATGCTACCGATTTTTTCGTTTTCGGCCGATGTTTACTAAACTGAGTTCACCATTTTTGAGCCGTAACGTTCACTGTTCCACGAGCGAGTTTGCAGAACGCGCACAGACTGCCACTGACGCTCTAGCGAGTTCTCGTTAGCGTGCTGCTGCTTGCGGGCAGTGGGCACAGGCCTGAATCAGCACACCCTTGGCCGGGTGCAAACACGCTTTTTACGATACAGGCATGAGTGAGGCAAGCTCCGAATATGAGGGAAAAGCGCATGATATTTGAGCGTCAGCGTTGACGCGGAGGGCGTCATCCACTGCGTAGGCCTCGGCTAGTGATTTCTACGATTCCAAGCCGTCCTGGGCGGCTTATCTCAGGCATTTTACAGCCGACAATATGGCAGAAGGGCAGTACGGCGATTACTGAGGTATCGAGAAGGCCCATCCAACGATGCCGTCGGATGTCAAACATGTTGTTTTACAGAACCGAAACCGAAACTATTTGAATGTTAACCTCGGACATCGTCCTATCACTGTGCCATCTCCTCGCGACGTGACAGCTTTAGTTGTTGCGGCCGCCACAGACCGCGCATGGTAGTTTTTCTTCTTTCCCGCTTTATAAAATAATTAACGACTTATCAACTGGATAAACGATGAAAAGTGTGGTAATTTGAGCCAGTCTACGCAGTGCAAGCAAAACCGGGAGCTTGGCAAATTCACTTCAGTGTCCCTTTAAGTCTTCTCGTTCAGAGGGTTCTGCTTCACCTATATGGCATGATGATCAATAATGAACTAGCCTAGCTTTGAACCCTATTGATTTTTGTTGTCATGCGTCATCTATCTGTATCGTCGCGAGTATAGTATGTGTCCGTAATGATCAATTACCTATCACTTGCCTTATGATCAACTTTGCCGGCGTTATCGCTATTTCACTTTTTCATGCTCTTTGTGATTATTGTGCGCAACACTGTACTATTTATAGTCGGTGTATAAGGAAACCGAAAAGCGTGTACTTCTTTGACAAAGGCTGGGCCAACAGATGAAATGTTAGTAAAATGTATGTGCAAATCCAACGTCCGTCGTACTCATTTTTCTTCATTATACTTCAGAGGCCGACGTGATTTTCTTGCCACACCTATATGTATATGTGAGAACGGACGTTAAAGCGTTGTGGCTTCCTTAAAGCAGCGCTGACTACAGCACAAAACGCAAAATAAAGCGGTCACATATGTGGAACTCCCAGCCATCGTTTGTTTCCGCGGTAGGCGACGAGACGCGCCGCCCGCGCGGCTCGGTCAACACGCGTGACGTCACGGCGGCAGTGAGCAGGCCTGAACTTTTTTCTAGGTGGCATGAGCTTGGCGCGGCTGCTCTTTTGCCTTGACTACGCTCTGTAGGCATCGCGCGTGCGGGTTTACCACTGAGTTACACATTATTTTAATGAAATGTAAATAAATGAGCCAGGCTAGGAGCTTTTGAGTTGCTTGTGTGCTTTAACACGCAAGATGTTTGGCAATTTTGTTCTACTGAGCTCTTTGCACACCTACTTTGGAGTAGTTGCAAAAAATTCTTCTACCTTCTTTCGAACTAACATAGGTCACTGAAGCTTGCCTTTGCCGCAGATGGTGTTAGTTCCATCTCCAGCGTTGCTGCGGTCACATTGCGGCAAACCCAGCTCCAAGTATTACGTGGGCTGACCTTGGCGATTTTCACAATGACTACCACCTCCCTAGGTTGTCCCTTTCCCCAGAAAATCTGAGGGGAAGGGGGAAGAGGGCCTACTGAAGGGGATTGTACCTCCCTTCTTCCCCCATCCCCGATTCGGGCAAAATAAAGTTGTTCACTCGCTCACTCCAGCCAAGGCTGCAGTATATATTACCCAAATGTGATGCCTCTTTGTCGGCAACATCAAACTAAGCAACGCAAAAGCGAACGCTTGTTGGGTTGCCCAACGGCGGACGCCTAATAAATCCTTATATGACGCTCTCCAGGAGCTGTGTTGCTTATTTTATTTATGTTGTACATTAGTTGCACGGCTAAACTGTTCTGTAGAGCAGCTCGAAATTCTAGAGAAAGGAAGTTTTGTTTATATTTAGCGGCAGTGCTGGCTTAGGGTAACGTGTTGATATATCGATAAGATGTAATACAAACTTTGTAATGTGCCAAACACTTGCAAAGTTCACCCAAAACTACATGTATCAACCCCTGCAGGGATATGAAGCCTGAAGTCTGTTACACTGACACACGCTTCTGCTTGTTGCCCATGGGCGAATAGCGAATAACGGTTAAATTGTTTTAACAAACATCAGTTTATGCAGTAAAGCGATCAAAATACCCACTATACGCTATCCCGGACACACACACGCAAACAAAAAAAAATTGCGACGAAGTATTGAAAACATGTTCGACACGGCATCGCTTACCCACCGTGGACCATACCTCGAGGCGAATTTCAGCTCCCCCGCGGCCCAAAAGCCACCAATTTAAGCCAGATCGCTTAAAGTGGTCCTACGCAACAAATTTCCTATTTAAAGTATATTACGGAAATTAACGTACAACGCGCTACAACGCAAAATTCACCGAGATGCCGTTGGCGCCCATGCGCCGCGGAGCAAACGCCGAAGCCAACAAATCGGCCAGCTATGAGAGGGCGCTGCGCACGGAAGATGGCGGCGCCCTCGTTGGAATGGTCTATAGCTAGAGTGTACTAGTGCACTCTACTATAGCTGCGCGTGCACTCCCTCCTCCTCCCTCCGACTATTATCGTCTACAAACCTCCGCACGCAAAAACCGGCAACCGGTCATGTGCCCGAGCTTAGAAGTGACACACGCGGTCGAAAATATCCCCTGAAAGCCTTCTGAAGAAATGATTGTGCCTCACGCCGGCGTTCCAAGTGGGCAAGTAGCTGTTCATCCGGGAGGCATTCGCCGCTACTGGGCGAGCCGAACTTGAGGCGGTAACGGTGGCGCCAGCAGCTTTCTGTAGTTTGTGCACCCATTCGCGCTTGTGTTCGGGTCAACGCTTCGATTCTTGCCCTCCTTTCAAACGAACGGCATGTATCCATCCCATAACGATTTAAAACCTGGAATCTCTTGCGCTCTATTCTCGCGTACAAACAAGTGGCTGTCCGTTTTTCTTCCCCCTCGTATGCATGTTACTGTTTGTGTAAGATGCCTGTAAAACACATCAACCCGCCCCGAACAACTCAATTAAGGAGGGCAGCCGGCTTACAGCATTAAGCCATGTAATTTTGACATCAAAATCTCCACACCAGTACAACCAGCATTTCAACGGTACCGGCATGAAGCCTAGCTGCGTGTGCACGCCCCCCTTTTTCTCCCCGCGAACCGTGCACGCACAAACCGGCAACCGGTGATGGCGCATACTTAGGCATCAAAGACACCGGCGAAAATGTCGCTCGGAAGGCCTTCCAAGCTGCAAAAGCAATATGGGCCCAAGCCGGCGTTCCAACTGGGGAAGTTTCTCTTCTACCGGTAGGAATTCGCAGCTACTTGGCGAAGTAGAATTTGAGCGGAAACGGCTACGGCGGGTTTCGGTCGTTGTAGGGGCAGCCCTTTGGCAGCCGTTACCTGGGCTTCGCGGGAGCGGCGTCTGTTTACGTTCGCGTAACCGAGTGAGTGAACGCAGCAGCGACGAAAGAAAGAAAACGGAGAGGAGCGTCTAGCGAAGGGTGAGGTGTAGTACCACACGTGTGGCTGCGGCGTCATCTCTCTGCCTTTCCCTCACACGTCTCATGCGTCTCCACCAAAGAGCGCCCTCCCCCTGACATGTATCCGGCATGTATCCATCCCATATCCATCCCATATCCATCCCAGACGCTGTTCCACTCTCCGCTGATCCAAATCACGAAAAGTTTGCACGGGAGGTTTAAACACGGTATGCAAGAAATGGTCGCTGCTCCTTTATGCGGGGCTAAGCCGAACCACGTGACATTTGCGCGGGAGGTTTAAGCACAATTTTCAACATGCTGGCCGGCGGCGGCGGCGCACTGCGAGGTAGCAGCGGAGAAGCGCACGCCGCCGTGCGTTCGCTGATCACGCGAAGACTTCCTGGGACGCGGCAGAAACACGCCGTGACCGAGAAGACTGGAGGTCGCGGGGCGCACAAATACCATATTAGTGAGTATAGTAATCGTCAGTGCATGTTTTAAAGCAAAGCTTTTTACCTCTACCCCCCAAGGGTTCTTTCGCGACTGTTGGTGTCACCAAAAAACTCCCGTAAACAAATAAAAAAATTTACGGCACCGCCAGGAATCGAACCTGTAACTAACAGAGTAACAAAGCAAGAGCCCGCAGCCTTACCGATCTACCTACGAGCCCACGCAGAGACGAGGAAGACAAGTGGTGCACTGACCAAGCACATCTATGGGTTTAACACCTGCATTTTCGCTAAATGCCACGCGATAGCGATTAAACGAAGCTTACACTAACCCATGGCATCTTATGTTTAGTACGCCAATGGGCCTGTGGCTTCCAGTGTTCTCGCAAAAAATATCAGTTCCTTGTCGTCCGCCCTCAAACCAGACGACACCTCAACTGACACTTTCAAATACTTCTCGATGGCCAGGCCATCACTCCAAGCCCAAGCATCAAAATCCTGGGCCTACATCTTCAGGCCAACACCAAGAGTAACGTATCCTTGCAGTGCGTCAAAAAAACATCAATAAATCATACAAATAATCGGGCAAGTTGCCACCAAGAAGCGAGGCCTCAAGGAATTCGATACTTTTCGATTAGCTTTCGTCCTCTCCAGAATCACTTACGTCAACCCCCTGTCTTCTTCTCGGCAAGGAGGACATAAAGATGCTTTATATAATGATTAGAAAGGCGCCTGAGCCAGCCATTTTTCTTCCCATGAGTGCGCCCAGAGAGGCTGCTTAGCACGGGGCTCTAAAAAGCTGAGAGAGGGTCATCTTTCTATCCAGAAGTTCCGCATGAGCAGAGTTGCGGCGGGTTGCCGAATCTTTCACCAGATTGGCTGGGCAGCACAGAGTATCACTCCACTTGATGTACTCCTGGGCTTTTGGCGACAAGAAATATGCTCCATTTGCTTAGAAATATGAACCCCTCAGACGACGAGAGTCGCCGACAAGCACGGGCTCAAGCGCTCAACACCATCCTCGGTGGGGATCATGCAGTTATCTACACAGACGCCTCCAAACATAGAGGGCAGCAGTACGCCATCATCGTGGCTACCTCCAGAACCAACCTCCTTGCTTGTGCCTGAGTCAAGAACGAAGACATGATGGCAGCAGAAGAGGCAGCCATCGCCTTGGCTCTCAACCAGGGGTTCGTAAAGTAGTCAACAATTCCCAACAAGCCTACCGGAACTACCTTTCCGGTTTGGTGTCCCGACCTTCACTGCGTGTGCTAAAAAACCACTACCCAAATGGTTCCATTCAGCTCATCTGGACAAGTGCTCGCGCTGCAATGGAGTGCAACGAATACGCCCACCAAGCCTGCACTTTCACCCCCGGTGCTATGGAGCTGCACGAGGACAGTCATCCGCTTGTATCGTTCAGGGGCATAACCCAGAATTATTGCCTTGGGGGCAGACTCTACCTTCGCATTACCCTGACCTTTCCATAGAACAAACTACCCTACGGCTCATACAATCCGGCTCCTTCCCACACCGGACGCGTGTTCACTTAATACACCCGATTAGCTACGACGCTGCATGTAAATTTTGCTCCTAAGTAGGAACACTCCGCCACATAATTGGGGTGTGCTAATTTAACAAGAGCAATGGGAGATGCTGCTGTCCAGCCCCTCTCTACTGTGGGGATCGCGACTTTCACGCGAACTCCTTTCTGGCTAGCTTCCCATCGCGGCCGGCGCACAACGCGCCTCGCTCACGTGACGGGAACCATACGGGAGGGCGCCAGCGACCGGACGGTTTGTTGTCGCCCTGGTGGAGGCGTTGACCCTTTTCCCCTCTGCCTTGCCCGAGAACCAGTTCTTCCTAAGGTCCCTTAGTTCTTCCTCGATACTAGCGCCACCAAAAGGCGAGGTGTGGTGGGTTGTTGGATGACGTGAGGACGGTCTCTTGTCTTGGGGGATCCGGTAGCGCGAGGACGTTTCGGCGCGCTTGTCCTGACCTGGGGAATGCGCCACAATGGGACGCGTCCACACGAGCTGGGAGACGGAAACTCGCTCGCACGCGCAGCGCTCCACTACTCCGGTATGCCATCGGTGAGTCGAACCATCTCGATCTCTAGCGTTGTTTCATGCCTCTCTACCAGTGTTACTGTTATGGCCTACGATTAGTCTGTATGCAGTGTATATGATTTGCACTTTGCAATAAATGCTGCCATTGATGTTTTGCCCTCGCCGCCTCCTGCCTGTGTCTGTATCCGCAAACAACGGACCCGTCCGCAGCCGGCGCTCACAAGGCATGGTTGCTGAGCGCGATGGCTGCGGGGTGGGAAATAACTAGTGTGTGAAATGTAGAACGCCACACTATCTACCCAGCTTCAGCTGGTGGACAGGACACAGGCGGCGCGGACTGAATATGGGCTACAGTGAAGAAGGAACCACTCCCCTGGGCCGCACTCGGGGCCGTTCAGAAATCTGAATAGAAGTGTTTCCTCCTCTAGTTCCTCATCCTCCTCCTCCATCGTCTCTGCCACCAATCTGATCGCCTCCGTCCGCGACGGTAGAGACGGAGAAGTGAGATCGCCTGACACCGGTTTTGCGCTTTCACTTTATAAAAAAAGTATCCACTCATGTGCTACACCAATACAAGTCAATCAACCACCGTTCATGCCTCATGCAATAGTTTAACCTGAGGAAGAATATCTCTTTGAAGTAATACAGGGTGTGGTTATGTACATTTGACTTCTCTCTAGTTTCACGATTTGTAGAGCGACGTGAGTGAATTTAGGTGATGTCGCATGGGTAATCGTTGTGGGTGACATTTACAGCTTTGTTTTCCAACCACATTCACCGAGTGGATTGGCGGCAATTTTTAAAATCACGCTAGTTGTGGAAAAGTAATTCGACAGCGGTGAATGTGGACGTTAAATAGATGAAAAATTGTGGTAGGTAGTGTCATCAGCTGTGCTTTTCAAAGCGATGCTCAAATATCTGCCGCGATCTACGCCGACCGTACCCGAAGGTCGGTCCCGGCACCGCCGGCCCGTTCACGCGCGGTGCGGCGAGCGGCCGAAGGATATGTGCCTTGCGCGCAAGCATCGGCCGAGGCCGTGGCAGGTTCTTGATCACCGATCGCTTAAACGGACGCGGATACAAAGTTACACACACAAGAAAGAGGGTCACAGTGAAGTGAAAAGTTGTATTAGGGACTCTCATTCGCAACTGTAACGATAGCGGCGAAGAAATATCTGCCGCGACGTTAAGCCTAAAGTTCCCAACATTCGATTACGTGCATCCGAAGCCGGCGGCGAGCGGTTCGAGAAACCCTTTCGTCGCGCGCGCGCGTGTTGCGTTTAGGTTCCCTCATCACTTTGGGAGGCCCCCAACGCTCGGTTCTCCTATTTTAAAACTCCCAATTACCCTTATTCATCAACGACGTGTTTCGCCTCGTACACAGCCTCGCCTTATGTGAGCAATCGTTAGTTTCATTGATGCTAGAGGAAGGCAGGCTCACTGTACACATAAAAGAGCCCACGTTACAATTATACATTCCCACGCCAAAGTCCTAATGAAAACTAAATATAGCCATGTCCGAACCCGCTCGCAGGCGTTGAAAACTTGCGTTCGTATACCATTTATACATTGCGGACAAGTTGTCGCGAAAAGTAAAAAGTAAACAGCCGTGCAGAGTACAGGCTACGGCAGTGATCGTTAATCAAATCCGGGAATAACTATGAAAAACATTGTAGGGGTAATAGGCACTGCTAAAGCCAAACTGCGCATCATAGCAGTACTTTTAAGCATGCGCGGCGAAGCAATCCGATCACCGTTCTCACTTAGTCATTCATTTACCAGGCAAGGCGAGCAGTAGGCGCGGTGAGATCACAAGTGAGCGACGCGCTTCCGTCGCTGTTACAAGGTGTTTCCTTGCACACACAGTCTCGTAGATGTCACGGCGCAAGTATTTCATATGAATTTACGGCGTCCAATAAGTGACGTCATTCGTAGGTGGCGCCATGGTATGTCCTCGTGGCCAATAGTGCCGACCCTCGGATGTGTTAGCGCGAGGACCACGGCAACTTCCTCCGCTTCGAGTGATTGGGTCGTGCGGACACTTCTTTTGTCGGGCTGCTCTTCGCAGGTTTCTTGCTTCAGCAATTTGGGCTTATGCTGATTGTTGGTGCAGCCAACAATGGCTTATTGACGCCCGGAAGAGTAGCTTGTATAAAGTAGCTTGCCAAGTAAAGGCAATGACGGCAACCACGTTGGCCAGCACCAAGTTGACCAGCCACATTAATAAACATTATTAATCCGGAGCTCTCCACTACGGCGAGCCTCATCGCCTTCGTTGAGTCGGCGCGTTTCACCCGACAATCGATCAATTACTTCGTTATCACTAGATCGCTTCCCCGTGACGTGCTTTCGGCATTTATTCCCCTGCACGAAAGAAAATATCACTCCGATGATCACATGCTTCGGTCGTTCTGAAACATGAGCGTTCCCTGATATGCCCCAATTTCGTCGCCAAGAATATTAGATAGCAGTACGGATTGAATACCAGCGTGACTTCGCCCACGTATTGTTTCTGGACCAAGAGGGCAGAGGGGGGAAAGAAGAAATATAAACGGCGCTGACAAGAGCCGCTCTTTCGACAGAACGCGCTTGTGTGCTTTTACGACATGGCGGAACCAAACCGTGCCCCAGGAATGGTGAGTGTATTTGGTTCTACTACTGCACATTCATGGCTACTGCGGCTTACACCTGCGCGTGTGCATGTCGCTCTCACTAAAATTTAGTTTAGCATTTACCGCCCCCGCTGACCAAGAGCAAGCGTTTAATTTCATCTTGCATATTGCCTAGCTTGTGAGGCGGTGGCAACGGTTTTCCACCGGCCTCGTGGCAGTAGCGGTCCCAGAGACTGGTTTTTTTTTGGGGGGGGGGAAGGGGGGGGGCGAATAAAGAACCGCTTCTCTTCTTGCGCCAATTCTGCGGAGGAGGTGATAACCATGCAGGCGTGTGCGCGTATGCCGTGTGAACGCACAAATCACTTAGCGACAGAGTGGTTTTTGGCGCCCCTTCGGCGGTGCAACGGCTGACTAGAGCCCGCATTTCTGACGGTCGCAACAGGTTTGCGGCCTCGCGCAAGTGGGATTTAACCTCGCGCAAGTGGAATGCTGAAAAAAAAAACTAAAAATAAGAAGCTGAGGACCTCTTTGAGTAAGGCGATCACCTCCTTAGCCCCCCCCCCCCCCCCCCCCCTGGGAACGCCACTGCCTGGTGGTTCCACGAAATGGTTGCTCTCTGCGCAGTGGATTTAAAGGAGCCTTCCGCAAAAGGTCACAGTAGCAAAGCTTAACTGGTAGCTGGTTGCGCTAACATAACGTTGCGCTAGCGCAACGGTTGGGGTGCGTTAGCGCACCGTACCCGTATGCCCATGTCAACGCAACCTTTTTGCCCCATGTCCAGTATTGCTGCAGCAACCATGCCACCGGCCTCCGGTTTTGGGCAGTCCCATCATCGCAAGTTTGCTCTCGCGGTTTTCTGCCGTTCTTTTCGATCGGTGCCGGTTGCGCGCTGCTGGAACGAGTGAAGGAAATGCGAATTGCGCCTTTGCTTTTGCTGTTCTTCCGGCGTGTGCGTCAGCGACTTTAGCACCCCTCTTGAGATTGTGCCGCCGCAGTCTTGAGGCGAGGACGTCTACGTAAGGGCACTGCTCTTTTCCAGCGCACGTGTTAGGTCCACATTTTGGCTAATCATCTACTCCGCTTTTGCCTTTCGTTTATACTCGCTAGGCATGACCTTGTCCCTTAAGTTTAGGTTAAACTGTAGTTCACACCTGCACTGTGACGCCAGCAAAACGCGCGGAAGTGGCACCCGTGCTGTGATGTTTCACAAGGCGCTCGGGAGCCGTTTTCCTGTAATTGTTGAGGGTGGCCGAGCGGGTACGCCGAGGGACCGCCCCGGCAGAGCACGCAGCCCTGAGAGACACGTACAGACACGATGCTACCAGCAGGAACATAACCCGCCCCGGCGGGGAGCTTGCTTTATTAGAGCGCCTCGAGTCCACTGATGATGATGGTCGCCGTGGCGCCATCTAGTCGAGACGCGACACACTACATCCCCCCTTCAGAAGTCCCGCTTCAGAAGCCCTCACAAGTCCAGCCTCCTTGGCTGGCGAATGGTTCGACCGAACCGTGACACCTGCGCAGTGGGCTCCCGCACAGTTGGTGGTGTCGCACCATGTGACGCAGAAGGGGACGCTTGCTCACTCCCGGTGGCCACTGCTGGTGAGGGTGAAGTAGGAACAAGGTGACTGCGGTTGCGCTGCAGCACCCCTTTGGGTGTCTCTACCACGTACGAGCGCGGACGCTGCGCTGGGCTCAAGACGACAGCTGGACTCTTGATATCCCGGACCCAAACATGTTCACCTGGCTGAAGCAGACGAAGTTCACGAGCAGCGTGTCTTCTGTTGAAGTCCTTTGCCTGTCTTTGCCTGTTAGCACGATCCCGCTGGTCCACTTCTACCGAAGACGGCCAGCCTGGCTTCAGCTGGTTACCCGATTTGGGTATGCGAGTTTGCAGGCGTCTGCCCATTAACAGCTGTGCAGGGCTATGTCCATTGACGCCCGGTGTGTCTCGGTAGGCCAGCAGGGCCAGGTACGGGTCTTCCGACTTGCCTAGGAGGTCTTTGACAGTGCGGACCATTCGCTCCACCTCCCCATTTGACTGCGGGAACCGAGGACTGCTCGTGACGTGATGGAAGCCGTAGGCCAGTGCAAAGTCCCCGAATTCCCTGGCCGCAAACTGAGGACCATTGTCTGTGCGCAGTAACTTGGGGATACCATGGCGGGCGAAAACGCTCTTGATTGCTGTGATTACTGCTGCTGCTGATGTTGACCCAAGGCTGATGACCTCGGGGAATCTGGACCTGTAGTCAACCAGAAGAATGTAGTCCCTGCCGTTCAGGTGGAAGAGGTCGGCGCCCACCTCCTCCCAAGGAAGACTTGGTGTGACTGTAGCCATCATGGGTTCTGGACGTTGGACCCGAGTCTCAGCACACTTGGGGCAGCTGGAGACGGTGTGTTCAATTTGGCTGTTGATGTCAGGCCACCATACCGACTCTCGTGCCACTGCCTTGCAGCGGTTGATCCCTTGATGGCCTTCATGTAGCAGTTCCAGCATGTACCGCTGAAGAGAGGTGGGGATGACAATGCGAGTGTTCTTCAGGAGCAAACCACCACACACAGTGAGGTCTCCCCTGTGTTGCCAATACTTTTTCAGATGAAGTGGCAACCGAGACTGTCTGGGCCAACCCTTAGTACAGTACTCCACGAGAAGGTCACACTCGCCGTCAGATGCTTGGGCTTGGCGCAGGTCGTCCCACCGTGTGGAGACAAGACCTGGAAGGGAGCGGACGAGTTCTTGCACGTAGAGTTCGACCTGGTCGGCCTGCTGCGACGAAGGAGCATCCACAGGAGCTCGAGAGAGCGTATCAGCTGTAGCCAAGAGTTTGCCGGGTACATAGAGTACCTTGTACTGGTAGCTCATGAGCTTCAGACGGAAGCGCTGGATTCTAGGTGGCAAGAGGTCGATTTCCATGTTGCCTAAAAGTGCAACGAGAGGCTGATGGGCGGTCTCCAGGATGAAGTCCAGACCACGGACATACTGGTCGAACCTCTGCACAGCCCAGCTGGCTGCCAATGCTTCTTTTTCGGTTTGGCTGTATCTTGTTTCTGCCGACGTGAGAGACCTTGAAGCGAAGGCAACTGCTCGACGCTCTCCGGATGGTTGCTCTTGCAGAAGCACGGCCCCCAGGCCAAAGGAGCTTGCATCTGCTGAAACCGTTGTCTTGTACTGGGTGTTGTAAGTTGCAACGCACCGTTCAGAGCACAGCAGTTCTTTTAGCTTCCCGAAAGCAGACTGCTGCGATGGGCCCCATGTCCATTCAGAGTTCTTCTGAAGGAGGGCACGAATAGGTGCGGTGACGTCCGAAACATTCGGCAAGAAACGTCCCACATGATTCACGAGTCCCAGTAGACGACGAACGCCAGAGAGGTCTTCGGGAGCAGGCAGACGCTTGATGGCTGCCACCTTGTCAGGGTCGGGTGAAATACCGTGGGCACTCACTACGACTCCTAGAAACTCCTAGAGACTCCTAGAAACTACGACTCCTACGACTCCTAGAAGGAACATTTGTCTCGGTTGAGCGTGATGCCTGCCTTGGAGAGCCGTGCGAGGACCTGCTGGAGGCGCTGGTCATGCTCTTTACGAGTCTTGCCAAAGACAAGGATGTCATCAATCATGTTCACTACGCCGGTCTGGCCTTCTAGTATCCGAGACATTTGCTTCTGGAAATACTCGGGTGCCGATGTGATGCCGAATGGCAGCCGCAGAAAGCAATAGCGACCAAACGGGGTAATGAACGTTGTGTACAGCTGTGACTGTGGAGACAGCATGACTTGATGAAAACTTGACTTAGCATCCAGCTTAGAAAAAAACTTGGCCTCTCCAAGCAAGCCTAGGCATTGTTCCACCGTCGGTAGCATGTGGCGTTCGCGAAGGACGGCTTTGTTAAGCTGAGAGAGATCTACGCAGATCCTGTAATCACCATCACCTTTTGGCACAGCTACCAGTCCAGCACACCACTCTGTCGGAGCATCGACGCGGCGGATCACTCCTTCCGATTCCATCTTGAGGGTGGCCGAGCGGGTACGCCGAGGGACCGCCCCGGCAGAGCACGCAGCCCTGAGAGACACGTACAGACACGATGCTACCAGCAGGAACATAACCCGCCCCGGCGGGGAGCTTGCTTTATTAGAGCGCCTCGAGTCCACTGATGATGATGGTCGCCGTGGCGCCATCTAGTCGAGACGCGACACACTACAGTAATGCCTCCTTTCATCATGCCAGCAGCATTACAGATTCGCCTACCGCTTTGTAGCACGTCATTTTCTGTTTGGCGAGTGCAGCAGTTAATGTTGAGCAGACCGAACGAGCGACTACCTGACTGCCTATCTACAAATGCTACGCTTCCAACAGCAGGGCTGGAGAGGGATGGTGGTTAGACGCCACGGCCAGTTGCTCGTTGCGGCTAGGCTCGTCACAGGCGAGCCTAGCCGCAATGGTTTTATTCACAGCAGCACAGGAAGCTCGGAGGATATCTACGCATGCGTGGATTAAGATATGGGCGTAAAAAGTTGCGGCTGCGAGGTTCTGGTCAGTACGAGAGAGAAAGCGAGAGCGTCGACGTTTAACGGTGTTTATCGTGGTGGGTTTTGAGACAGACAGAAGGGAGTAGGAAGGAAGTGAACCATCTCTGTTGAGTAAGATTAATTAAAGCGGAAAGTTGGGCGAGTTGGTTGCTGAGTAATATTGATTCAAAGTTAGGGAAAAGTGGATAAAGAGATGGCAGACCCTATAGGGTGGAGCGGAATTCCACGGCCCCAGAAGGTGATTTTCAGGTGACAAGCTGGTAAGAGCAGCCTACCATGCGTCAACATAGGTTGGATATTTGATGTTGTTGTGTTCACCCCCCAGCAGTGGCGGAAATCATGGGGGGGCAGGATCTCCCGACCCCTCCACTGGGCCGAGTATTTCTACCCTATAGTTCTACAAGATGGCCGCCAATTCAAGTTGTGTCCCCCCCTTGTAATTTTTCGGACTTAGTCACTGCCCCGAAACACATCCTAGGATATCACCAGGTTTCGCTAAAGAGAGTGGGTGTTTGGTAGGTAATGTCCGACATTATCCTAAATACGGCCAAAAATCTTCGCCAATCTAGATTTCTGAATATATCTGTTGGTTCGCATCCTGAGCAGCTTTAAATTCTTGAGCCACGAGATCCCCGTATGGCACGGGGGAGGGCGGTGTTCCTAGTCTTAGGATGATCTTCCCTATTTTTCGGGAAGGGGATACTGGTAGCCGTGGTCTGCGGGGAGCACGGTACGCGAGTTGGAGTGGAACTTGATCGGCCTCGTCGGTGCCTTCCATCCCCGTGTCCGTGTGTTAATGTAGTTTGAACTTTCATCACTGTTGATTGGAGAGCGTTTCTTAAATATTTACGTGTTCTGCCTGTATCCAAGACACTAATCGCCATTTGAGCATGTGTAATGTTGTTTAAGCATCTATAGCCTGTATTCAATAGCGAGAAACGCATGCAGGCAAACATGTGAGTGCGCGGGATGGCGGTACTTGTCCGTGCTAAGCGCATGATATGGGTTGGACATTCCAAGCTCAAGCCCGCCGAACGCAAAGTAATGCCTCGACTCCAAAGTGAGTGCGATTAATAACTCTGTTGACACCACCGTTGAGAATCGGTTTGAAACGGAGCAGACAACGCACGCCGGTGTTATATTTTTCTTCGGCGTGCGGCCGCAGTGGCACAAGCTGCGCCATCTCCGTGGCGCTTCGGCCATGTTCGTGGCCATTTCAGTGTTGCCAAGAGAAAAAATTGACAGCTAAACTTTTCAATGAATGCCGGCTATTGGGGGTTCGCAAATATGTTTTAATTACCGCGTGTAGGAAGGTAATATAATTACAGCGGCGATTACTATTGCGCTCCTTTACTGCAATTGTTGCCTTCGTACTTTCGAACGTCCCGGCTTCGGCGTATACTGTTATTTCCATGGTGTTGTAACTTTCTTCTTCTAAGGTATTAAATCCGCGCTTGTCGCCTGTCCTCGTGTAGGTTTGGATCTGTTTTTCAGTAGGGGAAAAGCTTTTATGAAAAGTCGCCGGATCGTTGACATATCTATCGTAGCGTTCAGCGTAGCGTCCATCATTGGGTACCTTGCATACGACGACGGGTCTCCATTTTGTTCCTCGGACGCTCCTTTCGCGTTAGGCGATAGGCCTCCTTGATCTATTGGAGTGTATTATGAGACGCAATTTAAAGGCCCTTTCGATAATTGTGAAAATGCGGATGTCAAGGGCTGCCCGCTGTGCCTCCCTGATGCTGGCGCTTTTTTGGCCTCATTCAGAAAGGGTAAGTAGTGTCTGGTATCGAGTCTGTACGATATTCGGCTTAAGATCAGTGCCTGCACAAGCTTCGTATTTTTTTATCATTCGTGCCCTTCCCCCCATACAGGGGTTCTCGAATGTGAGCTAAATTGGGACAGTGCCTGTACTTTGGCGATTGGGACATCGGCGCTGCCGCTTTTCCGTAGGGCCAAGCCCAGGATCCTTACCTGACGTTTTTCGGTGATCACATGTTGGGCGATTGTTAGGGTTTTTAAAATTTTCCGCGTTGCGCCATTCATCGCTTGTCGGACAGAGCCTGAGAGCGTTACACGACCGCAAAATGTTTTAAGCTCTTTTAAGATTCCTGAAATTAGACGCCAGATACTCGGTTTTGTTCCGTATTCTAGCGCATTTTAGTTCGGTTCTGCTACAGTGCAGGCCTTGCTTGGTTTTTGAGAGCCTTGTGGTAATCTATGGCGACCAGTTTAAACTAGATAACGGAATGTTGGCGCCGTCATTAATTTAAATTGCCGGAAGTGTGCTTCGGTGGCGGTCTGTGTTGAGAGCACGTCTCGCGACCGTGGGCCTGTTCGATGTTCCACTTCTGGCTGCCCGAGGCTGCCCGCGGGCTGCCAGAGGCGAGAGCCGGTCATTCGTTTTTTTCGGGCAGCCCGAAACATCACTTCCGGTGGCACCAAATCGTCTTCGATTTTTCTGGGTCGGACACTTCTGGCTCTGCGCAAGCTGCCAGAGCCGCCCGGGCATTTGTGGTCTGGCGGCGAGCGGGCACAGATCTGGCAGATAGCTGACGACGCTGCTAGCAGACGACAAAAGGCTCGGGCGAGTTTTAAAATTAAATTGCGATTATTTTTAGTTGTTTCGGATTTCATGGTTTGTAGCTTCTTTGATATGAAAAATCCCTTTTGCGCCTATTTCAGTCTATTTTTCGCATTGCAACACCCGTTTTTTTTTTTTTAACGAGAAGAGAAATGACATGATTCGCGCCGAAACGGTCATTTGCGGTTCGTCTTCTTACAGACATGGATGGCCTATTTCAGCTCGTGGGCGAGGACGGCGTCACAACTCTAGATGAAGCCATGTCTGTGTTTACTTCAGCGAGTACATTGGCTGTTCGTGTTCAATGAATGAAAGTTTTCGTTTATTCCTCCGGAAAGAAAAAAAAAGCTCCCCCGCCGGACTCTGGCTTCCTGGGATCTGCCAGAAAAGCCGGAGAACGCGTCGATGAGCACCATACCCCGCAGTTGCCGAGGAAGTGGCCGTGGCCCTGGCACTCGCACAGCCATGCGTGCACACCGTGGTCACCGACTCAATGACAGCGTACGAAAGCTTCCGCAGGGGGGTAATCTCTTCCGCGGCCCGAGCCATTCTGTCCAAGTGCAAGCCACCGGGAAGAGCCATAGAGCTCGTGTGGGTCCCGGCTCACTCGCGGGTAACAGGCAACACCATCGCCGACTACCATGCCCGAGAAATGTCAATCCGGGCCGAGAACGAGCCGGAAGAGCTACCGCACCCGGTTACCAGCTTTCGGGACATTACCCGGATGTACCGAGAGGAGAGGCGCAGACTGCCGGAACCGCACCCCAAACTGACTTGGCAGCAACAGACGATCCTGCGTCGAGCGCAGGCGGGATAGCTTGCGCATCCCGTACTGATGAACCTCATGTACCCTGCGGAACACGATACGCTCTGTCCGTTTTGCAAAAGAGAGAGGGGCACCCTGCCACACATCTTGACAGAGTGTACAGAACTGAAGACCCCCCCTCCTTCCCTTCCCCACAACACCCCCAATCCCCAACCCCTTGAGCGATGGGAGACCTTGTTGACCAGCCTCGCCCTGCCGACTCAGCTCGCACTGACAGACAGGGGCCAGGAGCTGCTGGGAACATATGGGTCCCGTAACTAGGGAACCACTCCGTCTGGTGCCAGCGCGCACCACCGATTTCTTGGGCTCAGTAAAAGTTGATTCTTCCTCCTCCGCATTGTAGATCCCCTGGAGTACGATGGAGGGAAATTTCTTGGGATTGCAGTTGCTTCCTTCGGACTCCGAGGGTCTAGAAATGCGGCACCCATAAATCGCGCCGATCATGTCCGGCAGTCCTCCTCTTCCTCGACGAACGAGAGTGTGGAACACCCGCTGGTTTAGCTCCAAGACTGCTCACTCGGGCCAGAATATTTCCCGTCCGCTGATAGAAATGTAGAAATCCGACGACTCGGTAGACTGCGGCGTGAACAGATAACTCGCTCACGCCGAGTTCCCGATCGTGTAGATGGCACCTGTGTACCACTTTACGACAGGGCAATCAGAACTGTCTTCTGGGCAGGCATTTTGGGGTGTCCTCGCAGGTCTTCGGGGTAGAATTCGGCAACCAGTGCAACCACCGCGCACCGCTACAGGTGAAACAGTCTCCTGAACACAAATTCCGGGTAGTCCGGCACAACGTTCTCCATATAGAGGGGTAACGCGGTGCCGTTCTTCCCGCTGGACCATCGCGAGAACGACGCTCACATAGAAAACTTCGGCTTCGCAATCGTACTCTTCGCAATCGCAACCCTACCTTCAAGATGACGGTGGTCCGCAAACAACGCCCGAGAGCAGCGAGCGCACTTCGTGCTTCGTTCGACATTTTGCCGCCGAAACTGTAGCAGACGACCCCCCCAAAAAATGACGCAGTGAAACATCCCCCTCGCGAGGGGCACGATCAAATGCAGAGCATTTCCGGGGGCGCACGACGTTAAGTAGTTTGCGTTGCGTTAATGTTGTTGCACTTGTGGCAACTGCTGACGAGAGAGCGCGGCGATGTGTGCGTTCCAGCCTCGCCGACACCCGCCTTTATCACGCCACGATCGCGCCACGCGCGCGCGATGCTGACGTCACGATCACGCCACAGATGTTGTTGATCCCGCGACGCGCGCGCCCCCACCTGTTGGGCGCGAACCGACCGCGGAGCGAGCGCGCGATGCGAGCGGAGAGTAGGCGAGAAGGAGCGGGGGAGAGGGCGCACCTCCGAGCGATGCGGAATACTACGGACCCCTAGAACGGGTGACATCGTGAGTTAAAGAAATGCTCTGCATTTAAAACTGTTCGCATGGCGACGCAGTGAAACATCCCCCTCGCGAGGGGCACGATCAAATGCAGAGCATTTCCGGGGGCGCACGACGTTAAGTAGTTTGCGTTGCGTTAATGTTGTTGCACTTGTGGCAACTGCTGATGAGAGAGCGCGGCGATGTGTGCGTTCTAGCCTCGCCGACACCCGCCTTTATCACGCCACGATCGCGCCACGCGCGCGCGATGCTGACGTCACGATCACGCCACAGATGTTGTTGATCCCGCGACGCGCGCGCCCCCACCTGTTGGGCGCGAACCGACCGCGGAGAGCGCGCGCGATGCGAGCGGAGAGTAGGCGAGAAGGAGCGGGGGAGAGGGCGCACCTCCGAGCGATGCGGACTACTACGGACCCCTAGAACGGGTGACATCGTGAGTTAAAGAAATGCTCTGCATTTAAAACTGTTCGCATGGCGACGCAGTGAAACATCCCCTCGCGAGGGGCACGATCAAATGCAGAGCATTTCCGGGGGCGCACGACGTTAAGTAGTTACGTTAATGTTGTTGCACTTGTGGCAACTGCTGACGAGAGAGCGCGGCGATGAGTGCGTTCCAGCCTCGCCGACACCCGCCTTTATCACGCCACGATCGCGCCACGCGCACGCGATGCTGACGTCACGATCACGCCACAGATGTTGTTGATCCCGCGAAGCGCGCGCCCCCACCTGTTGGGCGCGAACCGACCGCGGAGAGCGCGCGCGATGCGAGCGAAGAGTAGGCGAGGAGGAGCGGGGAAGAGGGTGCACCTGCGAGCGATGCGGACTACTTCGGACGCCTAGAACGGGTGACATCGTGAGTTAAAGAAATGCTCTGCATTTAAAAAGTTCTTCGGGAGCGCTCGCTCCCGGCTTCCGGTGCATCCCGATGCGCTTGAACAACGTAATCATGACGCAACTTCCTGCCCGAGAGCAAGCTTCTGGCAGCCCGCGGGCTGCCAGAATGCCCGTAAATCGAACAGGACCCGTGTCTGCTCGGAATGCAAACCCACGGCGTGTAAAACTAAATTCAGTGTGCAGGCGCGGCACCTGCTTAAATCTCGTATCTTTTCTTTTGCCGTGGCTGTAGAATAATTTTCCTCCTTTCCATAATCTCATTTCCGCTGCTCGGCATTTGTGTCTGGCGAGCCTTCGTATGTGTGGGTTTTTGTTGTAGTTCCCTGTTAGCATCGATGACGTACTTCCGTGGACGCTTGATGAATCTAAGGCTTGGAGTTCGGCTAGTTGGCTATACATTGTTTGAATAAAACAGCTCAGGCGTCCGCATTCGTGCGCTATTTGATTCAAACGCTTGATGACCACGGCTGATAGCGGACGGCCAGCAGCCACGGCAAAATCGAAAAATGATACTAATAACGCTAGCGCGTTAAGTTTTAGAATAGACAGATTTAGTTAGGCGTTCCGGGCGTTAGCGTATTGCTGGGCGTAAAACGGAGCGTACGTTCGTAGCGACGCGCCCATGAGTAGTTTTAGTACAGCGTTTTTCGTAGCGTACGCTAACGCTTGTGGCGCCACCTATTCAACCCAACGCGAAGTACCGGAATTTGAGTTTTTTTACGTGGCTAGCCAAGGCAAGCTGTAGCTGGACGGCGTTTTTTTTTCAATGCGTTAATGCTGGTTACGATTGTAAAAATCTTGCAAGTATGATAAAAAAAGACCCTCTTACCTTGATTCAGTATTAGGGGAAAATATGATACACCCGTCGCGATTGTTTTGCTCAACCGCGCGACGCCATAGTTTTGAAGCAACACGCAGTGCTCGGGACACTCACTTTATTCAGCTCTGAAATATGGCAGGACCATGCGACAAATACAACTGAGCATGGCATGCGGCGCTAATGCGACAAGCAAAATGAAACAGCGGGTAGGCTGGCACGGCGGTTTAGTGATGCACTTCACCCGGGTGTATCAACTCAATAAGATATACGATGCGTTCCTATTACTCACTTCCTCTTATTTGTGGAGTCCAACTACAAATCCTTCACGTTTCACACGGGTTGCGCAACGTTCTCTGCTCGCACCCGAGGGTGCGACGACGGCGCAGGCGAAAATTCTTGAATGCCCGAAATGGAGGCCGCGGATCTGCACCAACACTGCGCGCATTCCGCCACCCGCTTCGGGAACCATCCGGGTTGTTCTTGGTCCTTCATTTCTGGCCTGTATGACTGTTGGAACTGAAACGTTGTCACCTAATGAGAAACACACGCGACAGTCCGCGTTTTCAGTTGTGGAACTTCTGGCCGCCGACGTCACCGGGGCAGCAGCCATTTTGGAAGCAGGGTGCCTTCCGGGAGGTCCGCAGCGCCGCGCAAGCGCCCCAGAGCATACGCTCCCAGCCGTTGCGTGCGTAGCACCGCACCTTCGGGGCGTATACGTAGCGTACTGCGAATGCGCAGTTGTAACCCGCCCCGCCAGGGCGCACGCTCGTCCGGAGCGCGCGCCCAACTAAATCTGTCTAATAACTACGCAGCAGTGCGCAAACAGTTAGCGAACGCTATTTCTTCGCGTTGTTGGCACTGCGGATGCGCCGCACGCTAAGCCGCTTCTGCGTTCTGCGGACGTAAGACGAGCGGACGCTATTTCAGCAAAATGGTGTGCGTATACGCGAAACCGCTTGCGTTTCCAACATGGCGGCAAGTAGCGCGACAAGCATCCTCGGTTCCGCTGTTCTGTGGACAAAAAATACGGTAATTTGCTTCCGATGAAGCAAGTTCTTTGCTCCTGTGTTTTTAAGGACGATAGTCTTTCGGTCTACTAGAAGGGCAAAATTTTGGTCTGTCTACCATTCGATTCAGCCGCCCTGGCAAAGTGAAACAGGATCTGCACAACAGGTTTATATACTCACCGCGAAATCTAAGCGTTTAATTCTGGTGGCATTGTTCATACTTGTCAACATTGGGGAACAAGAACGAAACATTACGCAAATATGACGTAAAACGTCAATACTTCAGCAATATTTGCAGTGTTACTCCATCGAAAATTTATGGATGCTTGATTTTTTGCGGTACATACACTGCAGAAAAAAAATCACTCTTTCACTTGCTGTTATCCGCGCCAGTATAGCTCTTGTCGAAATCTTACGAAACCAGACGGCAACAGTAACAATAGGTTCCACTAGCTATGTTCCACGTTCCGCTTGGAACGCACTTGGAGCAGGGCAACATGGTTCTCTAAACGTTGCAATAGGGTACCTCGATTCACGAGCGTTTCCGCCGTACGGCAGCGCTGGCATGGAGGCCCACGGCCTGGAGCAGTGGAACGCAGTAAATTTAAATTCATTTCAGCAAAGCTCTAGCGTTTTTATCTATCTTGGTATGAGCGAGACGGGAGAGGAACGGTGTAAGAGGTGAGCGAGAACAAGGGAGGCATTTACTTGGCAGGGGCGTCTGACGACAATCGTCGTTCGCCGACACTTGCAACGGAAGGCGCAGATACTCAGCTATTTTTTTAATACGTTGAGGGGTTAGCACGTCGCCCTCACGCAGTTCTGTATCGTCGTCACGTCGGCGACTGTCCGAACGAAGCTTTGTAGCCAGGCCGGCTACCGAAGCTGTGTGCGGGTGTGCGCGCGCGCGCGCGCGTGTGTGTAGTACAATTTGCCCATATCATCACAAGTTCAATTCCATCTTCTAACCAATTCCATCTTCTAACTCCTGCAAGAGATTCATTCTGAGGGAGCAGCGCAAACTAGACAGGACAGAGGGTAGGACACAACACGAGTCCTACCCTCTGTCCTGTCTAGTTTGCGCTGCTCCCTCAGAATGAATGTATACCAACTGGCCCAGTTCTCGACCTTGTTCCTGCAAGAGAGACCTAAAAGTTCTGAGGCGCTATTACAGAAGGCCCGAGTTCCGCCTACTCCCGAGTATCCAGCTGCTTGGGTTATGAAAGTAGTGATAGTGAAGCATTTGATACACCTCGAGCGAAATCGCCGGAATCGTACGCAGCGTGCCTAGCATATTCAGCGCGCTGTGTTGGGGCCGCTTACGTCGATAAAGTACGGCTTGTGCTATCTTCCGCATGCAGCCCCATCTGAAATCACTCTCCCATGCTCATTCCCCAGCATAACCTAGATACCCCACTGCTACTTTGAAATCCCCTGCCTGGCAGTTGGCCACGCCCGGCGCTGGGCGGTCCATTTTTCTCGGTGTTCTGTTCTTCCACTGAATTATGTTTGCTACGTTGCCCGAGGGTAGTCCCAGTGCAGCTCTGTGCAAGCACACACCAAGTAACCAAAGGGGTCCACTGTAGCGAACGGAACGCGCCCTGCTCCCGACCATCAAATATAGCTTTTGTTTACGCCTTGCTTGAGTGTACCTGGCAGGCGCTCATGAGAAATCGTCCCGTGTCAAGAGCGTTTTTGAGCATTGGCGAGTGCGTTTTAGCCATTGAAGTTGTGTCTTTACACATCGGATATGTTTTAAGGGTGTATGAAGAAGGCTACGGTGGGAAAATCGTGTTGTCTTGTACTCTCCTGCCGGCTCGTTCAGTTCGGATGGAACACCCCCGCGACTGTGGCATCATTGGCTGACGGTGGCGTAGATACTTCATTTTTGTTTTGTACTAAGTTCTTGTTGCTGCTAGCGGGAATCAAGTGAAGACTTCGTGGCTACGACGCTCTGCCCACATTAAGTGGACGTCATGGGTTGGTGTGGCTTCGGTTGTTACGCCGCGCCCACGAATGGGCTGGGTGTATTTCACTGACATTAGAACTCGGAGGAAACTCGGGCATGGTTTTGCACGGCCGAGTTGAACTCGGGACGCCTGTGGTGGCCGCTGTGGCGCCGTGGTTTATTTTTATGGTCGCCGTAGCAGGCATATATATACTCCGACAGGTCTTTTAAACGAAGGAGAAATTTCGAGTTTGTTTTTGCCTCTCGAAAAGAGCTGTGCATTGGTTGTGCAGTCGTCTGGCGACAGTCCCCCATTTTCGATGACTTATAGCTGGCTTTCGCTACATGACCATCAAGGAGAAATTTTGGTGCGCGCTGCGACGGGCAGCTTCTATAGAAACGTTGGTGGCAACCGCTCTATCGACCGCCACCAGTCGGGCGTCAGCGGGTATGTGCGCAATATAATCAGTGGAGACGTGTTTCGCAGACCTCGCCTTTCTTTCAGGTGGTTTGGCGGACATGGCTTCCGCAGGTTCGTACCTCGGGTCTATCCGTCTGCAGCAAGGAGTGCGCATCGCTTATCGTCTGCTCGCAGAACAGTTTCGAACAAAGCGTTGCATGACCGTGCGTTTTGTTTATCATAAGTGCGACAGACAGTCTCCCTCAAAGGTTGCGTGACGCCCATTTATTGTGGAAACATTACTGGCAGGATAGCTTATACGTATTGCATATACTGTGAAGACAGTCGACGCACCGGCAGCCGGTCAAGGTGGTTTATTCGCAGGGGTGAAACCAGTAGGGGCGCAGGTCCCAGCGTTGAGATAACCCAGCTCGTTTCTCGCGCATGCACCTTATGGGGTTCATCTTCTTCCCCGGACACGTCTTTGGCGCATATCCCCGTGTCTGGATTGGACATAATTCTACATTCCTCTTCAGCATGGTTGATGCTGGTACGGCGCATACCCACATAGCTTGATCTCCTGTTGCATCTTTTCATTATCCTCCCTACAATACAATAAACGGCGCGTGCCTATTGTCAGAAGCGATCTTTACACATTTCGACGGGTTTTGTTCAGCGTCACCGTCGTATGGCAGGAAGCCGAGCATGGAAAGCAAATAAAGGGGAGAGCTAAGAATTAAAGTAACCGCGTGACGCCGGAGTGAGGGTAAGTGGTAATGGGAAGGGCGCGAAAGAAGAGAGGGTCATACGGGGATTTAACACTATGAAAAAAAAAAAACGATTTTGGAGAGCTTCTTCGAACAAAAGGGGTGAACGGCCAAATAATAAAGCAAACAAATCTGAAAAGTTGTTGTCCTTGTTGCTATTCCTTCCTTCGTAACACATGGACACTTTTGGGATTGGCGCGCAGTTGGGAGCTTTCAGGAAGTAGCTAGCCCGGTTCGCAAAATTCAAAGCACTGTGAATTTAAACAGTACGTAACAGTTGAGGAATAGCGCGTGCAGCGTGAAGCCTGAACGTGATGTCACTGCAGTAGGACAGGTGCACACCACCCTCGCACAACCGCGATTCTAGGGAGGCTGTGGCGTGTTCCAGTCTACTTGCACACTAAGACGAACAAAAGAAAGAGAAGAAACTGACGCAAACACGCAACAACAGAAAGAAAGCCCTTTAAATTAATCCGTGCCAAAAGACAAAGAAACGAAATCGAGGAAAAAGGCGCAAGTACACTGTATTAGAACAGAAGTTGCTAATACGTATCGCCAGGCTTTCGCCTTAAAAGCACGTAAGCAGACTGGACCGCGCCGAGGAAATTTCGTGTCGAAAATCCGAGGGTTTCGATAACGTAATTTGAGCAGCAACTGTTTTGAATGCGGTTCGCTTCCATCACCCGTTTTCTCTTTTTTTCCCAGTCGGCTATAATCACGTGGTTGCACTGTGTGCCACCGACGGCAGAAAGTACTTCTTGGGACGACAAATTTTAAACAAAAAGCTCACATGAGCGCTGGAATAACAAATAAAATGAACTTTGTAGTGAAATACAGATTTACCAAGCAAAAGTACAATGAAATAAAGTAGTTGGATTTTCTTGCCCATAGTAGCCACCAGTGTAGCAGTTGAACGAGAGAACGCAGTGAATGATGCGCTGTGGCCTAGTGGCGCATCCTTGGTGCGAGCTGCCCGGAACGGATACGTCACCTCAATAATCAGAAAATAGCATGAATCGTATGTTTAAAGCGTTTTAACCCTGCCCCGAAATATTATCATGATCTTATGATCACCACAGCTCCGCCTTGGCCGAGTTTCGCTCAAACTCGGGCCTTCTTGAATAGCACCCCTGAACTATGTTTTCTAAAAAATTAGAACAGAAGATGGAACTGGTTTCGCAGTATAGTGGAAGCTTGGGCGTGTTTGTAATTCATTTTGGAAGAAGGTTCACACCACGGGAGACGAGGGCGACGAACACAGGACAAGCGCCGACTTCAACAAGCTTTATTGAGGATACCGCCAAAAATATATACAGAAGGGCAAACACAGAAAAAAACAAAGCGATGGGCATGAGGTCTCGCTTATACACGTGTTTAACCCTATCTCGACACAGGCAGATGGAGTTCGTTTTTGGAAAGTGCTATCGATAGCACGCTGATGCGAAGTTCACCCAGTCTCTGTACCTGTTCAGCTTGTACGATTTCTCGTGTTAGCTATTCACGGTGTCTATAGATAATTTCACATTTTTTTTAATACCGGGACGCGACCACAATCTCGACAGTGAATGCCCAGATGGCTCTGTACTGCGGTGTTTAGGCATCTGCCCGTTTGGCCGACGCACTTCTTCCCGCAAGTAAGCAAGTGTACCAGATAAGGGTAGGCCTTTGGCCTTAGGAGCGCATGGTAAATCAGCTAACGAAGCAGTGCAGGGATATATGGGCTGGGCGTCGTTTCAAGTTCCTGAAGCGCAGTGTAATGCTTTGAGAGGAGGTTGGGAACAATGGATCAACGTAGGGGGTGTGGGATTCGCAGGGGGAAAAAGTAGGTCAGTTACTTTCCCCTGCAGTAGCAAAACCGGCGACGAGAGACACAAATCAGCCTTTGTCTTCTCGTTTCGCCAGGCTAGAAAGCTATCTCCCACCCCGCGGCTGCGCACTGTACCTCGCCAGCCGCTGCGGGCCGTGGCTCGGCGGAACAAAGGAAGAGACAAGTGCTTTCACTCGTTGACATTCATTACGGAATAATAAACACACAAAGAGCATGCTGGCTAGCTGCTTGACGGCTAGGATCTACTTCCCGGATGCGCTGAGGGCGTATCAGCAGGCCCAGGAGCCTCCCGACCGCAAAGTGCGGCCCAGCACCGAAGTGACGCCTTCCGAGGCAGCATAGGTCAGCGCGTCCGCACCGACACGCCCTCCATCATGGCGGGAGACAGCAGCCGTAGGGAGCTCCCATGGAGCCGCAGCTAGGCCGCTTCCACGAAGCTGCCACGCCAGGAAAGTTCGGACAAAGAACTTTTCTCCCCCCAAACCAAGGCATGTTTCATGTTCCGAGAGCCAGCCCCACGTTGGTGCGCCAGATTTGGGGTTGTTAGTGGTAAAAGTACGTAGGTTACTTTCCTCCTGTAATGCCAAAACGGCAACGAGAGACGCAAATCAGCCTTTGTCTTCTCGTTTCGCCAAGCTAGCAAGCTATCTCCCACCCCCCGTGGCTGCGCGCTCTACCATGCCAGCCTCGGTGGGCCGTGGCTCGACCGAACAAAGGAAGCGGCAAGGTTTTCCCCTCCTTGACATTTATTACGGCATAATAAACATACAGAGGGCACGCAGGCTAGCTGGTTGACGGCGAGGATCTAGTTCCTCGCTCGGGCAATTTAAGGGAATAGAGAGGTTCGACTCACCGCGACAACAGTCATCTCCGGGGTGCCTTAGCGTGCTTGTGTTTGCCTCGCTGGGACGCCGATGGCAGCCACTGTCACCCTCCTTTTTGCCCGATCCTCGAAGGAAGGTCAACAGGCGTGTCGTGTCCCTTTGCTTCCCGAGATCCGACCTCCCACCGTTTGCATCCCGCGCGCTCTCACCGGCCATAAGACACTCCTTCGGCAAGGAGGTAGATGCCCCTCGCCGTCGTTCCGCCAAGCACGTTCCCGTGAGCAGCAAGCAGTGTGGCAAAGCCAAACGAAAGGGAACGCGCTAAGGTTGCGTTCCCACGGCGGACCGCGAAGATTTTGAGGTAGCTATACATGAAAAGCGTGGACACGCAGTGGCTAAGGAAGACTAGAAATCTAACAGTGATATACGCAAAGAACAGTAGACCATCAGGCAGCCAAGGTAACAAAAAAAAAAAAACTGGATAATTCCTCTGTCATAAGAATCGGTAAAGCACGAAAGTGAAATGTGTCGTGAAATCTGCAGCGAAGTGAGCACGATTTTCGGAATGAAGGCTGTCTTGTCGGTGTGCTTGGCGAGCGATGTCCTGTTAGCGGGCCACTTCCGGAAATGTGCGACCACTTAGGTCGTGCTCCGTGGCGTACACGGTAGATGGTTGCGGTGCGACGAGCTGAGCTTATGGAACGAGAGGTAGAATTTGTAGCTTGAACCGTGCACGCGCGAACGCGTTCCGCTATCCGCCAGCGTTTCTCTTCGCATCAAATCAGTCGGCGTTCGCGCCATTCGCCCGTCGGCGTCCCTACGACGCAGCGGACGCCAACTGTCGGCGCTTGTTAGCATCACGATGCACTAGGCACGGCCTCCGCGATCGCCTGCCGGCGGCGCGCTACGGCGCGCACCTGCAGCCGATCGCGGAGACCGTGCACTAGGGTGCCTGGACAACCTGGATGTTCCTCTTCGCCCGCCGGCGAGGAGGAACATCCAGACACCCTACCATGGAGGAAGTGCACCCTACGATGCACTACTCGTGGCCTCCGCGATTTGCTGCCGGCGGCGCGCCGTTGCTCCGGCCGTCCCATTCGGCGCGGAAGCAAGGGGAGCGGTGTAATTTTGCTAACTCCGACACACGCCGCGAGGCGACGCCGTTAGCCTAATGTTGAAGCGAGGCTAGTCTGGCCGACGCTGCCTGCGCTATGAGTTGTAAATCAGGCTTCGTTGTCGCGTCCTCGGGATAGAAAACTTGAATATATGGTCTATGTATTTTGACTCAATCCTACAAGTACGAAGTTGTTTAACGTACGTTGTTTAACACCCACGATTGCCTTTGCACGCAGCTTTAGTGGTCGTTTGCTTGAAAGGCGAATGCTGAGAAGGGTTCTGTCATCTCGGGCAGAGTGAATGCCAGCGTGCTGAATTCTTTTTTCGCTGTTACATCATTTTCGCGCGATACCGCTGCGCGAATATATGCTTTTTTTGCCTTTTAAGTTGTTTCGAATGCTCTGGGTATCCGTTGTGTGTGTGTGTGTGTGTGTGTGTGTGTGTGTGCGTGTGTGTGTGTGTGCGTGTGTGCGTGCGCGTGCGCGTGCGCGTAACACAGCGTAATACCGATAAGCTCTCGTGTATTGTTTATAGGCAGCTGACTACGATAGTCAAATAATCTGTTAGGCTTCCAAGGGTGCGAATCAATCATATTTTTGCGTTTTATTTTATATGCTTAGGGGTTTCAAGTACCTACTGCAATCCCGCTACCAAATTATTTGCGGTGAGTGAAAAAGTCATGATATTCCACGATGCCTTTCATATCGCTATCGACTCTACATTTGTATTTTTTCGAAAGACTGTTTCTGAATTTGTAGATTTGCTAATTTGTTGTCATGACATATTCAGGGCATTATTTTTTCGGTGAGCAGTTCAGCTGAACACTAATGTCTGTATGCACAACATCGGCTGTAAGTAAGTTGTTCGGGATATTAGTGAATAAACACATCAAGTGCAGAACTATACCAATCGTAACTCGGGGAAAGATTTTTATTACATTACATAGACCACGTCCATTTATGGTAGACTCGAAGTCTCTCTGTACGTTTGTATATGCAAGAATGCATGCCAATAAACTACACCAGCACGTTTACCCTGCCTATTGCGGAAGAAATACCGATAGCCATTTGGACAGTATACACTTCAGATGCTGAAGTATACGACGTCTCTGTTAATAGTATCGCGGTAAAAGTTACGCCAAACGTTTCAAGTAGTGTTGCCATGTCATCTACTTTATCTGTCAAAGACCGCACGTTTAAAGGAGAAAAAAGGAAACGACATAGTGGGTATTTTCGTGTTTACTAATGGTTGGATTTCGGTCGGTTGAAATCCCATAATTTGGTTCTTGCTTGGAACGTACGGAATATGCGTTCCGTGCGTTCCAAACAACATGTACGAGATTTTTAGAAACAAAACCGGAAAACGTGTTGTGTTTTGGAACCATGCGTGACTACAAAAAAGAGTACTGCTGTGCAATGAATTCACTTATGCATCACCCCAGGCATAGTCTACGTCAAAAATTCAAAGCACCAGTAACTACCCTAATGGCACCAGTAACTACTTCTACCTTTCACCTGCATTGGTGTGCGGTAACTTTTTAAGTGCGAATGCACTTTATAAGCGACCCTGAATTCCGTTGACCGCCGTCCGTCCACATAGCAACAGCTGCGGGTGCGCGCGCTCCTCGTCTTCCTTGGCAACGGGGGGAGATGGGCGCGCGCTGCCTGGCCGCTGACATGGCACATACCCACGTGGGGGATTGGCCAGGAATCGGGCGTGAGAAGGGCTAATGCACCCGCTTAAAGGAGTACTGACTCGAAATTTCAAAGCTGAGATCCGCTCTAGCAATCAAGTACAACGACAACACAAATAGGTGTCTGTGCATGGCACATACCCACGTGGGGGATTGGCCAGGAATCGGGCGTGAGAAGGGCTAATGCACCCGCTTAAAGGAGTACTGACACGAAATTTCAGAGCTGAGATCCGCTCTAGCAATCAAGTACAACGACAACACAAATAGGTGTCTGTGAATAAATGCATCTTTCTTTCTTTGTAGTTGTGTGTGTGTGTGTGTGTGATCTCTCTTTCGCGAACATTACCGAACCACGCAAATTCAACTCCTGCATTCGCACTTTCACATTCTTCCCCTCGGGGAAATGCGGGGAAATTTTTTATTAAACGTCACACACAGGCTGCGAAGGCCGAGGTGTCGTCCTCTGCTACCGCCCGCGCCAGGGAAAACGACCTTAGGCTACGCACGCCGCGGTACGAAAACGGCGAAACAGCCTCTTCGGAATTACGCTCTCTCCGGGCGATCGGAACGGCCGGAGCAACGGCGCGCCGCCGGTAGCCGATCGCGGATGCCACGCACTACTTCGCTTCACCTCTCCTGAAGGCAGCACCATCCGCGTCAATGAAACGTTTTCTTCTGTGTTCGTTGTGCTGGCGTCATTTCCGTGACAGATAAGACTTCATCGAAATCTTTGCGTTTCTAACGCAAAAACGTAAACACTTTCGGGTTTAAGTTTTTACGTTATTTGTGTTAGCAGTATTTAGCTGGGACACCTTGTTGCCAACTGTTCTGAGCCCTGCTTGTGCGAAATGAATATCTGCGAACGCCACTTGTTGAAATCCTCAATATTTTTTCGGTATTTGGGCCCTGATCGTGGAAGTCTACGGTACGTTTGATAATGCCATTTTACCGAAGGGACGCCCCCTTTCATTGTTTGTTCCCAGGTTTTACCTTTAGTTTCACCGTCCCCTTCATTTCCATTGTCTTCTCGTTACAGTAAAATGCGTTCAACTGAATTTTTTCCACGTTGAATTAGGATAGACTTTCCGGTCCCTGTTCTTTTCCCTGTTCTTTTACACTCTTTACAAGATTTCTTCGCTTTCTCCCGTGAAGCAGCTTTTAGTAGTATTTATACACATTGTCTAGGACCTTTCGATGTACAAACGTTTTGGTGAACGGCATTGTGTGCTTGGTTGTTCAAAACTGTCAGTATGTTTCGTTTCGCGGATCATAGATTGTGGTTGACGATTTACGGTAGTAACTTCATTTTGTTTATTTCAGTTTCCAAAGATAATTTTAATTGGATCTCTTGTTTGTATTCGCTTAATTCCTTTTCTAGGGTAATAGAGTGTCTGATTTAGTGGCTGTGCGTAATAATCGACTGGTGAGGTCATAAAAAAGGGTTATCGCACATTTTCCTCTTGATGGATCCTGTAAGACGGTGGGAGAGGGTGGGGGGAAAGCACACGGCGGCGCTTTCTTGCTGGTTGTTCGCCTGCTTCTGCTAACGGTATGATTTGCTAGGGTCAAAAAGGAAGTGATGAGCACCGGGCGGAAGGGCGGCGGCTGTTCCCTCCACTGTTTCGAATGAGTTGTCAACTAAACTGAAAGGGCGACGCCCGTTTAGATAGAATAATGACAGCATTATGAGATAGATAGGTGTAAAAATTCAAACAGACGTTGCTAAGACGTGTAAGGTATTAAGTTAAAGGTCCCGATTAACGGAATAATGCGAGGTAAATTAAAAAAGTGCTTCCTCTGTATGGTCATCAGACAGTCATAATAAGTGATGGATTGGGTGAAAATTGAAAATGATGCCAAGAGTGCGTGTGGGGAATCATATTCAAGGTATAGATGAGGGAAATCACGTGGGAGAAAAATGCGTTATGTTTATATTATGACCTAGTCATGGCTAGTCATAGATTCGGTTAAAGTTCAAATTTATAGCGTTAGGGTGCATGGCGTGTGAAATTAATGTCTCGATGAGGGGAATCACGTCGGACAAATGCAGAAATGCTTTCAAATGACATAATCATAATAGGTCATAAATTGGGTTAAAATTCAAAATGATGCCACTAGGGTGTGCGGGGCATCAAATTGAATGTGGCGATGAGGAAAATCACATGGGACGAAAATTCTGTATTGCTATATCATGATATAGTGATGGTTCGTCACTGTTTGGGTTATTATTCACATTCATACCACTAGGATGTGTTGGGTATCAAATTAATGGTCTCGATGAGGGGAATCACATTGGACAAATACAAAAATGGTTCCTGGTTTTAGTCATGAGATAGTCATGGCGAGTCTTATATTGGGTTAAAATTCGAAGTGACCCCGCTCGGGCGTGTCTTGCGATCTTGGTGAGGGGAATTTGCGATCTTGATGACGGGAATCACGTGGGACAAATAAAAAAAAGGCTTCGAGGTTATAATCATGAGATAGTCATGGTGCGTCATAGATTGGGTTAAAATTCAAGGTGAGGCCGCTAAAGCAAATGGGGTATCAAATTCAAGGTTTTAATATGGGGGAATCACGTGGGGCATATAAATAATGCGTCCTGCTTTACAGTAATGAGGGTTATGGTTAGTCAGATTTGATTAAAATTCCAAATGATTCTGCTAGGGTGTGGGGTATCAGATTAAATGTCTCGTTAAGGGGAATCACGTGGGACAAATATAAAAATGCTTTCAGGTTATAGTTATGAGACAGTCATGGTGAGTTATAGATTTAGCGAGAATTTAGAGTGACGCTGTCACACAATTGCGCAAGGTAATTTAGGGGCCGATGTCTCGGACGGGAGGAAGGACAAACTCCCCCCTACGTGCGAATTCGAGAATGTGGTTCGGACCTGCTAACCGGTGATAGGTCCACGCATCATTGGCCGCTGGCGTGAGGCACGATACGGGGCACGGGATAACCGTTTTAAACGAAGCACATTTACTTTCTCCACACACACAGGAAATACAGACTGACACAGAGGGTAATACAGACAAAGAAAACGAAACTCGGCTTAGGAAACAGGCGACCGTAGCACGAGGTGAGGAGCAAGACAGACAATAGTCGGGCTGGGGAGCTTCCCCCAACTACCCTAACCATAGGCCCGCTAGACACACTGTTGTAAGAGATATACTTCTCCTGTCGTTGCAGGTTTTTGAATTAACCCAGAAGAAGCACTTCGATATTTCGTTCGTCAAACTGTTTATTCACTTCTCGTTGGAGCCAATTCGAGCAGTCGCCGAAACGATGCTCGTCCGTGGGCCCCTCGGAGTCGTTCTCCTTGCTTTCCGCTTTCGCGGTCACCAAGCGCCGGGCCGCTCCCTCGCTTCCCCGAATTCCGCGAGCGGCCCCTCCCTCCAGTCGTGGTGTCCCGTTACGGCCAGAGGCGCCTCTTAATGGCTTTTCCTTTCCTGCGCCCGGCCGTTCTGTCGTCCGTCTGTGGTCTCTCTCCACGACTGGACGGAAGGTCTGCGCACAGTTCTAACACACACAAACACCCGTACACACAACACGGTACACTAAGAAAGGAAGATAATCAAGTCCGCACAGTCTACGTGAAGGAGGACGATAATAGAGAGGGTGATTTTAGAGTCTGCAAAAGAACTGGGAAGGAGAGGATGTCTTAGCTCGATTTGGTCGGTGGTCTCGCCGGGGAAGATGCGCCGGTCCGCCGGTCGTCTGCCGTGAGTCTCGATGATCGGCGACGCAATTCGGGTTCACCTGGGCCGCGCACAGTCCCCTCCTCGAGGGGAATTCTCGTGGCCCGAAGTCGCCGCTGTCGTCGCACACGGGCCCACACCACAGCCCTCAGAACCGGCCACCGCGTCACATACCCGCGACCTTCCACCGCCACTTCTCACTTCCTTCTCCCCGCTAGTCACGAACCCCGCCCTGCACCGAGCACACCGTCTTTCGGACCGCACGTCTTCCGAGAACCAAGCGGGTGGGACCTCCGTTTGGTCGCGGCACTCTCGCCCCTCTCTCGCCGAAACACATGGTCCACTGCCCCGTGAACCGAAATGGCGGCGAAGACATTCCTACTCCTCCGGGATCCCCCCGCTGGGTCCCAATATGGCGAGCAAAAAAAGACAGCCATGGAGGGACCCGAATTCCGCGACAGACGCCAATAGGGCTTTTTGGGTATCAAGTAAAGGTCTCGATGAGGGGAATCGCATGGAATAAATAAAGATATGTGGCCTCTTTATCATCATGATATAGTCATGGCTAGTCAATGATTGGATTAAAATTCATAGTGATGCCAATTGGGCTTGTAGGGTATCAACATATTGTCTCGGTGAAGGAAGGAGGATCCGATACAACCTTCGGAAACCATGGCCCTGAATAATGACCAGTTAAGTAAAAAGTCTTATTCAGTGCTGAAAGATATAATTGTACTCGTAATTGTTGGCACTCCGTCTTGAAAGCCTGGTTGGTTCGACACATTGCAGCACTCAACATCCGTCAACAAGCCTGCGTTCCCATGAAACAGTTTAGGAACTATTGGGCTGATATGCCCCCAACGTATACGTTAAGAAGTAAGTGGGTTGGGCAATCAGCGAATGCCTTCGATCGCGCGCTCGATAGTGAAAATTTCCAAGCAAGGCTTGCTGCTGTCAGTGCGCGAACGTATTGACATTTATTACGCTCTCCCATAACTCACACTGAGTTTGTCGTGGTCCACTTCGCACGTTTGTTGCACTAGCCCTTTGCCCTAACGCTGATTGTTGGTGCAGCCAACAATGGCGTAATCAGGCCCGGACGAGTAGCTCCTGCACATTGCCAAGTAAAGGCAATGACTGCAACCTGCCCCCAGTTATGAAAATAAACATCAATTGGGGATTAAAAGTCCGTCGTCCTGCTTGCATGGTTAAACGTAGCCTCACAAGCAACCCCCGTCAGGACAAAACGCTTGTGGGGTGACCCGCCGCCTTAGCGGGTTCGGGACAGAATTTATGGGCACATCTGACAGCTCTCGGACGCTTTGAACATTCTCTTTAAAGCCACGTGGAACTTGGCGCTGCTGACGTACCGAATAAATGACATTTGCCTATTTTCGATCCCGCCTGGACGTCTGATATCCACGCACGACACGGAGCAACGGTGGGGGAGCGCGACGTCGTCTGCTCACCCTCAATCCCCAAGAAATGCCCGCCAGGTGGTGCCTCGATCGTTATAAAATGGTCGACCCTGCAAAATTCTAGTATATAGAAGTTATAGAAGAGGGCTACAGTGAGCAGTGGTTGGCTTCGGATGTTGACCCATCCCGACATTAAAAGTTTCCCTGATTTCCATTTCCATCTTGCCCCTGTGGTTTTTCACCAGCGTTGTTTTGGGGGCTACGCGGACTTTTTTCCAGACATTACGAGCCGCAGGGTGTCGACCAAGCCACGTTTTAAAGATGGCCTTGTCAAATGCTGCAAGAACGATTGATCCTTCTGAAACACCAGAGGAGGGTTTTTGAATTGTAAGGGCCTTGGGTACCTGGTGAAGTAGGACGTTTATTCTACGACACAGCCGTCTCCGAACACCGGTCCCGGAACCAACGATGATGATGGTCATTCCAGAAGACGACGAAGTGTTCCTCGAAGTGTTTGATTATTGGGATAATGTGGAAGCGAAATAAATGAATTTTCACGCTCCGGAGCTTCGCGCTTACAATATTACCATCCTTCAAAGCTGAACTTGCCATTACTAAGTAGCATGTGTTCGCTTTCGCTACACGCGAATCCCGACGCGGAAACCAATATTTGTATATCCCCAATGAGCTTACGACACAACTCCGAATTTTTACTTATGAAGTGAGTGCACATAATGATCTTACGATGAGGTCATTGCCGGGTTTAAATTTTCGTCCTCAAACTCTTCCCTTTGACACTACAATTCCTTTTCTGCTACCGTTCTAGGATCTTTGATGAATTTGCACAATTTACTCCCCACTCGTACGGATCAGCAGGATGCCCTTTTTATCTGCCCCACATGATTTAGGTCATCAAAACCTTTAATTGGATACCCCACACACTCTGCCGGAATTTCTTTGAATTTAACCTAATTTATGACTTACCATGACTATCGTATGAGGATAACGAGGAAGCATCTCTTATTTGTCCCACGTGACTCCCCTCATCAAGACATTCAATTTGATACCCCAAACCTCGCGGCGCAATCACTGATTTTTAACCCAATCGATGATTCACCGTGACTATGTCATGATTACTACCAGGAGGTATTTTTATTTGTCTCACATGATTTCCCTCATTGAGACCTTCAATTTGACACCCCACACTCAATAGCTCACATCACTTTGAATGTTAACCATATCTATGACTCATGATGACTGTGTCACAATTAAAACCAGGAAGTATTTTTTTGTCTCACCCGAATCCCCGCACCGACATCTTAAATTACGTGCGGGGGCACACACTAGCGTCAACCCAATCAATTTTAAATCATTCTATGATTCACCGTGACTATGTCATTATTACTACCAGGATGTATTTCCAATTTGTCCACCGTTGTTTCCCTAATCGAAACATTTAATTTGAGACACCATACGCGTACGGGTCATCATTATGAAGTCCAACCTGTATTATGACTCACGATAACTAAGTCATGATTATGACCACGAAGGAATGTTCTTTGTCCCACGTGATTTCCCCCCTCGAGACCTTCAATTTCATACGCGACATGTCCTAGCGGCACATCACTTTGAATTTTAACCCAATCTATGGCTATCCATGACTTCCCGTGTTACGGGGTTCGCCATTATTTTATACATATTGTCTTATTTATTGCTTTTTTTTGGTTTTCTAAAATTTCGTTCGATGAATTATCTACATGTACGCTTTTATAATGATTCCAGGTTGAAATTTCGTGGTATCTGCATTTTTGTGGAAATGCAGGTTGTTACAACAATCCTGGCCTGGGGAGCAGGAGGGGGGTACTCTGCACAGAATGCTACGCATTAAAAAAGCAAAGGCATATCCATGAACGCCTCGCACTTCAGAGATTTGCGGGGACAGTTAGCTTTGACACGCGCCGTTTTTTCAGGATGCAGAGCAAGAATGCACGGAACCGCAACCCTAAACAGCTTCGACATAAATGAACTGAGCAACTGAGCAGTGAGCGCACGTCCCCTCGCTCAATCTTGTTTGTTTCGCCACAGGGCCCCAGCACACCATCGAGTCGGGACCGCCTTTGTCATGAAAACGAACACGATGCCTACATCAAGAGTTTGGTATCCAATATATACGTACAATTGCTTGCAACCAGCGCTAATCATCATGGCCAGCAGGTATAGCTGTAATAAATCTTCAACGAAAATTGTTTCCGACCTCACAGGAGGTACGTTGTCATGTCATACTGAATTCAAGAGTTTGAGCTCACGAATTTGCACGCGTAATATTTTTATCACGTGTGAATTTTGAAACTGAATGCTGATGAAAACAGTCCATCTGAGCCCGAGTAAATTCCTAGCACGAGAGAGTTGTCAGTCCATTTGACTTCTAAATTCATTTTGAGTTTTTAGTCCATTTTGAATTTGAATGCATTTTGAGTTTCGAGTACATTTTGAGTTTGAGTGCATTTTGAGTTTTGAGTCCGAGTGAGTTCTGAGTTTTGCGCTCACTGTGTGAGTGAGTTCAGATGTGCTGCTCAGCATTGAGTCTGAGTTTCAGTGAGTGGTGGTTCGAAAAAAAAATTGAGTGAGTTTGAGTGAGCCGCGCCAACTTTGCCGAGGTATGCTGACAAATGCGCCTGGGCGGCGCCATTCTTTTCGCTCACTTACGCCGTCTCGCGATCCGCTGAGGTCTCTCACCACACACGCACACTCGCTGACGCTCAAACGCTCGACTGCTGGGGCACAGCCCGTCTCGCGCCTCGGAGCAAGACCACTTGAGTTGCCGGTGTAGCATGCCTTGGCGCCGATCGGTTGGTCATAAACACGGCACACAGGACGGCGAGAAACGAGACGACCGTGGGAGCACGTTCGCCAGATCGACGTAAGGGGAAACAGAGGTCGAAAATATAAACCGAGCACTGACACTAAAATAAACACACAAGGAAACGCAAGATATGGGATGGGGACAAATCGTTCGCCTACACGTGGATCTCACGAATATACAGAGCGACCAGATGTTAAAAGGAAGGAAAGATATCAAGGTATACCTACGTTAGAGAGGTTTGACACGGCAATTCGGGCTTCTCATTTACGTGTTTATACAATTTCCAGCTGTATTTCTTACTTTTTCTACATTAATGGTCTCTGCGTGATTTTTATGTTGTCATTTCACGTGTACTTTGATTTTTGTTCCGATGGGGGCTGTGAGCAGCTAATATCTGGATAGAGATATGCCTACAACCTATTGGTTTGTTCCATACTTAAATTGTTTTTCTGCGGGTGCGCATGTACGTTTAAATCCTTTTTTCCGTATCCACATAGCTAATCCGTCATTTAAATACAATTCAAAAGCACGAGAGCTTTATATCTGAATGGATCGGAAACACCTTGCTCGGTGCACAGCAAACTACATGAAATAGATGTCGGCAGCCGGTACATCCTAACGCGCTAACCCAGGTCGCCGGCTGACATCAAGCGTTGGTTGTCGACGCAGGTAGCAAAAGGTACGACGGGAACTAGAGGCGTATGTGCACGTGTATCCGGGGTCCCACCAACGTGCGGCGGCACCCCTTCCAGGAATACGGGGGAGCCGTATAGGCTGGCCGCGGTAATGGCCCCCGCCGACAACGTTTCACCTGGCTGGCTTGGTATTTTGAGATTTGTAATGATTTTTGACATACCAGCGATGCCCAAGTCAACACCACCACCCCAACCGCTGCCCAAGGCAGCGTTTCACATATCACCTGAGCGCTGACACGTGAAACGGGTATGGCGCTGCGCTTCCTCGGAGGCCAATGTAGCGATCTCCTGCGCTAGCGCCTTCTCGGGGCGGCAAAAAGTGCGGCAGTGAAATGCCATCAGTTTCGACCGCGCTCTACGCTTCCAGCGGCCGAACTCGACAGGCTGACAGTGCGGATGTCCTTTTGTACGTTCCCTGAATAAACCACCGGCCACATGTAACGATCTGCGAATATTACAATTGAGTAGTCCTGCCCGCCGCCCCCGGGCCCAAGAGTACATTTATTCGGCGTTTACGGATTATCAACAGCGGCTTCCGGCCAACGCATGATCAAAACGTAATTGCCCCTTCACCTTCCACGGTACATAAGGTTCTAAGCGGGCGCGGGCACGCATTACAGCTACCAACATCGGCACGCGAAGAACGGAAGATTACAAGGTGAACCGCGTCGCTTAGACATGTTCATTTTGCCGCTTCCTGCCGGGGTTATTGCTTGCGAAAACTTGAGTGTTCACCATTGTAGATTATTGACTTCTCTAATTACGCAGCAACGTAGAGCAACTCTTTTCCAAAACAAGACTGAAAACATGGTGCCGGCTCTGAAGGGGTCGGGAAGCAGCCTGTCTCCAAATCTATTAAGCTGTCGTCGGTGTTTTTGTAGGTAAAATGAGCTCGCGTGAAGTTCTTATTTACCTTTATTTTACGCGCTCAATCACAGAAGAAATATATATTTAAGAAAAGCATTCACAGATGCTTCTCCAATGAGCTCTCGCCATACAGAATAATTGCGACGTCACAAACCGTAGTACCCAAAAGCGTGCGCGGCGAGGCACCAGTTTTCAAGTTTGTGGCATTTCTGCGTTATTAAGCATCCGCGAGTTGCGAGAATGGCGAATTTGGATTTTCCGTACTTTAATATCGATACAGGCCAACTTTTTTCCACCCTTTAGTGTCCCATTAAAGTACAATTTGCCACATACAACCACTAACTTGACCCAAGCCACCTATTTTATATATGTTATATTTTAACATATGTTGATGTGACCTAAGGTTTTACCAGACGGGTTGCTCTAAAATAGCAACGAGGGTTTCTGGGTGCTCGTACCCCACAGAAAAAAGATATTCGAAGGATTACACACGGCAAATTCAATAAATGAAATGATGCCTGCTGGAAGTAGGCCCACACCAACACCCACGCTCTACACGAAGCCGCAAGCCACGGCTTCACATTCAGCATCCTTAGTCCCTTTGTTTCGGTCAGGAACGCAGCCAAAGGGGGGTTCGAACTCCCCGGAAATTTGACTTCTCACTTCCGATACCCCCGCCCCCCCCCCCCCTTTAAGAAAAAATGTCCATGTACAGCCTTGGTTTTGGTTATACCAAAACACAGAACCAATCAATAGACGGGATATAGAGAACAATAATAATAATAAAGTGAACGAGTTCGTGTTTTAATTTTCATGCAAGGGTGCCTTGCAGGAAGCATTATTTTTGCCCAAATTTTTGAGTCCAGAATAAGCTAATTTCCTACCATTCAAACTCATATCGGCGACAAGAAACTGTCTTCAAAAGCGTAACGTATAGACGTACAGGTTGCAAGAATAAGCTAATTTCCTACCATTCAAACGCATATCGGCGACAAGAAACTGTCTTCAAAAGCGCAACGTATAGACGTACAGGTTGCAAGAATAAGCTAATTTCCTACCATTCAAACTCATATCGGCGACAAGAAACTGTCTTCAAAAGCGCAACGTATAGACGTACAGGTTGCAAGCTATTGAACTCGCGGGTGAGTTAAAAAGTTTCTACATTATATGTTACAGCTCAGAGGACAGAGCAAAAACAATGGCGGAGGCCAGCAGCAGAATAACTTACGATACCAAAGAACAAATTACGGGATTACTTACTGGGCCAGGAGTATCCCACGACGGCGAATCCCACTATCAAATTTCCCCTGTAACAAACTGACCTGTTACCAACTATGAGACGAAGGGGTGCGGACGGCTTATCCAACGCGGTTTTATCAAACGCCCTTTCATTGAACGCCGTGTCATCGACGGACGTTTGATCGAAGAACTTCTCCCGGGCTTCTTCCGTGCCACAATTCCCCGTAGTTCTTTCAATTTCTTCCGCGCTCTCCACGCACCTGCACCGAGAGCGATCACATCGAGTCTGTTTATGCAGGAAAATTTTTGCACTTATTCTTTTTTATTTGCTGTAATGTTCGCATGTTCCTCTGATGCCCGATGTAATGCATAATACGAAATATTTTTTGCACCAATCAAACACACCGCCAGTCGGAGCTTGAAGCTTATATTCTGTACTTCTAAAAAATGTTACAGGCACATAAAAGGAAATTCCATTCAGAAATCATGTCGTTCGCGAAATTCCATAAAAATGAATAAACAAAACATCATCCAAGAGCCATCAGATTTGAACGAAAAAAATAGATCGTTCCCGATCAGTACAAAAATTTCTTTTAACAAAAATAATGTAATCCCTAGTGGAATGTGTTTACACAGTTCAGAAGGCTATTTTGTTGGGGTGCCTGAATATTTGACTTCATGAAGCTATTCAAACTGATTTGAATCGCACTTGAAAGTGGCGACTGATCCCGTCTTACTGGGAATCGCGACAAGGGGCAGGAGCACTTAATATTCGGCTAGTGAATTTTATCTTGTCTACTCCGCATGGGCTTAATTGCTTAGTTTTTTTTTTTACGTTACACACTCTCATTGTTGAATATCCTATTGACAGCAACCCTGGATATTTCGGTTAACATAGCTTAGTGTTCGCGTCCTGTTGTTAACCTGTAAAAATCATTAGCTTTATCTGATTGTACACAGAAAGACTGAACGAACGAAGGCAACGAAATAGCATGTGGCTTCGCGAACATGAAAGCGCCGGTGCGTAGAGCGCAATGCATAGGCACGGAGAGAGCGACTGGGCCGTGGAATTGAAAGGCTGTTCACTACAGCACAGGAAGCCGTCACTATTCCAAGCAGCTGTTCTGCACGTGTCTTCTATTGCGTGGGTGAGGTGACCGCCCTAAACATTTACGCGCCACACCTAGTTTGCACGTGCGGGAGCGAAGGTGTTAAGTGGATAACATCGGACTCGTAGCCAACCCAAATCGAGCATAACAGCAGATACAATTAGATATTGTGATTTTCGGGTGCCGTATCTGCGTTTTCGGGAAAGTAACGTCTCTGACCTACGTTATTATTTTTATCCCAACCATACACTGGCAGAATAAAGTTTCCGAGCAATTTATGCTCTGTTAGCAGTTCCTAATAATATAGCGCATTACAGTTACACAGACCAATCACACCGGTGCCGCAACTTTTTATACTCTCTGCTTCAGTTTATTGTTGTCTGTCTGGCTTTCTTTCTTCAAGGGAACACGATTTCGAAGTGATGATTTGCGAGTGCTTGCTGTTGACTGTTTTAAAACAATGTGTTTAGATTTTTACCAGAGCAACAACTTTACTGCATAGTACTCTGTGAATGAAATACTCATGAAACAGTGCCGGAAGTACTGCGAACGTGGATTCCGAGAATTTTATGCACCCTCTAACCTACTTCGGCAAAGCCAGGTTTGAAAGATTTTTACAGCGCAAGGAACCAAGTCTGTACGCCGCCTTTCTGCTGAAGGGAGCGTAGCGAATGCATTGTCAACAAAAGGAAAGGGATGTCAACCAGCAGGTGCCATTTGCTACACCTAGGGGTGGACACCGGAACGCCTGCTGGGGAACCAAAGAGGGGTGTCAGGAAGGTGGGTGTGAGATATACACGAGATATATTAAAAATGAAAAGAATAAGGCACACCTTGAGAGAGGGCGCAATCAGGCTTCGGCGGCGCGTATCCCTCAATCCTTGTGTGTCCGGTTGTTTTTCCTCTGACAAGCGGAGGGCGTGTAAAGCCATAATGTGCAATCCGACTGTTATTATCAAGTTCGTTAAAAATTACAATGTTTTGGATTGCTGCTATCATCACTTCTGGAGGAAAACTGCAGGCGTCATCAATCGATGCTTCACTGCATTCGCAGCGCCGTGGTAATTGAGCTCCTAATGCCGCACCCGCGACCTCAACGCAGGGCTGAGCCGGTAGCATGATTTCCGCTCGAGTGTGTGGGTGGGCGGGCGTGCGTGCACGCAAGCGCTTAGTGGGTGCTGTGTGAGCGGCCCATGCATTGGCCGCACTTCCGCCCATCGGTCCAGGGTGCAGCCAAACGGCCTAAGCCCTCGTCGTCACGGGACGCGAAAACACCGCGACCTACACATGTGCAGCGACGGCGGAGGAAGCGGCCATTGTCCTTGCGCTCTCCCAGAGCCCCACCTTAATCACCATCTTGTATGACTCGTAAGTGAGTAGCAAGATGCTATGCAAACAGCCATAGAGGCGAATCTTTATCGGCGGGCTGGAGGTCTCGAATGCGCACCAGAAAAGTCAACACTCCTTGCTGTCAGCAGTGGCACAGAACAAAGAAAGCGGTGCATCCCGGATACGGAACTACGCATAGCAGGCAAACCAGTTCCAAATGTATCCCGTCTGCGTATTTTGGGACTTACAATCCCCCCAAAATAAATCGGGCCTCCACACCATAGCCCCACTACAAAGGACGCTTAGTAATCGGTGCACTGAAACACCGCGTATCAAATCGATGCTTTGGATTGCAAGAGTCGGACACCTTGCGCGTGGTGCCGGCAATGCTACTCAGCCGGATCGCCTACGGCGCACAGCATTTGGATCCCCAAAAAATGAGAAGGCACGATTGAATATCTTTATCCTCCAAGACTGTCGATATCTTGGAGGGCAATCATATTGCAAAGAAATTACTTCAGCTTGGATTGCACAATACCTGGGAAGAGATAGAAGCCCATCATGCCTCTCAAATAGAAAGCCTCAAGCTAGCGCCAACAAGACGAGCAACCCTAAGATTGAACTGTACAACGACGCTAATACAGGACCACAAGGTTACACACAAAACACAAGTTAGAATGAATGGGAGTTTTTTGACTGAAATACGTCTTTTAAACTCCTTACGGCAAACGGCCTGCTCCCACGTGTGGTAGTATGATGGTGGAAGAACTGCCAGTGTACACCGGTGGCCACGAGCCGTCCTAGATAGGTTCATTTACCACGATTGTACCTCTTCAGAAAACGCAGTATCTAGGTGTGAATACTATGTTTGCCCTAATGGGAGTATTAAACCCCCCCCCCCCCGCCTCCTCCTTCACCCCTTGCTCCTTTACGCCTCCTTACAAAATGGCTGCCAGTTGGTGTCGTGTGAGCTCTAGCGTCCCAAAAAATTTACTGTCGGTATGCACTTGCGGCCGCACATGGATGTGAAGTGCTTCCCCATAACAGAAGCTCGTTGCGAACATTGTGGAACCAGCCTAGACTACCGTGCGACGCGCTGCAACGTCCCTCCGAGTCACCGACCTTCGAGCCGACTGAGTACGCCAGCAAGCAGACGCAAGGCCTAAATGCAGTGATCGCTAACGGAGAGTGGCTCGTTAAAAACCCATACAAAAATATTGTATGGTCGGCTATAGAAAATCCTTTTTATGGTCGGCTTTAGCTATTTGGCCCAATATTCTTTAGACGTTTCTATGGGTGTCTTTAGCGAATCGTATCACCATTCCTATGGGTGTCTTTAGCTTCTTCTATAGCCAGTTCTGTGGTTGTCTTTAGATATTCGTATCGACATTCCTATGGGTGTCTTTAGGTTCTTCTATAGCCGGTTCTATGGTTGTCTTTAGCGATTCGTATCGCCATTCCTATGGGTGTCTTTAGGTTCTTCTATAGCCGGTTCTGTGGTTGTCTTTAGATATTCGTATCAACATTCCTATGGGTGTCTTTAGGTTCTTCTATAGCCGGTTCTGTGGTTGTCTTTAGATATTCGTATCCACATTCCTATGGGTGTTTTTAGCTTCTTCTATAGCCGGTTCTATGGCTTTCTTTAGGTCTTCTTTTGATATCGCTATGGCTATAGAAGAAGCTAAAGACACCCATAGGAATATACATTGAAATGGCTAAAGACAGCCATAGAAATGTCTAAAGATAATTGGGCCAAATAGCTAAAGACAACCATAAGAAGGATTTTCAATAGCCGACCATACGATATTTTTGCATGGGCTGCAGCCAGAAGAGAATCGCCACTACTTGAAACACAGCGACAGCAGCAGCCTCTGGGAAATTATTAACACGCTGCCATGCCGGCATATAGCCTTGCGGATCTCTAGAACTTCTAATGTGGCACTTAGGTTGTGTGGCTATCTGCATTCTGTAATATATGCTCCATGAACACTTCAGCGATATAGGGGGAGTGCAAGGTTGCGACTGCAAACACGTCGCCAGTTTTCATTCACAAAAGGCTTAAACAAAGACAAATAAGAAAAGCAAAATCAAGGGGTTTATTCATCCCATTCATTACATAAAGGGCTACTATCTACGCTACTTCGCCGCCAGTAAACTGTTGTTCACATACGCCGATCGAAACACACAGCACACGCATTCCTACACTCTGGCTCACACCTACGTCATTCGCTCGACAGCCACACTACGCGGCACATTTTCCACGAACGCCCACCGAGGCACATACCTACAGGTGCTGGGTAGTCCACAGAAAATAGAACACTCAGAAGTCGTTCATTTCACTCAGTACTCAATGCGCGAAGTTGCACGAAGTTAGCCAGCACGAAGTATGCTGGCTAAAATGGAAATGCACTCTTAATTAAACAATGAAGACGGTCGCACATAATGCAATAGTAAAAAACGTTTTCCAACTTCGTTCAATTAGTTCCTTGTACGTTTTCTCAGTTCGCGAAAAAATAATTATATTTGTCTCACCACCGCGGCGAAATCTTCACTTCTGTGTACATTGCAATGCCCATGTGGTGCAGGGTAGCTTGGAAACGTATTCTTGAACACCAAAAAAAGTCCTGCATTTCTCGCACAATACAGCCTCTTCAGTTCGTAAGATCACTCACCCTGGTGTTTTGCGTACGATGAAATTCCTGTCCCGGTATCGCAGGTATCCATTTTCGCATGACTTCGAGTTGATGTTGAATTAATCGTAACACTGTCACCGTAAACACCGAAATTTCCGACAGCGAAAAGCGGCACATTTGCTTGGCGTCACACCATCAACACGAACACATTGCAGTCGAGTCGTAAATTTCCAACATTAGGCAACACGTGCCATGCCCGCGCACATGAGCAAGGAGACGAGATGTGGCTGACTGAGTACATCCTGGTATAAGCAGGTCCATCGCGCTAGCAAATAGTGCGGAGATACGTGCCCATCTTTCGACCTTTTTCTAACTTGTTTTCTGGTAATGATTTTATTTGGCAAATACAACATCACTTAACGTTTTGTTTTCTTCATCGGAAAAAAACTATATCTGTTATCAGTACTCAGGGAAAATTTTCTGGCACTATTATTGCTGCGCGCACGAATACTAACACAGCACGGAACGCCTGACCCTCTTTTCCACGAAAACGTCCCTTCGCATGACCGGGCTACAGCGTCGACGCGCGCGGCACTCACGCCGCACCTCCCCGGCCGGTCGTGGTCCCCTCTACCTTTTCAACGCTTCCCAGAACTTCCTTTCCCTGCCTCCTTCGGTCCAGCTTGGGTCGCTCTCCCCCTTTCTCCATGACTAATTTCAAAGTGAGCTCCGCGGGAGAAGGAATGCGGTTGTTCGCAGATGCCACCATATTTCTGACTGCGCCCGCAGGAACGGGGGCCGCGAAAGTTCTTTCCAATTTGCTTCGACGCTGAGAAGGCCGTTTTCAGAGAAGCCCGCTTTTCCACTTGACCGCGGCAGCGAAGGGCCGCAGAGGAAGAATTCTCCGAACTTATACGTCTTTCGGTCGACGTTCATTGGCAAGCTTTGCCGACGCACAGTATCCAAAGTTGCAACCTGAATTTGAGCGTTAATCTGTCTGTAGCTGCCTTTAATCGTACTTTTCCCGTATTGTTGGTATATTAGGTACCTAACGTTATTGAACAAAAATTTTCATATAACTGGCCGATGAACCTCATCATCGTTATTCAGTCTGCGTTGTAGATGTAGCTAGGTAAATCATGAGTGTATAAATTACGCGTCATAAGTCATATTGAAACCAGCGGAATAGAATTTAATAGTGCGCTCGAATTATACCTTTATAGGCTAACACTTTTTTATTAGCGGCTGGAGACTTACAGGCTTATGTCACTATGTAGTTAGCTAAGGAAGCTTTTATGGATGCAAGCCTCTAAATTCTGCGCCAAACGCTTTCTTAATTCCAGCTAAATGGTGCTTAATTGTCACACGTCTAAAGGTTTACAGTTATATATTGCCGCGAACCATACATTGGGTTTGTTTATTTGTGTTTTGCTTTTACCGCCCGGCTGCGCCGGTCTGTGTTATCTCTGCGCCAAGGGAAGCGCGTGTTCCATTCTTTCTTTCTTTCTTTCTTTCTGTTCCTCATGTGTTATCTGTTGTGATAGGGAGAGCATTCCGATCTAACGTGAACAGCCCAGAATAATCTTCTTGGATCTACTATGTTCTCGATGTGAATCGACGTTTCGAGAACCACGCGCGCCGAAACGCCGGGGCATTCGATTCTGCGACGCTCGCCGACGCACGTACGTCACTTTGTTGACCACTGCTTCGCCGCCTCTGTATTCTTTTCAGTTGTTAGGGGAGCACAAGTTCGCTCCAATAAACTTGTTTCTTTTCCAAACAACTGCTTCGTCCTTGGCTACGTGACATCTGGTGGAGGTGCGGGGTACGCACCCTTCATGCCCACTACAACCTCTAGAAGCCGCCAAGCCAGCCCAACAAGAGCCAGCCTCCGCGTGCAAGATTTACCACCCGAGTTCGGTCTACTACCGGAGAAGACGAAGAAGAAAAACGTCGCAACCAGCACCATGCTCAACCAAGCCAATCCTCCTGTCGTTCTGCAGCAGCCACGGGAACCGCCATCATTCCGAGGAGCCCCCGCAGAAGACCCAGAAGAATGGTTGGAGAAACTGGAGCGCGTCCGGAAATTCAACAGGTGGGACGACGCAGAAATGTTCCGGCACGTTTTCTTTTACTTAGAAGATTCGGCTCGCACTTGGTTCGAGAACTACGAGAGCTCCTTGACAAACTGGGCTCAGTTCAAAAGCGAGTTCACTAAGACCTTCACTACCGTCGTGCGGAAAGAAAGAGCCGCCCTTTTGTTGGAAACGCGCACGCAACACCCCAACGAAGGTGTCGTGATCTTCGTTGAGGAGATGAAGCAGCTATTTCGCCGCGCGGACCCCTAAATGACGGAAGAAAAGAAGTTGCGCTTCTTAATGCGCGGAGTGAAGGAGGAACTGTTTGCTGGACTTGTCCGAAATCCGCCGAAAACCATCGCCGAATTCGTGACCGAAGCCAGCACCATTGAGAAAGCCCTTGAAATGCGTGCTAAGCAGTATGACCGCAACTTTGTTGGCGCGGCCAATGCAAACGACTTTGGCAGCACGCGGATCCCGGCCGACAGCCTACGCGAGACTATCCGCGCAATAGTGAGAGAGGAGCTGCGGAAACTTCTCCCAACGCCGCCGCAGCCCCAAGTCGCTTCCCTCGCCGACGTGATTAGAGAAGAAGTGCAACAAGCGTTGGGAACTTCTACGCCATCCGAGGTACCCCGAGAGCCACAAGCTATGACCTACTCTGCGGCTGTTCGTCGACCCCGCCCTGCCCCAACACGCCGTCAAGAGGCCCCGCCGTACCGCCGCCCACTGTCACCCGCCCGACCCCCGGTAGCCCAAAACCAGACGTCGAGGAAGACGGACGTATGGCGAACTCCCGATAATCGTCCTCTGTGCTACCACTGCGGAGAGGCCGACCACATCTACCGTCACTGCCCATACAAGTGACTCGGACTGCGTGGTTTCTCCGTCGACGCACCTCGCCCTCTCCCTGGCCAACGACCACGTGAGATCGACGAGTATCTATCTGAAACCAGCCGTGGCCCATCCCGTTTCAACCGCTCGCCATCGCCCTACCCGTACCAATCGCCGAACCGTCGTAGCAATGCTGACTTCGCCCGTGGAAGGTCCCCCAGCCCACGCGGGGGAAACTAAAAGCAGCAACTTCTGGAGGTAAAGTTGCAGAACGGCGAAAAAACGAAAACCCTCCAACGACGCATGGCCGCACCGAACACCGTACCTGCAGCCCAACGACTCGATCTAACCCGGACGTGACTCCCGAACCCGACAACGACACGACGCGACGCTTACCCGAAACGACAGAGCCTGCCGCTGAGAAGATGACGAGAAGGACGACGCATGGTGCCCGCCCGTCAACACGCACAAGATACAACGCCCCGACGCACCAGAAACTCCCGGAAAGCGGCGTCCGACGTCCAGCTGTCCATCGACGGATTTGACGTAGTCGCCCTCATCGACACGGGAGCCGACTACTCGGTAATGAGCGGCTCATTCGCGTCGAAGCTGAAGAAGGTTACGACAACATGGGACGGTCCGCATATACGCACAGCAGGAGGCCATCTCGTAACGCCAAGTGGAACGTGCACATCACGCGTCACCATAGGCGGCACCACGTACCCTGCTGGGTTCGTTATTTTGCGTAACTGCTCCCGCGACGTAATTCTCGGAATTGACTTTTTGACGGACAACGGCGCAATAATTGATCTGCAGACCAAGTCGATAACTTTTTCCTCCGATTACTCCACGACGCCGCAGCCGAACCCCGGTCACCGTGCTGCTGTCAGGATCGCCGACGATCACATCACCCTGCCACCCCGCGCAAGCTTGATGATCGCCGTCTACTGTGAGGATGCTGCTTCTGACATCGACGCTATCGTAGAGAGTGATCGAAGGTTGCTTCTCGACCGCGGTGTCTCCGTCGCAAGAGGGATTGCGCACTTTAAGCAACGCCAATCTCACGTTTTGGTCACCAATTTCACCGAAGAGTACCAGCATTTAAACAAGGGAACTGCAATTGCGTTCCTCGAAAAAACGCAAGAAGCAAGTGACGTGATCGCGGTCGCCGACTTTGAACGCACACCCGATGACACCTTCAAGCTTCCGCAGCCCTTCGACGTAAATCCGGCGCTACAGCAAGAACAACGGAACAAATTATTGGCTTTGCTGCGTCGCTATAGCGAATGTTTTTCGTCGAGCGCAAAACTACGTCAGACCCCTCTAGCGAAGCACCGAATAATAATCGAAGATGGAGCCCGACCTACCCGACAGTCACCGTACCGCGTCTCTTCACACGAACGGGAAGCCATCCGGACTCAAGTCGACGACATGCTCAGCGACGACATTATACAGCCCTCGAAAAGCCCCTGGGCTGCACCCGTCGTACTCGTAAAGAAAAAAGACGGCACATTAAGGTTTTGCGTTGACTACCGGCGACTGAACAAAATCACGAAAAAGGACGTGTACCCCCTCCCCCGAATCGACGACGCCCTCGACCACCTCTGCCACGCGAAGTACTTCTCATCGATGGACCTGAAGACCGGCTACTGGCAAATTGAAGTGGACGAGAGGGACCGAGAGAAGACTGCATTTATAACCCCAGACGGCCTATACGAGTTCAAGGTGATGCCGTTTGGGCTGTGCACAGCACCAGCGACGTTTCAAAGAGTCATGGACACTGTGCTAGCTGGCCTTAAGTGGCACACCTGCCTCGTATACCTCGACGACGTAGTGGTATTCGCCCGGACTTTCGACGAACACCTTGCAAGGTTGGAGTCTGTACTCGAGGCCATTCGTACGTCGGGGTTGACGCTGAAGCCTGAAAAGTGCCGTTTCGCATACGGGGAACTCAAGTTCTTGGGCCACGTCGTCAACGCCGCGGGAGTCCTACCTGACCCGGCAAAACCTTCAGCCATTGCGAACTTCCCAAGGCCGAAAGACAAGAAGGGCGTGCGAAGATTTCTCGGGCTGTGCGCATACTACCGGCGCTTCGTCGCAAACTTCGCACGCATTGCGGAGCCACTCACGCGCTTGACGAAAGATAGCACCCCTTTCAGCTGGGAAAACGACCAAGAAAAAGCATTCTGCGAGCTGCAAAAACGCCTGCAAAGGCCGCCCGTGCTCGCTCATTTCGACGAAAATGCCGAAACGGAAATGCACACGGACGCCAGTGATATAGGCTTGGGTGCCGTCCTTGTCCAAAAGCAAAGCGGCTGCGAAAGGGTAATCGCCTATGCCAGCCGTGGTCTGTCGAAGGAGGAGAAAAACTATTCTGCCTCTGAGAAAGAGTGCCTGGCTATTATATGGGCGATTTCAAAATTTCGCCCATACGTGTATGGAAGGCCATTCAAGGTTGTAACAGACCACCATGCGCTGTGTTGGCTCGCCAATTTGAAGGACCCCTCTGGCCGTCTTGGGCGGTGGAGCTTGCGCCTGCAGGAGTTCGACGTTACAGTCGTTTATAAATCCGGCAGGAAACACTCCGACGCCGACTGCCTGTCCCGCGCCCCCGTCGACCCACCACCACAAGACTCTGATGAAGACAGCGCGTTCTTCGGGATCGTGACGGAGAGCGACCTAGCCGCCCAGCAGCGTGCCGACCCCGACTTACGCGTCATAATCAAGTACCTCGAGGGATGCAACGTTGCCGTTCCTAGGACCTTCAAACGCAGCTTACCAGCATTCAGCCTGAGAAACTCCGTCCTTGTGAAGAAGAATTTCAGCCCCGGAACAAGAGCGAATTACCTTCTCGTCATCCCCGCGGGCCTTCGTGACGAAATTTTGGAAGCGTGCCACGACGACCCGTCTTCCGGACATCTGGGCACAGCCCGCACTATTGGAAAAATCAAGGCGAGGTACTAGTGGCCCGGCCTTACCTCTGACGTCACCCACTACGTCCGGAGCTGCCGTGACTGCCAGCGACGAAAAACTCCGCCGACAAGACCCTCCGGACTTCTGCAACCGATCGCCGTCCCATCGAGACCATTTCAACAGATTGGAATGGACCTTTTAGGCCCGTTCCCTACGTCACGAGCACAGAACAAGTGGATTGTCGTAGCGACAGACTACATGACGCGCTACGCAGAGACCGCCGCTCTTCCGAGGGGGACTGCACAAGAAGTGGCGAAGTTCTTTATAAGCCAAGTTGTGCTGCTACATGGAGCCCCGGAAGTCCTAATCACAGACCGCGGAACGGCATTTACTGCGGAGCTGATGCAAGGAGTATTACGCTACAGCAACACGGATCACCGAAGAACGACGGCGTACCACCCCCAAACGAACGGACTAACAGAACGTCTGAACAAGACAATCGCAGATATGCTGTCAATGTACGTTGACGTTGAACATAAGACTTGGGACGAAGTGCTCCCGTACGTCACGTTTGCGTACAACACGGCTATCCAGGAGACGACGCAGCTGACGCCGTTCGAGCTTGTCTACGGTAGAAGGCCGACTACGATGCTCGACGCCATGCTTCCGCACGTAGATGACGACGACCTCAATGCCGACGTCCACGGATATCTTCAACGTGCGGAGGAGGCCCGCCAGCTCGCTCGAGTTCGTATAACGGACCAGCAGCTGGTGGATGCGGGCCGCTACAACCTCCGACGCCGAGACGCCGCGTACCAACCAGGGGATCGTGTGTGGGTTTGGACTCCCATTCGACGACGCGGACTCAGTGAAAAGCTCCTGCGACGATACTTCGGACCCTACCAGATTCTAAGACGTGTTGGGCAATTAACCTACGAAGTGATCCCCAGTGGTGATTCCGGCACATCACGACGACGCACGCGACCCGAAGTCGTCCACGTGGTTCGCTTAAAACCTTTCTACGGACGATGACGAACTTTTATTTTCATTTGTTCGGACTGTCGCTTATGTTAGCATCGGGTCGATGCACTCTTAGAGGGGGGGTAATGCCGCGAACCATACATTGGGTTTGTTTATTTGTGTTTTGCTTTTACCGCCCGGCTGCGCCGGTCTGTGTTATCTCTGCGCCAAGGGAAGCGCGTGTTCCATTCTTTCTTTCTGTTCCTCATGTGTTATCTGTTGTGATAGGGAGAGCATTCCGATCTAACGTGAACAGCCCAGAATAATCTTCTTGGATCTACTATGTTCTCGATGTGAATCGACGTTTCGAGAACCACGCGCGCCGAAAGATAAAAAGCCTGCAGTGCGGACGCCGGGGCATTCGATTCTGCGACGCTCGCCGACGCACGTACGTCACTTTGTTGACCACTGCTTCACCGCCTCTGTATTCTTTTCAGTTGTTAGGGGAGCACAAGTTCGCTCCAATAAACTTGTTTCTTTTCCAAACAACTGCTTCGTCCTTGGCTACGTGACAATATTGCGCTGTAGCCAGCCGCAGAAACTTTTATGGGTGCCTCTCTTTAGCTTTAGGGCAGATTCTCTCTAATAGCTGGCAGAAGACAGCTGAATGGTTCCAATTATGTAGACTTAGAGCTAGACAACGGCCTATATCCAGCCAAATGAGCTTTTATGGCTTTCTCTCTTTAGCTTTAGGACGAATTCTTTTCAATAGCTGGCAAAAGACAGCTCAATGGTTTTGAGTCTGTAGAGATAGAGCTAAAAAACGCCCTATAGCCAGCCAAATGAGCTTTTATGGCTTTCTCTCTTTAGCTTTAGCACGAACTCTCTTCAATAGCTGGTAAAAGACAGCTGAATGGTTTCAAGTCTGTAGACTTAAAGCTAAACAATGGTCTATAGCCAGCCAAAAGAGCTTTGTTGCGGCTGGCCTATAGAACTAAAGCCATAGATTTTTCTTTAGCTGGCTACAGTAGCCTGAATAGCTGTGACTCTATAGACTAAACACACTAGAATGTTCCATAGTCGTCTAAAGAGAATTGTATGGTTTACATTCTTTAGTGCAGGATGCATAAAAACTTCAATAGCTGGCTATAGCCTAATTTATGCATTTTTATGGGGGACCATAGGGACCCATAGGTGGCCATAGCTCACCATACATTTTTCTATAGACGCCCATAAGGCATTTTTGTATGGGAACAACGCGGTGGTGTCTCTGCGAGGTGGTTGAAGGTATCATTTTCGCGTTTTTATTGTACCCAACATTTTGGGAGACTTGTGCCCCTTCTAGCGTCAAATAAACTCAGCGTGTTTCCCGCGTCACTGCACGGGCGATTCTCCGGCACTGGAGGTGAGCGTTGTGCGTTGTGCGTGAGAGAGGGCATCCTGCCCAGAACGTCATTGGGGAGGGAGGCCGAACGGTGTGACAGCAACGCGTATTTCCGCGGATCTCGAGCAGAACACGCACTCATTCACACTCGCGAGCAGAATGAAAAGTGTCCGCACTGCGAACGGCTGTTAGGCGTTTTTTTAGGCTGTGTCTGTGGGTTATTGGCCCGCGAAGGTGCAGTTTGGCGGTAAAACGTCGCAGGGACGCTTTTCTTTATTTCTTTTTTATTTTAGTATACTGCAGACCTTCTCGGTCCAAGCAGGAGTAGTACAATGGGTATACAACAACGATGTCACGTAGAGAAATGCATAGACACAATCCAAGAAAAGAATAAAAAAAAAACTATTCAATTCCCAGTAGTCATAACAACAGTGTCAGAATGCAAAGTTCAGAATCATGCGAAAAAGTACAACCCAATCCAAGAAAAAAAACTGCTTCAAATAAATCCCCTATTAGTACATTTGCGTCTATTGTTGGAAACTTATAGTTTTAATCTTTTCAATAAAGGATTCTACTGTGTCACAGTTCACAGCTATTCATGGAAGTTGATTCCAATATGCAATTGCTGACGGAAAAACAGTTTTTGTGGATGTTGTTGTGACTTGATGGCAGTCGTAATGTCTTACTGTGGTTAGTTCTTGTAGAATGCCTGAAAAATTCAAGAAGATGGTCTGATCTGGATATTGTATAATTCCCATGATAGAGAAGATACAGGAATTTAAGTTTAGAATGTATTCTCCGTTCGGAAAGACAATGAAGTTCGGCTCTTCTACGCAGATTAGTAACACTGGTATACCTGGAGTAATCGGAAATCCCAAATGGAACTGCAAAGTTTTGCACTCGCTCAATTTTATTAATGAGAAATTTTTGATATGGACTCCAAATTATATCTGCGTATTCTAGTGCTGGTCTAATCAGGGTCTTATAGGCGGTTAACTTTACTGCAGGGGGACTGTTACGGAGTTTTCTCTTTAGGAAACCCAGTTTACCTTGCGCTTTCGAACAAATAGCAGTTATATGTGGTTCCCAATTAAGGTTGGATGTTAATGTTACTCCCAAATATTTAACTTGATCGCTTTTAGCAATTTCCAAATTGTCTAATGTGTAAGCAAAGTTGAGTGATTTTTTTCTTATTCGTGAAAGTTATGGCTACGGTTTTTCTCGCGTTCAATGTCATTCCCCATTGGGAACACCAGGCTTGAATTTTTGTTAACGAGTGATTAAGGTTAATCTGGTCCCCAGTTCGATTTACCATTGTGTACACGACGCAGTCATCTCCGAAAAGCCTTATCTGAACGGATGAGTCCATGCCCATAGGAATGTCGTTCATGTAGATAAGGAATAAAATTGGTGCTAAGACTGATCCTTGGGGTACGCCCGAAAGGACGTTCAGGCTGTTGGACGTGTGGTTGTTCACAGCAACAAACTGTTTGCAGTTGTGTAGATATGATGTTATCCATGTAATAATGTTATCTTCAATTCCAATTGCATGCAATTTTGTTATTAGGTCAGGTTGGCGAACGACGTCAAATGCTTTTGCAAAATCTAGAAAAACGGCGTCTATTTGTCCTCTTTCATTCAGTGCATTCGCAATGTCGTTGGTAATCTCGGCTAGCTGCGTGACTGTTGATAAGCCAGATCGGAAACCAGATAAGCCAGATCGGAGCAGGTTGTTAGTTTCTAGATGTGTTATAATTTCTTTGAAAATTATATGCTCTAATATCTTGCAGCACGTGCTGGTTAATGAGACTGGGCGGTAATTACTAGGTCTTAGTTTGGAACCGGATTTATGTATTGGAATGATCTTTGTCATGCGCCAGTCATCAGGGATTGTTTGCGTAACTATTGAAATGGTGTAAATTTTATGTAAATATCGGCTTACCCATTCAGCATATTTATTACGAAAGGTGTTTGAAATATTGTCTGGGCCTGGGGATTTCTTAGTATCGAGGTTGCCGAGTAGGCACTGAACTCCTTCATTAATATATAATTCTGGCATAGGGTTAATGTCACAAACTCGAGTGCACGACGTCTAAAAGTATCGTATAAATTTTTCATTTTATTGTACAGCGCCTAACTCTTCTTCAGTCGTCCGATTCATTCACTTCGGTTCTATTCGCCCCGAGACAAGGCTGGAACTTTCGCGAACGAAGAGGCGGTAACACGATCACTCGCCGGATCGCCGGCAAGAAAACAACAAAAATAAAACCTCCGCCGCTCCGGTTTCGTCGAAGCTTCCAGTACTTTCGAGGAGGTTCCCGTGGCCTTGCCAGTTCTAAAGAGCGTCGATGATTCTAGAAGGGGAAAGAGGGAAGTTATTCACTGACGGTGGCTGGCGCGTTGTGTGTTGTGCTCTCCCTCTCCGCGCCGGTACGGTTATAAAAAGAGAAGCCGCGCCTAAGCAACCCAGCTACGTTTGGCAGTCGTGATGTGACAACGGCACCTGTCAGTTTGTGCATCACACCATCGGTGACCCGCGCCCTGGAGGACTCCAACGTACTCCCGGGCCTCGAATCACCGTGATCGTCTCGGACGGCCTGGCCTACAGCGAAGCCACGCTTCCCAGGTAGCCGAATCGCCTCCGACAGCGGTGCATCGTCCGGCCCGGTCGGTGAATATGCTGGGACTCTGTCTCTCATAAACATCGAAGTGTTCGTTTTCATTTTAGTTAACTGCTCCGATTCGTAATATTCATTTGTTAGCGCCCCTGTTTGAATCATTTTGGCTAATTGGACTGTTTCTTGTATTTGAATTCCGTCTAAGTTGTCGGTCATTATCTATCCGTTACTTCGTGCTTGTGTTTGTAACTTGCCTGTCTAAATATAAGCCTTTCTGCTGTTTTTTTTGTTCAAGGCTCTTGCTCATTCTTTCCGCTCTGGTCGGCGAAAGCCGCACATCAGACGGCCACCCCCTTTGTCACCTGTGCCCTGTGGATTCGGTGGGGTTTGTTGGCTCTCATGAGTCGACTCCCCATATCTTCCGACAGTGCACCCTAATTTAAGGAAACCGGTGACGGTTAATTAAAGAATATGATGGTAAAGATCCTCCAGAGGACCCATGCGCGAAAACTGAGTGAAAGAAGGCATTTAATTCATCGGCTATTTGGTCTGGTTGCGTGATAATTTTATTACACGGTGTGAGCTGGGAAATATCTGAATGTTGCTTCGACAAATTGCGCCAAAACGTTTTGGGCTCGGAATGCATGAATGATGGGAGTGTGTGGGAATGGAATCGAGACTTCGCACTGCGAATTTTGTTGTTCAGTGTAGCGATAAGGCCTTGTAGTTGATCAGACGTTCCGGTCTTGTGCCGCCTTTTAATCTTCCTTTTTAAATGTATGATATCCCGCGTCACCCACGGGTAATCTCGATCAACACGTTTCCTTTTTAAAAGCACGTAACGAGCTTCCCAATCGCACACGATATATTTAAAGCATGTCCACAGTTCATCCACGTTAATTTTATCGAAATCAGGAAATGAGGATTCTAAATGGGCGGAGATAGCAGCGTCATCTGCACTGTGCATAGTCCCTGAAATAAGTAGCTCTGGATTACTTGGTTTTTTGGACTAGTGTTAAAGGACACGGAAGAGAAGTAATCTTGTGGCCGGAAATCCCATCTTCAACACTTATCGCACAGTCTTCAAGGGAACTACTTACAAACATGAGATCAAGCAGACGAACAGGAACCTACAATACGCGTAGCACTAGATACTAGTTGCCATAATCAACGCTGTTAGTAACAATGATCCCGCACTTGCTACCTCTCGGTGATCATGAGATAATTCAGGCCAGCTGATTCCTGGCAAATTAAAATCTCCACACAAAATTATCTTCGAACGCGAATTTGTATGTTGTGCAATATAGTCGTCATAATTTCTCAATACTAAGGGGAAGAGTTTCGCGGTCGATACACTGCGCCCAAGAATATGCTTTTTCCATAGAAATTGATCCGGCACCACACACTTTCATGGTTGATAATATCCTCTAAACGGAAAAATTTCATTCTTTTTTATAGCTATCACTACTCCACCGCCTCTTGTTCTGTCTTTGCGGATTAATTTGTATGAGGAGGGAACAACTTCAGAATCAAGCACGCCTTCATGCAACCAGCTTTCCGTAATAACTAAAATATGTGGATTGTGGTTTAGTATTAGGCCTTCCAGTAGAGTTAGGTTGTAACGCTACGTGCGTTAAGTGATACAATTTGAAGGGTTTTCGTACGGTCCCGTCATTGCTTGGTTTGATTTTCCGGATGCCTTTGCGCAGGCGTAACCGGTTTTGCCATTCTAACCCTTCGATTGTGATTGAAATCCCAGACGAACAGTTTTCCGTCGACTTTTAGCTTGTCATAAATTAGTGACAGTTTTAAGCATTCTGCCCTTTCTTGTGCTGCAGAATGCCAAAGTTTCTGTCGGGTATCGCGCACTATTTTTGAAAAATCCTCCGAAATTGCCATTTTCGTTCCTTTCAGGTTGCTGCAGCAGGACAAAATTTTGGCTTTTTCTGCAAAGTCATAAAGTCGGAGGATAACCGGACGGGGACGTTCTTTCTGGCATTTTCTACTCTATGAATACTTTCTAATGACTTTACTTCTATGCCTAATACTTTCTGGAATATTCTTTAACTCCGGCCTCCAGTGCATTCCAACCTTCGTCTACTTATTCACTAAGACCATATATTACGTGATTGTTGCGTCTGCTCCTATTTTCTAGGTCGTCTACTTTGGCCGACAGTTCAAGAAGTTGGTTGTTCGAGCTGCTAGATGCTTCCTCGCATGCCATCAATTTTTGTTCAAGCGTTTGCAGGTGACAGATTTTTTTCAATAGAAGTAACCCTTTCTTGAATGTTGGCCACCGCAGACTCGACTCTTTTTAAGCCTGAAGTCAATGCTTTCAAAGATTTGGTAGTTTCCTTTTGCTGTTTCAAAATCTTCCTCAGTAAGTCGTTAGTCGAACTGGATTCAGATTCTGAGCCTGATGTTGGCCCCGGATTGGTTTCTATATCGCCAGCGGTTAGTAACAGCAATTTGATAACATCAGCACAATCTTTGACAGTTTCAAGAAGAAAATGTGGACTTGGCAGCACCATCAAGGTTAAGGAGTCATCTCGAATGGAAGAAGTGCATTGCACACCAACCTGGATAACGAAGAGCAGAGGGATTAGCATCCGATCCTTTCTGGTGCAACCAAGTCCACTGAATGGTCCGTCTGAGCGCCTGGTATTTATACGGTCGAGATGAGGGCCTTCCGTTGAAGCCACTGTGTTAGTCCGCCACTGTCTGCGTAGTATGCTTTCGCTGATATCGGGTGGTCGCAGTTCCGTTGTGACCATGGCGCATTGGTCCGGCGCAGGTGTTGTAGTGTTGACTTGCAAACAGGCTGGATCACCGGCCACAGCAATATGCCCCGTAGGACACAAAGCGCCCCGCACGGGGCACCTTGAGCAATCCTGGTGACGGTACTGGCGATACCGCGGACCCCGAGCCCCCAAACATAAGCTGGATCGAACCGTGGCGATGTGTTTATAGGTGGAGGGTTAGAAACCACGAACGGTGGCCGTCGGAGCCCAGGTCAAGCTCCGGCGGATGGGCTCCCTGTCTGTTTACCAGGCAGGGAGCTCCGGGACCTCTCAGGCTATCAGGGTAAGGTTTGAGAAGAAAGAACCCCCGTCCCCTGCTTCTATACTATGATGTATGGCATTCTCTAAACCCCCCCCCCCCCCCCCCAAACGTGATCGGTCCCTGAAAAGGGGCCGCACCGAAGTATCTTTTCCTTCATTGCCATCTTTGACATTTCCTGAACCAGATAATTTTTCTCGATTTCTTGTCATGGAATCCATCAATCCAACCCACCCTCTTGCATCTCAGTCAGTCTTCTTGATTGCCAAGTATCTTGAAGCCATAGTAGGAAAATCGTATAAGTGCAAAAAACAAAAGTCTGGTGAACTCCTAATTGAAATAAATGACAAGCAGCAGTCTGCAAAGCTTCTTGCTCAGACTAGACTGGCTGATCTCGACATCCGGGTCACACCCCATCGGAGCCTCAACAGCTCGCAGGGTGTGATATCCGAGACAGACCTCCTGAACGAAACGGATGCGGATCTCCTTGCCGGCTTGAAGGATCAGGGCGTCACTGCCGTGAGACGCATCACTATCCGCAGAGACGACAGGGAGATTCCGACCAAACACATTATCCTGACTTTCGACCGCGCAGTTCTTCCACAATACATAAACGCAGGTTTTATCCGTTGCTCCATCCGTCCCTACATCCCGAACCCGCGGCGCTGTTTTAAGTGCCAGAGGTTCGGGCACGGTACGAACTCTTGCCGTGGCCGAACGACGTGTGCAAAATGCGCGGCGTACGACCATCCGAGCGAGAACTGCCCATCCGAAACTCTCACTTGTGTAAACTGCGGGGGGCCGCATGCAGCGTACTCCCGCAAGTGTGAAAAATTCCAAATGGAAAAAAAGATAATTAACATCAAGGTCACGGAGAACATCACCTTCCCAGAGGCGCGAAAGAGGTTCGCCTCTTTCCCTCAGGGGAGGTACGCAGACGCGGCTCGCCGGGGGGCGGAGCGGCGTCTGGTTTCCACAGGGACCCAGTTCAGCGAGTCTGACCTGGTCCCGCCCCCGCCCCCCGCTGGGTTGCCTCACGCAGCCCAACCCGGCACCACGCCGCTTGCTGAGGCAGCAGCGGTTGTGGTGCAAACCACTTCTGTCGGGACCGGTGCCGCTCCCGCCTCTGTCTCCCCGTCCTCCAGTCCGTTGGAGGGTACCGAGGTGATGGACACCACGGGCCCCGCACCGGCTCCCACCGTCACCGCACCGCCCGTGCCACCTCTGGTGCCCCGGACGCCCTCGGCGGTGGTGGCTCAAACGAAGGGCTCCCGAGGGGGGGCCAAGTCCGGGGGGCCTGGTCCGTCGGGCACCCCTCGGACATCCGACGACGAGATGGATGTCGGGCCGTTCCTGCCTGCAACGCAGCGCAAGGAGCGGCCACCGACTTCCAAGCCTACAGACAGGCCTAAAAAGCCTAATCCCAGAGTAACAGCCCCGAAAGACGACACATGAACACATACACACACTCCATTCATTCTTAAACCTAAATAATGGGAACAGAAAACATCATTCAATGGAACTGCAGAGGCCTCCTTAAAAATCTTGATGATGTGTATGATATCCTGCATGCCAATCAGCCAAGTCTCATGTGTCTCCAAGAGACTCACCTCAATTCCAAACAGACAAATTTCTTAAATAGGTACATGGTATTCAGAAAGGACAGGGTTGGCTGCACACACTCTTCAGGAGGTGTGGCAATTGTCGCCCGGAAATCCTTAGCCTGCCACCCTGTCACTCTGAACACTGCCCTCGAGGCTGTAGCAATTCGAACAATAATATTTAATAGGTTGGTAACGGTGTGCTCCATTTACATTCCTCCTGATCATGCACTTTCGAGCTCTGATTTCGAGGCGCTGGTCGACCAGCTGCCCGAACCATACATCCTAACAGGCGACCTTAATGCGCACAACTCTCTTTGGGGCTCCTCCAGAACGGAAGCCCGAGGTCGCCTGATAGAGAAATTTCTTACATCTTCAGGAGCATGCCTTTTCAACAAAAAACAGCCTACCTACCATAACTTAGGACATAATACGTACTCACATCTCGACTTGGCTATTGGTTCTGCAATTCTCTTTCCATGTCTTGAGTGGGGCGTGGGCACGGACCCATATGGTAGTGACCACTTCCC
>NW_027526203.1:11502001-11613581 GCF_048455015.1 Haemaphysalis longicornis | reverse complement strand
TATGGCTTTCGGGGCACATTCCTCGCTTTTGGAGGGAGGCCATAGTAGTGGCTTTCCTGAAGGAAGGAAAGGACCCTTCCTCTCCTGCTAGCTATCGGCCCATCGCCCTCACAAGCTGCCTGTGCAAGCTCCTCGAGAAGATGATAAATAGGAGACTCGTGTACTTTCTTGAGTACAATGGTCTTCTCGTGGGCTGCCAGGCAGGCTTCAGGGCGGGGCGGTCCACGAACGACCAACTCGTTGCGCTCGAGTCCTATATAAAGGATGCTTTCCTCCACAAACAATATTGTATGACGGTATTCTTTGATCTGGAAAAAGCGTACGATACCGCGTGGCGGTATGGCATCCTAAGCGACCTCAAGTCCTTCGGCATGTCAGGTAACATGATAAACACACTTGCCAGCTACTTGTCTCAAAGAACCTTTCGTGTGCGAGTTGGAACTGCACTGTCTAGGATTCATGTGCAGGAAAATGGAGTGCCACAAGGTGGAGTTTTAAGTTGCACCCTTTTTATTGTGAAAATGAATTCCCTTAGGAAGGCGCTGCCACCGCCGATTTCCTGTTCAGTCTATGTAGACGACATTCAACTCTCCTTTAAATCCTGTAACCTGTCTGTCTGTGAGCGCCAGGTCCAGCTTGGTGTTAACAAGCTAGCTGGCTGGGCAGATGGCAATGGTTTTAAATTTAATCCCGGGAAGTGCACTTGTATTTTGTTTTCCAAGAGACGTGGTATCCGGCCGGATCCAGACATTCAACTCCACGGTGTCTCTATTCCTGTAAAACAGGAACACAAGTTCTTGGGTATTATCTTGATGAAAAGCTGACATTCATCCCACACATAAAACAACTAAAACATAAATGCTTAAAAACAATGAATATTCTGAAGGTTCTGTCGCAAATCTCTTTTGGTGCTGACAAACAACTTCTCTTACGTGTTTTTACCAGCTTGATAGGTTCACGATTGGACTATGGTAGCGTTGTTTATGGGTCAGCAAGTAAAAACATCTCTCAAAATGCTGGACCCAGTGCTCCATCTCGGGCTCCGCCAGGCGTGTGGCGCCTTCCGCACTAGCCCGGTCGAAAGCCTCTATGTGGAGTGCAACAAATGGAACCTACAACGTCAGCGAGCTTACACAGATCTCCTTTATGCTTTTAAAATTTCATTCATGCCTCACCATCCTTTTAAATCAGTTTTTCATGATACGTCCATGACTGAACTCCTTTTAAATCGACCATCGATCTCTGCGCCCTTCTCTTACAGAGTTAGAGAGGAGGCGTCAGAGCTTGCTGTCTCCGTTTTAGATACAATCCAAAGGTCTCTGACGGATTTTATAGCACCATGGCATCTCCGCCCTGTATCATGCGACACATCTTTTACACATCTAGATAAAAAGCGAGCTCCCACATGTGCAATTCTGCAGCATTTCTTGTATTTGCAGCAGAAGTATGAGTACTCTGAATTTTATACGGACGCTTCTAGAACTGCCACCTCTGTGTCCTGCGCGGCGCATGGGCCCGGCCTTAGTGTTACTCGAACTCTGAATGGTCATACTAGTATCTTTACGGCAGAGGCTTACGGTGTACTTCTTGTTGTCAATCATATACTTCAAAACCACATCCCACAATCCATTATCTATACAGATTCCCTCAGTGTTGTGCGGGCACTGTCGTCAACAGTGCCTTCGAAAAACCACGTTGTCAATCTGATTGTCAAGGGTATTATGTCTGTGTATGTACGCAAATTTGAACTGGTTCTTTGCTGGGTCCCTGGCCACTGTGGTATTGCCGGGAACGAAGCAGCGGACCGAATGGCTGCTGCTTGCTACACTCTCGAATACAGTAGACATAACCACAGTACCCTACACCGACGTGAAACCACACATCAGACAACAACTTCGCAAAACATGGCAAACACACTGGAGTGAACAAACAGACAACAAGTTACACGTATTAAAACCCCAATTGGGGACCATACACCACCGACACACGCAATAGATACTCTGAAGTCGCCTTGGCCAGATTACGGATAGGGCACACCCATGCAACGCACTCCTATCTGCTGACGGGATCTTCTAGACCCCAGTGCAGCAGGTGCGGAGAGGCCCTATCCGTAGTGCACATACTACTCACATGCAAGGCACTTCACACAACACGATACAAACACTTCAGAGAACTCTACAGACAACATATCCCACTACATCCATAGCAGTTTCTAGGTGACGAAGCCATTGTTTCTGTTAAACGTGTGTTTGAGTATTTGTCAGACGTTAAGTTTTTAAACCTCATTTCCTATCACGCATAATGAAATCTGGCCCTATACACCAGCCATCACCATTATCTGTAATTGATTTTATTATGTTCGGTTGACTTTTTTTTTTTGTTGTTGTAACCACTTCATTAAATAAACTTCCCTCTGGCGCTCTTTGCCCTTAGGCGGCCTTGCGCCATAAAAAAACCCAACCATCATCAGGACACAAAGCGACCTGGATAACGAAGAGCAGAGGGATTAACATCCGATCCTTTCTGGGACAACCAAGTCCACTCTTGAGAAGTACGTGTGGTGCCCGCCGCGCCTGCTACGAGGAGGATGGCTACCGCGTGCTCCCGGCGATTATTTGCTTTCACTGGAAAGGGAGAACGTCGGGGCCCCGTGGGAGCCCCTCGTACGCTAGACGCGTGTAACTATAACCAGCAAACGCCATTCCAGGGAGCATTCTGTAGAGCGACGGACGGCTGCTTTTTTTGTTGTTGTTAAAGGGGGGGGGGGGGGGGTGGAGGCGGGCACAGGCGTCACATCGACCGAAAATTTTCCGTACTTTGGGTGAGGGGAGAGATGGGCAGTGCGGGTGGTAAAACTTGAAGCTCGCTTCCAGAACACTACACGCAAGGAAAAGAGGGAAAGGAAGCATTTTGAGATGTTGGTCGCCACAAGGGTTGCGCTCCCTTTCGAACAGCACTTCGTTTTGACCAACTAGTGAGCGCAGGTGTTTCGGACGAAAGTGCAATTTTTCGTAGCTTTAATTATACATTCAGACATTACGGAAAGTTGGACACAAGAGAGACAAGTGCGGCGTCATTACAACGCCGTTCCAGCGGGACATTCCAGCATGTAATAACCCCATGCCATGCAATCACTCAGCCATAGACGTAGTTCTTACTTTGGACGATGACAGTAACCAACATTTGACTGCTTGCGTCCACTTCAAAGTTCAGTGCTTCGTGAAAAAAATGCCCGCCGTGATTTGTTTAACATTTTTGAGCCATTCTAGAGTGGGGCAACATCACTTCATCTCGTGCAGCTGCTTGTGCTTTCACTTTGTTCACTGCTTTAGTGTCATTTCCTTAAAATTATTTTCAATTGCTTTATTGCCACAATATTGCGGGGTATTCTTTTGTAAGGAATAATATGAGCTCTGGTAGCAATGCTACAAAACGGTATTAATAACCGGTTAATTGGGATGGCATCGGGCACTGTGTCAAATATACTTATTTCATCACAGAGTGTGGAACGTAACTGGGGCATCGCTCTCTTTCCTCTATTGTCCTTAATACTCTAACTTGTTTGAAGCCCGCGGTCAAACTGGCGCGATTGTTGTACCAATGAGGCAGCCTTTTAATTGGGATGATGTTGTATATTGCCTTCAGTCTTTTTCAAATTCAAAAACCACACAACCTGAACTAATCTGGTGCCCATAGTTTTATACATACTAGGGGGAAATTTGGCACTAGTGTCAAGGTGGTGCGTGGCTCAGTTGGAGTGCCGTTGAGTACTGTGGAGACACTGTCAGTTTTTACTTGGTAAGGTTCGCTGACAAGATCCCAAATTGCCTGTGGCTGCAAAAAGCCTTCATGCAACGTGAACAAGAAACAAATGTTGCCTTTGCTGTTGCCTTTGCTGTCATCAGAGGCCACAAGAAAGCATGATCCGAGCTGGGCCAAATAACAGAGCACTTACAGCTTGCACACGAGTGCGGCGACCCAATTTTGCCTCTGGTGCACATCAGTGTTAAACTATGCTGGCACGAATGGAGGGGATAGAAAGTGCTCATGTCGAACTGCTTGAGGGAGACGTGTGCTTGGAAGGGCGTGATGTGCGTTCAGCAGTTTCCACTTCCCGGGCCCCTCTTCTGCAGCGGGAGCAAGAGGCCCGGACAGGGGAGGGGTCCTGGTGGGGGTGTTTGGCGCCCTGGTTGCGACCCCGGAAGAGCCCCTCCTCTAGTACTACAGGAGACCTCCTACAGGAGGAGGGCGTCCATCAGGCGGAGCTGGTGGCCGATCGCCCTGGAGCCACAGCGACCACCGCCAACAAGGCGGTGCAAGTGAACTTTGGCGGTGAGGCCCATGTCCGTCCAGCAGTCAAATCTCACCTGCTGCCCAAGCCTTGAGCTTCAGTGGGACTCTCTGAGAGGAACTCTTAACGGGGCCATGCAGACAAAATGCAAGTTTAATTCCAAAGATTTGGTATTTTATAGTGCCCCCTGCGCTTGTCCGGTACCGAATGGTCGATGCTTTATTCAGAGAAATTATTCAATGTAAGTTAAAATTTAGATTCTCCCGCCAAATCTGGTTTCGTGACGCCAGTGATTGAACAACAAGGGCTGAACTCCAAGCGAACATTAGTGCGATGGAAGGTCTTGTTAACCATCAGTCTTCCTAGATGGCGCTACCATACTGCGAAGGACTGCGGTCCGCCTTTACTATGACTCTGTCAGTATTTGCTCCTGTCTTGTTCTGGCTTGCAGTTGGATGTAATCGCTTCGTGAAACCTTTGGTATGCCTGACAAACAGGGTCACGTGACAGTGTCGCTTACGCCAATTGGTCACACTGCTGTACAGCTATGACAAGCCTAGTGCGCGCAATATCCACAGCAGTACGTATTGCAGCTTTGATGTTTACTTGTACTGTTGTGACTACATGAAGTTGAACAGCGCAGGGACGGGACTAAGAGCAGAGGCGAACCCGCCGCGGTGGCTCAGTGGCTAAGGCGTTGCGCTGCTGAGCACAAGGTCGCGGGTTCGATTCCCGGCCGCGGCGGCCGCTTTTCTGATGGAGGCGAAAAGCAAAAACGCCCGTGTGTACGAGATTTCGGCACACGATAAAGATCCCCAGGTGGTCAAAATTAATCCGGAGCACTCCACTACGGCGCGCCTCATCGCCTGCGTTGCGTCGGCGCGTTAAACCCTACAATCAATCAAGAGCAGAGGCGACAAACACGGGCGCTGACTAACAACTGTTTATTTTTGGAAAGAAAGAACATTTATACGGGTATAAAAATTAGCATGGTTATCAGAGAATGGATTGCACAACGCGGGAAGGCATGGCAAACAGGCAGGGAAGCTCTTATCCAGCATGCGCGCGATGATATGGGCGAAACGTGGGCTCCTCTGATCCGGCAGGATATGCGAGTTCCGTATCCTATCTTTCCGGATATCTTGCCGGATAAGAGGAGTCCACGTTTCGCCCATATCTTCGCGCGCATGCTGGATAAGAGCTTCCCTGCCTGTTTGCCATGCCTTCCCGCGTTGTGCAATCCATTCTCTGATAACCATGCTAATTTTTATACCCGTATAAATGTTCTTTCTTTCCAAAAATAAACAGTTGTTAGTCAGCGCCCGTGTTTGTCGCCTCTGCTCTTAGTCCCGTCCCTGCGCTGTTCAACTTAATGCAATGAACACCCTAGCCCAATTACAAACCCTCCTACTGTGGTGACTACCTTTGATTACCCATTCCTATTGCCATAAAATGAATATGCATTATCATTAAGCGAAAATAGCTCGTTCTGCTATAATTGGCTGAGTCTAGCTTTTTTTGATGGACTCAGCCAATTACACGGCTGTTCATATGACCTCATAGGTTGTAGTGCAGGAAATGAGCTGGTGGGTCGCATGGCCATTTCCTGATTATGGGGCATATTTTATTTTATTTATTTATTTACAAGATACTGCAGGCATGCAGCCCAAGCAGGAGCGGTACATGCAATAAACAGGAGAAAGAGAATATGAAAAGGCATCAAGCAAACATCACATACATACAACAACCAATTAAGCGGGATTACATGACTTACATTGTGCAAAAAAAAGGGGGGGGGAAGAGAAACATGGCACTGAAGTAAAGCAATGTAAGAACAAAATGAAACAGTGGATAAGACAACAGCAAATCATTTTCACGTCACCAGGAAGACATACGCGTCAATAGAATCTGTCGAAAGAAGGGCGGCAAGCGGTAGCTTGTTCCACTCACGGATTGTGCGTGGAAAAAAACGAAAATTTGAAAAGATTAGTTTTGGCGAAATATGGAGTTAAGGCAAGAGCATGTAAATATTGGAGTGAAGTTTTCATTAAATGTAGTGGCAGTCCGGCTCTAACGAAGCAATCTTTCCAATGAATCAAACTTGCACAAATGCGCAAGCGCGCTGTACCTACTAACTCTAGCGTCGAGATTAGAGACTGGTAAAAGCAGCCGACATAATAAACAAACACCGGACGACATAAACTTCGATCAAGTGATCATGTATTTGCAACAAACATCTTTAGGCACCCCCGTAAAGTGAGGGGCTTGATCGTGGTCTTTGCTACTATGTTACTGCCCAAGGAGAGTGTTAAAAAGGCCCTTTCTGATTCGCTGGCTCTCGTTGTGATGGAAAGGAAGCCACTGTGAACTGGCTTCCTAAGATGGAAGTTGGGCGGCCTGTCTTTCTGGGCCCGCATTGTGACATGCTCGGCAACGCCATGCAAAATTGTAGGGGAAACGGCAGGGAGAAATAGTTGCTTTGATTATTTATTTCTCAGCAAACAAGCCTGATTGGTGATCTAACCAAAGCCGAGAGAGCTACGAAATGGGTGATGTGTTAGTAAGTTAGTAAGTTAGTAAGTTACTGAGCCTATTGTGTCTTTTAAGTGATTGTGGGAATTGTAAATTTGCTTGTAGATACGCATAATGCTACCTGATAAAATCAATCGTTGCTTCATTGTGACAAACTCTTTGCCTGGTTGAGAGCGTACCTTTTTTTTAACGTGCTTGCCGACGGGAGGCTGTCACTCACCAGTATAATGTCTACGGGCCTGCTGAACATGCTCCTGGGTGCATTTGTTATGCGAGGCCTTTGCGCTATCATAAGAAAGCACACTCGGCAGGTTATCAATGAAATAGCCACTTAATGTTCCTCACCCTGAAAGGAAAAAGTTGCGAAAAGTGCAGCACCGGGAAATGATCAAATAATGCATAATGGTAATTGCTCTGGTATACAACGGGCCCCTTTAAATTTGTCCTGATTAGTATACACAAATGTATTGCTGGAAACAATTGACCACAGGTAATCCGATGTAAACATATCAAAGCCCTAGGGAATTTTATCATTCACCGCTTTATGGGAACTCGTATCCCTGTAGAGACCCTGCGCCACTTGACATTCAGCTTTGCCACTCCACACAAGTTCATGCTGTCGTAACATTTCCTACACGCAATATAAGCAGTCTGAGATCAAATTATGAAGGCCAAGGTGCCTATTCTATTTTACGGGATAGCTCTTTATAGTGCTTTGTATAATGAGCAGACAGGACAGGTTACCTCATTTATTAAACATAGGAACCCGTTAGCTATACTTATGTTTTGGATTTAATCCTGCAATAGCTATTCCGTTTCTCAGTCACTTTTATTATGAGCTGTGGAAGTGAAAATTCAAACTGATTGTGTATTTTTGAGCCTTCTGTAAAGTATGTATACTTTATTTTTATTTTCTATTTGATAAGATTTATTTGTTTTATTTATTTATTGTTTTTCAAGTACTTCAGTGCTGCCCTAACAGGACAGAAGTCGTTGTAGCTGTGTTATACTCGGGTGCAAGTTAAAGAAGGCCTGACACGAAATTTTGTATTACGTTTTTTTCACGGGTATAGGTACCTATGAACCCACTAAAATAATCACAGAATGGCACATTGGATTGTCCAACGCAGCAAAATTACTTAGAGCTCCGTTTATTCGTGTCAGTTTCGGTTTCGTTGAAGGGGACACCGAGGTATCCGCCATGACGGGAAGGCGCATTTGACGTCACTGTTCTCGTCGCAGAACAGCCAAGCCGGTATGAGCGCGTGCCCAAATGGCCCCATCGGCCATAGTTGCACGTGACGTCCTTTCCAAAAGCTGTGACGTCACGTGCAAGGCGGAAGATTGCGCGTTAATGGTACCGTAGCCGCCTCGATAGTCACAGGAGGCCTGACGTCGACGGTATGGGCCAAAAAGCAGATGACGGCATGAGCTTGCTCGACGGCGAGGATGGGCTCTCGTGTGCGGATTAAAATTGATGTTTTTCTGAACGTTAACAGCTGTACCGTTTACAGCTTTTAACATCCGATGCGGTGTATTCATATAAAAACGAAGCTTTTTAAATAGTTACCTGAGCTTTGAAATTTCGTGTCGGTATTCCTTTAAGAACGGCAATAGCTCATGCAGTCTGGAGAGATGGCCGGAGATGTCAGCGCGGGCGTGTTTTAAAAGGAGATTGCACTTAATTCGTGGTACCACCTCGCTTTGCTCACGTAGTTTGTCGTTGCTGCAGTAACGCATCAGGAGATTACGTCTGAAAAGCAGCTGCGGGGGTGGCTCCATGGTCATGGCATCGTGTGCTGAGCCAAATGACGCCAGTTCAATTCCCGGCTATGGCGGCCGCTTTCTGGAGCCCTGCACCAGGGCACGCCTGTTTGCCTAAGTAGTGTTGCGGCTTTAATCATTCAGTAAGTATAAAAGTACAGAAATAGCTCGCGCCACGTTCACAATACTCGCAGAAAAGAATGCTTTGTTCAACTCGGCGGAAGAGTTGACTGCTGTGATGAGGCGCAGTGGCGGCTTCTCTTGTCGTTCTTATGTTGTACCCGAGTTTAGGAGCAATTTTTCGAAACAGTTAACACTAGTAGACTGAACATAATTTCCAGTAGTGCATTCCATTTCTCATTTGTGTGTGGGCAATAGGAGCAACCTAGATGTTATCAGAAGTCCTGAGTAATGCGCTATTTTAATGTATTTTCTCATGGGTAGTGTAGCTGGGTCTTCCCCTCTGCGGATTGGTACATACTCGGTCGTTCTATGCATGATAATGCTTTTAAACTTATCCCGCAATGATAAGACAGCGTCACCGTGTACGAATATGTGCAAATCTGTTGAGTAATGATTGTGTGCAGTTATCTCCCGTTTTTTTGGCATTTCCACTGTCCATTCGAAAATTTGAGTTACTTGTCGATAGTGTGTTTAGTTTTGTTCCTAGGAACGCAATTTACTTGGCGTATTTACTCTCACGACACAGACGTGATTGCCGCCACACGTGGGGTGAAGCGGAAGTTCACCGGGCGCTCCCGACGCCGCGCCCGCAAGAAGCGGAAAGTGAACCCAAGGTGAAAATGTTTTTTTCTAGGTAGATTATTGCACCAGAAATTTCCTCTAGATAGAAATTCAGTGTCTAGTTCATTTCTAGCTGATTGAGATTTACTTAATCCTAGCATTTGTCTGTTCAGCTAGAAGAAAGAAAACCCACAAGCTGGCAATCGTCTCTAGGTAGACAAAGAATTTTTCTGGTTAGAATCTGTCTATTCCAGCTAGAATTTGATAAATAACTCGTGAATAAAGCCCGAAATTATGATTTCTTGCTAGAAATGGTCTTTCTATTTTCATGGGGGACAGCATCGCATCGACAATGGTTCAGCCCAAGAACGCCCTGCAGCTGCTGAACGAGCTGAAGCCGTGCCTCAATTATATCGTCGAATCCTGGGAAGGACCGGCGCATGATCCCAGCTTCTTCGTCTCCGTCTACATAGATGCTCAGCGCTTCACCGGGCGCGGCCGGTCCAAGCGGCTGGCAAAGCACGCCACGGCGCAGGCGGCCCTCAAATGCCTTCTGCCGTTCCGGAACACGCCTGAGGCCGCCTGGGCCATGGGCAGTGGGGACTTCACAAGCGACGAGGCGGGGCCGGGTGAGGGGGTGGGCTTACTCACTGACTTCTCGTCGTAGGGGAGGCCTTCGAGGAGTTCCACCGGGACCAGCTCAAGCGCTTCTCGAGGGGAGGACGAGAAACCGCCCAGGAGGAGGAAAAAATTCCCCCGCATTTCCCCGAAGGGGAGTATGAGGAAGTGCGAAGCACGGGGTGATGTTATGAGGGGGAGTTTGTTGAAGTTTGGTGGCATTTTGCCCGTTAGTTACATTAACACCCCCTCGTGATCACGTTCGGCTTAACACGCCTCGTTTGTCCCTCTGCGGAAATCTTGGTTCATTAACGTTTATGTTCGAGAGATGTTCGAGAGGGAATGTAATCACGCGCACACACACACACACACACACACACACACACACACACACACACACACACACACACACACACACACACACACACACACACACACACACACACACACACACACACACACACACACACACACACACACACACACACACACACACACACACACACACACACACACACACACACACACACACACACACACACACACACACACACACACACACACACACACACACACACACACACACACACACACACACACACACACACACACACACACACACACACACACACACACACACACACACACACACACACACACACACACACACACACACACACACACACACACACACACACACACACACACACACACACACACACACACACACACACACACACACACACACACACACACACACACACACACACACACACACACACACACACACACACACACACACACACACACACACACACACACACACACACACACACACACACACACACACACACACACACACACACACACACACACACACACACACACACACACACACACACACACACACACACACACACACACACACACACACACACACACACACACACACACACACACACACACACACACACACACACACACACACACACACACACACACACACACACACACACACACACACACACACACACACACACACACACACACACACACACACACACACACACACACACACACACACACACACACACACACACACACACACACACACACACACACACACACACACACACACACACACACACACACACACACACACACACACACACACACACACACACACACACACACACACACACACACACACACACACACACACACACACACACACACACACACACACACACACACACACACACACACACACACACACACACACACACACACACACACACACACACACACACACACACACACACACACACACACACACACACACACACACACACACACACACACACACACACACACACACACACACACACACACACACACACACACACACACACACACACACACACACACACACACACACACACACACACACACACACACACACACACACACACACACACACACACACACACACACACACACACACACACACACACACACACACACACACACACACACACACACACGCAAAGTAAAGTGAAACGACAGTATTTATTTCAGCACTTGTTTGTGTTGTCGTTGTATGCGACGGTCATTACGACCGCCTTGTGGTCGCTAAAGTGGACCGTTAAGGGTTGTTGCAGCCGCTATAACGCCGCTGAGTCGCCAACGCACGCCGCTGACGACGTAGTTTGAATGCGTTAAAGATATAAGGCGCGTTACAAACACTGATATCAGCGTCGCGTCCGTGGCTTAGTCGGTAGAGCGTCGCGCTGCGGCCGCAAAGTCCTCGAATCGAAACCTGGCGCCGGATGCTGTTTTTTTTTATATAGTGTAGTGGCCTGGCTGGCGCGCCGAGAGAGGGTGTTGCGAGCTGGAGAGTAGTAAAGGGGCTTTAGGAGAGTAGGCGAGGGGGGAGAGGAGGCGCTATGCGAGCGCCCTCACGCGTCGGAAATCCGGCGCCGTTGCTAGGCACGGTAGCTAGCTCCGTTGCTAGGCTGCGGACGGAGGACGGCGATGGAAGCAGGAGTAGGCCCGACTAAGAAGTGCTTCGCACTTAAAAGAAGCCCATGATGCTTCTCAATGAGCTGCATCCAAGCCTCGAGTACACTCTGCTGTTAGAACGCAACGGTGCCCACCCAGCGCTTTACCATGCCCGTCACCACGGGATGTGTACGAGGGCTGCAGCCCTGCTGCTCAAGCCCCACGAAACCATGGCCAACCCTTCGGGGGTGCTGCAGTGCGGCGAGACGGGCACCAAGGTGGGCCCCCTGCCCCGGGCGCCGGCCTAACCGCTGGGGGACACGGTCAACGAACGAGACGTTACAGAGGGCGACGGCCGACCGGGCCACCCGGCCAGCCATCGACAAGGAAGACGAGGTCAAGGTCCTCGCGTCCGCCACGGGACCAAGTGCATTAGCAGCGAGTACATCAGCATGAACGGACTGAGTCCAGGAAAAGGAGCAAATTTCCTCCCATTAATTGGTACCTCAACGAGAACAGTGTCGGCTGTCAGCCCCACCTCCCCTCCTCTGTGACATCGCGATGCCTGTATCTGAGTGTCCACCCTGGTCAAGACGTCGGACAACCGGAGTTGAACCCCCAAGTAGTGCTGTCCATGTGCTGTTTGGAACAGTTAGTTTCTCCGCTGCCGGGGCTCCCGTGCCCTCATTGGGAGTGGTGCTGTATTACCTCATCGGTGTGAATTTCCCGATGAGCTCGCTGACCTCCCTGTGCCATCTTAGACTGGACTGGTGTGAGAAACCTCAAATTAAAAGCAGGGTGTTTCACCCTTGCATCGTCATTGAGGCGCCAGTTGTGGCTTGTGATAGTGTGTGTGACTAACTAAAGCTGTAGTACCTCGCTTGCCGATCAGTTTGGTTTGAAGCTCACTTTTGTCATTTTGATGTTATCGTTTTTTAATTTAATCCACAGTGTAGACCGCTTATAATGTATGTCATGGGAGCCAGAAAAATCCGCACGACCACCGAAACAGGTGCAAATCCAACCGCATCGCAAACTACCTCTCCACTCACCGTATATTTCACTCAAGCGCACAGCACTTAAAAACCAAGGCACAGTATTTTTCCACGTCAGCCGCTGCTGTAGGGTCTTGCAAGCGGCGAGCACGGCCTCAACTACCGCTGTTTGTTTACAATGACCATGAACAGACGCTGTAGGACAATGTGATAAGAACGCTAGCCGGATTTTTTTACTCCACATCGTGTTCACGATGCCGAAGGCGGCTGGTGGTGGAAATCGGCTTTGTCCGGCTCGCTATGTGCAGATGGAGGGGTGGTCGCTTATCTGCACAACGTCCTAAATCATGAACCGCATGGAGCAATTTCTTCACGCAAAAACGTGCAGTGCACGCCGCAGCCGTGGCGACGACGGTGCAGAAACAACTGGCCTGGTGTGTGCGTCGCTTCTGACCGCTCGCTGAAATGCCGCACGAGGCGCAAGTGAAGAAGCTCATGCAAGAAAAGAGCTGGTAATCTGGGCGAAAAGCTGATAATCGCGCGCGAAACCGGGCCGTGTGGTTCACACTAAAGCCACTTAATAAGCTGATTTAGTGTGTCTAGTTCATGCCTAATAGAAACAACCTCCCGCGTGCCGAAAAGGAAGGGGCTCGCTATCTTCCGAGGTGTGTCAAGCAAGGGCATTTGTAATTATCACGTATACGCGAAATAAAGGTTGTCTATTTTTCTTGTGTGTTGAATTTAGGACAGCAAGGTGTGCGCGCTGCGTCTGATGGCAGATTTCATCCTTTTTCTTTTGCTACCCCAAAACATGCCCCAGCTGCGCCGGTCGATCAGCGGACACGCCGAAAAACCGTACTATAAACAGTATTGTGCTTTGGCCAAGTGCATTTTAAGCGGTTTATGCATTGTTTATGCATTGCGGTATTATGCGGTGTGTTTATGCATTGAGTTCTATGCGATGCCTCCCGGTAGTCGCAAAAACCCGCGTTTTATCCTGTCCCGCACCATGAGCTGTTACCACAGAACAGGGAGGATTTTAGAAAAGCAAAGGTCTAGCTTTGCCTGTAGTGCCAGAAAAAGCGTAGTGGCGGCGTCGTGAACTACCGAGGACGCCCGCTTGATGGCGCTGTAACCACGGCTTTGTAAACATGACGGATGCTTTTTGCACAGGCCGCTTGAGCTCCTTATAACCTGGCTGCCCTAGCACAGCGGCCGCCGGCTCGCTGCTCCACGGCCGGACTCGACTCTCCTCCTCCCGCGCGCGAAAGGAGCGTCGCGTCCGGCCGTGGCTGCTCCTGCTGGTTCCTGGCTGGCACGCTGGCCGCGTGTTTACTTGCGCCGCGCTAGTGAAGTGTTGTTACGCCAGGTGACCAGATGGCCTCGACTGGCACAGACCACAGTGAGCAGCAAGTGAGAACAAATCGTTTATTGACATCCGCAAGTTTACAGAGGCCAGGACATCATTTCATTTCGATCGCTGCAATTGTACAGCAATTGTGACATTTTTTTTGCCATAACAACTCGTTCACTTGCGCTAAGACTTCGAACGAAAGGCACAAATGAGGTATTGACGGCGACAACGGTTTCGTTTGCACCGTCTTTCTAGCGGAGTGCATAACACTCACCTTCTTTTGGAAGAATCAAATATTCCGGCCTCGACAGCTGTCTTCCGATGCGGAATTTCCTACATTTGTCACTCCACAAACACTCAATTCCCGTGTTTTGTCAGTCCTCTCAACAACTGATGGACGCAAAAGCACATACCAGCAATAAGTCACGAAACCAGTGCCCCGCGCACATACAACCGGTGGGCCGTTGCAGCGGTTTCAATTTGAATTGGCGGCTTTGTGGTTGCGAATTCAGAAACGAGGTGGTGCACCAGTCGGCTGTTCGTAAAAAGTTGCGTACATTTCTGCTCAACGAATGTTTGATGCGGAACTTGTTAATATTTTTAAACAACACATTGTAAGCGAACTGTGTTGACTTTTTGAGTCACGGAATGAATGCTTTGTATTCTATACCAAAAGTAACCTTTCGCTTGCGCCGTCTGGTGGACTTGATGGTCAAAAACTGCGCTGTAGGTTGGTCACGTGGGGTGTCGATTTTTACGCCGCCTATAGGGAAACCAGAAAACGTCCAATCTTGAGAGGCCTGCTGTTACGTCATGAGTGGTCTACACTGTTTGAAATACATTATTGAAGACATGTAATCATGTATTTTATTGATGCATATATACCTGGCTTCACCACAATACACCTGCATTCGTATTTAACCTTCACGTTTCCCCCCTTATTTTCACTTGTTTGCCTCTTCTACCTTCTGGGTTTCTTCGTGCAGCTGTGGGCTCTCGAGTCTGTTGCACAACCACCTCCTACAAGGAGCTCAAAGAGGTCAGTGGATCAACTGGAGTTGTTCCCCCTATGACGCGTTGATTTCGTAAAAGGACAATGAAGGGACACTGCAACACTTTTTTCGTTTATTTTTGAAATCCTAAATGCTTGCAGAACGTAGTCACCCAGCACAACCAGTACCCATATTAGGGGGGTCGCAAAGTTCCTCAGCTAAACATTACTGCTTTATGCCCATCAGATAACTTGTAAAGTCCCCCGCACAGGGCACCTTGAGCAATCTTTGTGACGGTGTTGGCGACACCGCGGACCCAGAGCCCTCAACATAAGCTGTAACCTACCGTGGTGATGTGTTTAAAGGTGAAGGGTAGAAACCTCAAACGGTGGCCGTCGGAGCCCAGGTCAAGCTCCGGCGGATGGGCTCTCTGTCGGTTTACCAGGCAGGGAGCTCCGGGGCGTCCTCAGCTATCAGGGTAAGGATGTGGAAGAAAGTACCCCCGTCCCCTGCTTCTATACATGCTGTATGGTATTCTCAAACCCCCCTCCAAATGTGATCGGTCCCTGAAAAGGGGCCGCACCGAAGTATCATTTCCGTCCTTACCAACGATCTCAATCCCAAAGCCAGCAAACTATCCCCACTTCCTGATCATTCAATCCGTTGAAAAAGAAAAGCCTGTTGCCTCTCTGTCCGTCTTCATGGTCACAAAGTTCATAGAAGGTATAATAGCAAAATCCTACAAAGCAAAGAAACAGAGAACGAATCGAAGAACGAAACAGAGAACAGAGATCGAAGTCAATAACCAGCAGCAGGCAACAAATCTCCTGAGCCAGACAGGCATTGCAGATCTTGACATCACGGTCACGCCCCACCGAAGCCTTAACAGCTCACAGGGCGTGATCTCAGATCCTGACCTTATGACTGAAACTGAAACCGACCTGCTGGAGGGCCTGAAAAGTCAGGGCGTAACAGCAGTGAGGCGCATAACGATACACAGAGAAGACAAAGAAATTTCTACTAAACATCTCATCTTAACCTTTGATCGATCAACACTACCAGAATTCATTAACGCTGGATACATTCGATGTTCAGTTCGGCCATACATCCCTAACCCCCGCCGCTGCTTTAAGTGTCAGCGGTTCGGGCACAGCACCAACTCTTGCCGTGACCGTCTGACCTGCGCAAAGTGCGCCCAGCATGATCACTCATCTGACAATTGTCCATTTTCAACCCTCACCTGCGCCAACTGCCAGGGACCCCATGCCGCCTACTCTCGAAAATGTGAGAAGTTCAACCAGGAAAAGAAGATAATTCACGTGAAAGTAACCGAGAACATCTCCTTCCCCGAGGCGCGAAAGAGGTTCGCCTCCTTCCCTCTGGGCAGGTACGCCGACGCAGCTCGCCGGGGGGCGGAGCGGCGTCTTGTTTCGGCGGGGACCCAGTACCGCGAGTCGGACCTGGTCCCGCCCCCCCCCCCCCCCCCCCTTGGTTGCCTCCGGCAGCCCAACCCGCATCCGCGCCGCTCGCTGAGCCAGCAGCGGCTGTGGCGGCATCCACGTCCGGTGGGGATGCTGCTGCCCCCACTGTGTCCTCCTCTCCACCGGCCCGAAGCACATGCGAGGGCCCGGAGGAGATGGAGCTGGAGGAAAGCGCAGCAGTTCCCACCTCCGCCGCACCACCTGTGCCACCCGGGATGCTCCTGACGCCCTCGGCGGTCGCGGCCAAAACGAAGGGCACGCAAAGGGTGCCCAGTCCAAGTCTAGGGGGCTCAGTCCGCTGGGCACCCCCTCGCCCTCAGATGACGACCTCCTAGACGTTGAGCCGTTCCGGCATGCACCACAGCGGGAGGAATGGGCTCCGGCGTCCTGGTCATTAGAGAAAATCAAAAAGCCCCTTGCAAGAGTACAAGCCCCGAAAGCTGACACATAAACACACACATACTGCAGTAGATCTAAACTTTAATAATGGAAGAGAAAATATCATGCAATTGAACTGCAGAGGCCTTCTTAAAATCTTGATGATGTTCATGAGTTACTGCATTCCAATCAGCCAAGTGTCATGTGTATACAAGAAACACATTTAAATTCCAAACATACAAACTTTTTGAATAGTTACCGGGTATTTAGGAAGGACAGGGATGGTGGTGGTACATCTTCCGGGGGTGTGGCCATCATTGCCCGAAAGTCCTTGGCGTGTCATTCTATCCAGTTACACACCGTCCTTGAGGCTGCTGCCATTCGTACCATACTTTTCAATAGGCTGGTAACTCTATGCTCAGTTTACATCCCTCCTGATTTCCAGCTGTCGAGCTCGGATTTCGAGGGCCTTGTAGATCAGCTACCCACACCTTTCATTCTTTTAGGCGACCTCAACGCACATAACTCTCTTTGGGGCTCTGCTCGCACAGATGCCCCAGGTCGCCTTATCGAAAAATATCTAACATCTTCGGGAGCATGCCTATTCAATAAAAACAAGCCTACATACCATATTATAGGACACAACGCTTATTCACACCTCGATTTGGCGATTGGCTCGGCAGTACTCTTTCCATCTCTTAAATGGGACGTTGGCACTAACCCATATGGTAGTGACCACTTCCAAACCAGATTAACATACATAGGAAATGGCCCGAACAGTTCACCTTCTCATAACAGGTTCAATGAACATAGAGCGAACTGTAGTACATTTACTGAAACATCTAAACTACACCAGACATCCATTGAACACCTACACGTTAAAGAAGCTACCCAACTCCTCACGGCGCACATCCTCGACGCCGCCGAGAAGTCCATTCCCCACGCCTCTGGTGCCCCGCGCAATCAGAGGAGGCCGTGGTGGAATGAGGACTGTAGGCGGGCGCGAGAGGCCCAGAACAAAGCGTGGGGTATCCTCCGTCGGTACCCCACGTCAGGTAATCTTTTGTTGTTCAAACGGGCCAAGGCGTTAGGAAAACGTGTGCGCCGTGAGGCATAACGGGAGAGTTGGCTCACCTTCCTTACATCCATTAACTCATGCACAGACGCACGCAAGGTATGGACAAGAATACGCAAACTTAAAGGACAACATACACGTAGCCTGCCCCTGGTCAGTACAACAGGGGACACACTCGAAGACCAGGCTAACACACTTGCACAACACTTCCAACACGTTTCCAGCTGTGCACACTACACAAACACTTTCCTGAAACATAAAAATACTTGTGAAAAGAAGTCCCTACATGACAATAACAGGTCAAAATCTGGTTACAATTCTGAATTTACACTTTATGAGTTGAGGGCTGCCCTGAGCACATGCAAACCTTCAGCTCCAGGCGCAGATAAGATTACATACACCATGATACAACACCTACACCCAGACACTCTTGAAACACTCCTACACCTATACAATAACATATGGCTTTCGGGGCACATCCCAAAATCTTGGAGGGAGGCTATTGTAGTGGCGTTCCTGGAGGAGAATAAGGACCCTTCTTCTCCCGCCCGTTATATACCTATCGCCCTCACAAGCTGCCTGGGAAAGCTTCTCGAGAAGATGATCAACAGGAGACTCGTGTACTTTCTTGAGTACAACGGTCTTCTCGAGAGCTGCCAGTCAGGCTTCAGGGTGGGGCGGTCTACAAATGACCAACGAGTAGCGCTAGAATCTTACGTTAAAGATGCCTACCTACATAAGCAATATTGCATGAACGTGTTCTTTGATATTGAAACGGCATATGATACGACATGGCGCTATGGCATCCTCCTTAGAGACCTCAAATCCTTTGGTATATCTGGTAACCTGCTTAACATTCTGTCCAGTTACCTATCTTTACGAACATTTCGTGTCAGAGTTGGTTCGGCACTTTAAAATGTTCACGTACAGTAGAATGGCGTTCCTCAAGGTGGCTTTTTGAGCTGCACTTTGTTTATAGTCAAAATGAATTCAGTTCGGAAGGCATTGCCACCAACAATCTCTTGTTCGATGTATGTGGACGACATACAAATATCATTTAAATCGTGTAATATGTCCATATGTGAACGACAGATCCAGCTTGGGCCAAACAAGCTTGCTCGCTGGGCTGATCAAAACGGTTTTAGGATTAATCCTAGAAAGAGTACCTGCGTCCTCTTCTCAAAGAGGCGCGGCATCCAAACGGACCCTGAAATTAAATTGACTGGTGACTTGATTCCTGTAAAAAAGGAACACAAATTTTTAGGCGTCGTATTAGACGAGAAACTAACATTTATCCCTCACATCATACAACTAAAACATAAATGCCTCAAAGCAATAAACATACTTAAGGTCCTTTCACACCACTCGTATGGCGCGGACAAGCAACTCCTCTTAAGGGTCTTCACAAGCTTGGTGGGGTCCCGCTTGGACTATGGGAGCGTAGTTTATGGGTCGGCAACAAAAACAGCGCTGAAAATGCTAGACCCAGTGCTTCACTTGGGGTTTCGCCTCGCGTCGGGCGCTTTCCGTACAAGCCCCGTACAAAGCCTATACGTCGAGTGCGATAAATGGTCCCTAGATCATCAGCGAACATACATAGATCTTCTGTACGCTTTTAAAATTTCGTCAATAACCCACCATCCTTTCAAACCATTTATTTGTGATACACCTATGTCCCAACTTCTTCTTAATCGTCCATCTATCTCTGCTCCGTTCTCACATAGTGTGAGACAGGAAGTGTCAGAATTTCTGTCACCTTTTCAGACACCTACAAATCAACCCTTTCCGACTTTTTACCACCATGGCAGGTTCGCCCCGTGTCGTGCGATTTGTCCTTTGTAGCGATTGATAAAAAACGAGTACCCACATCTGCAATTCTTAAGCACTTGTTCCTTCAAGATAAATACAAGTGTGCAGAATTTTTTAGCGACGCGTCAAAAACAGCCCGTATCGTGTCGTGTTCTGCGCACGGACCTGCTTTTAGGGTATCTAACACTTTAAACTCGAAAAGCAGCATTTTTACGGCTGAAGCCTATGGCATATTTCTCGTTTTAAAGCACATAGGTCATCATTAAATTCCCAAGTCCATCATCTTCACAGATTCCTTGAGTGTAGTATGTGCATGGTCATCTAAGCAGTTTTGTAAAAACCATGTTATTCATCTAGTTTACAAAACCATTATGTCAGCATATGCATTAAGTCTTGAAGTGACCGTATGCTGGGTGCCAGGTCACTCGGGGATCGCCGGAAACGAGACAGTAGATCAAATGGCAGCTGCTGCTGCACTTGCAAACACAGTGGACATAACAAGAATGCCGTACACTGACTTTAAGTCACACATCAGACAACACCTTCGCAATACATGGCAAGCACACTGGAATGAACAGGCAGACAACAAACTACACGTTATAAAGACACTCTTGGGAGCATACACCACTGACACACAAAACAAGGACAATGAAGTTACCCTGGCTCGATTACGGATAGGCCACACGCATGCAACACACTCATACCTGCTCACAGGATCTCCAAGACCCCTGTGTAGCAGGTGTGGAGACGGCCTATCCGTGATCCATGTGCTACTTCAATGCAAAGCACTCCACACGACACGACAGAAACACTTCGCCGACCTCTACAGACAACACATTCCACTACACCCAGCATTGTTTTTAGCGGATGATCCGATGATTCCTGTACAACGCACCTTTAAGTTTCTTAGTGACATCAAGTTTTTACACCTCATTTCCTATCACGCGTAGTTGTTTTTAAACCCGATTTCATGCCACGCACCATCACAACCTGGCCTTTTGCACCAGCCATCCTCATTGTCTTTTACTGAATTCACTTTTGTTTTTGTTGAACGATTTTAGCGTTTATGGTTCCATCCTTCATACCTAACCCCCGTTTTGGCGCTCTTTGCCCTCGTTGGCCTTGCGCCATTAAACACCAACCATCATCATCATCAACTTGTGAAGTCGCTGAAAAGAGTTTTCTCTCTTTGCCGGTCATGAGGTTCTCTGACCGCCCGAATTACGTCACCAAGGCCATGTAGCGGGTGCTGGACGGTTTTCCTTGAATTGCAGCAATGAATCCTGTGTAGCAACATTAAAAATAAAGCCACAAAAACGAAACAGAAACGGAAGGTATATCTTATGCGACGAGCAAATCACGCAGTGTCGCTCCGTGCTGGCGATAACTGTAGCTCTCGCAGTGCTTCCATACGCCAAAGAGTGAAAGTGTTTATCAAAAGTGTTGCAGGGTCCCTTTAAGGCCGCATGCAATTCCAAGAAGTGCTTTGAATGCCTAAATTTAGCACGGCTGTTCCTAGTTACCAGAACACGTGCCTTTCTTCCTGAACTAATGCTGTGCCAAATGTTGTCTCTTTTGTGACTACTGGCATATTTGCCACTCTGTCAAACAAAAGCCCCAACCCTCCTTACACGCGCACACTCTCCATAACTCCATAAGAAATGGTGGGGCAGCGAGTATAAAATTCACACCTCTACAAAATGGTCAAAACAATGGCCTCGGTTCAAATTCCCGTACTCTGTTTTTTTCTCCTCTCCATCCCCCAATTCCCCTCCACTTCTGCGTAACTGTCCATTTCCCCTCTTCCACTCTTCCCTGGCACATTATCTTTTCTCTCTCACCAAGGTCATGAGAGACCCCCCACTGGTGACTGGTGGCAATTCATAGCTGGTCCCCAGTAACCTGTGGGCCACAACACGGGGCACTGTGGCAACTCAATAAGGCACACCAAACTCCCCTGTTCTTTTGGGAAAAAGCGCGAAAAAGGACTACACGTAGAAAAGAACCCGGGACCGCGTGTCGTCGTTTCTACGTGTAGTCATTTTTCGCGCTTTTTCCCAAAATGTATCACAACTCGCCCAACTTTCTACTGTGCTAATCCCCTGTGCTATGTGAATTATCACCTCAAAACAACTGCCGATTTCTAGACCGTGTGCCAGGATACCGACTGCTCAGACAGTGACGGCACACACCCAGATGTTTATTCCCTGATGGTGAGCCTGCAGCAAGTGCATAATCACGCGTCCTGTTAGCCTCAGCATTAAAGCTGAGCGATGATGACAAAATACAAGCTTGTGAAATTAGAAAGATAGCGTGTTTTATAGTGCCCCTAGCACTTTTCCGAATGCGAATGCTTCATTCACTGATAAATTAATTGATTTAGGTTAAAAGTTTGATTTTCCAGTTAAATCGGGCGTTTTTGTGGTCAGCAATGACATCACAGGGCATTGTTTACTGTTAGTGAACCTAGATGGCGCCACCACACCAGGGGAAGCCATTTTCTTCCTTTGGTTTGTTTGTGAACGTATTTGTACCTGGCTTATTTTGTTCATGGGGACTATCGTTTTGTGAAACATGGTGCTCGCTCGACAAATACGGTCAGGTAAGACGTCGTCGCTTGCGCCAATCGGCCAGTTTCGTCTGAAACAACCCCAACTTCCCGCAGTCCTGTGCAGCTAAACCAAGCATAGTGCGCGCAGTACCAACAGCAGTACGCATCGGTACTTCTATGTTTATGTGTGCTTTAATAACTTCCACTGTTTGTCCCACCATTCTTAGGGCTTTAAAAAGAATGTGCCCTAAATTTAAACGCAAATAGCTCGTTCGGCAAGCTTATAAGCTCTGCCTAAGTTGCGTTTTCTTTTGCCACCCTCCTATCGCAGAGCTGTCTGGTATGACATGATAGGTTCTGTTGCGGGAAGTGAGCTAGCGGGCCACATGGCCATTCCCTTTTTCGTAATTATGTAGCTTATTTGAGCGAAATTCACGTTAAACGTGGTGTCAGTATGATTCTAACGAGGCAATCTTTTGAATGAATCAAACTTGTGTTTTCTCGTCATGGCTGCTCTAAAGAAACACTGAAGTGATTTGTCAACATTTCGGGATTACTAAGGCAAACTGTAGTCTGGAGTTTTAGGCCATGTTTCGACCACTCACTGCGTTTACGGGACTTTATTCAGTAAAAAAAATCAAATCGAAAGTTCAGTCCTCCTCTCTGCATCCTCGCCGCTTTCCTACGACGTCCCGTATGATATCAAAAAAAGATTGCTTGCACGGCTCGCCGTCCCTCCGACAGAATCAGTCGGTCCAACGTTTAGTCGGCCGGCGGGTCGTCGCAATTCGTTCGCTCATTGGAAATTATGCCACGGCACGTTTGTGCCAAGAAGAACGTGCCTTTCGTTAGTTTGTAGACACAATCAAGCTCCAAGTCCAAGTCGCTTCGCACAAGTGCACATTAAACGCCCTGCTTTCTGGTACGCTAGTACAAAATCTCAAGCCATTTGAAGGCAGCACAAGAGTCAGCGAAGTTTATATAGGTACGGATGAATTAAAATGAACCGTAATTTCTATCGCACAGGATAAAACCAGGGTGCACAAAGCACTTTCGCGCTCAGTGAACTAGCACAGCAGTCAGCAGAACGACCACATATCGGCGAACGCTGTTCTGTTTAAGGAATGCAGTCGCTAGACATGCTACTGCCACCAAAAATGTTTCTGGTTTGTTTATGTTTTTTTTTTGCAGACCGACTGCATCGGGTTGTGTTCTCTGTGTTATCCGTGGGCTAAGTGAAGCGCATGTTCTATTCTTTATGCCGCACGTGTTATCTCCTTTGATAGAGAGAGTGTTGTGAACTAACGTCACCAGCGTAGAATAATCTTCTATGATCTACTGTGTTCTGGATGCAATTCCACTGTTTGAGAAGCCCTCGCGCCGAGAGATAAATGACCTCAGAGCAGACGCCGCGGGATTCGATTCGCCGACGCTCCCATGCGCACGTCCCTTTGTTGACTGCTTCGCTGCCTGTGTATTCTTTTAGTTAAGGGAGCACAATTTCGCTCCAATAAACTATATTCCTTGAAGACAACTGCGTCGTCTTTGTCTTCGTGGGAATATTGTAGGAATTTGGGGGGCGCTTACTGCACGAGAGTTAAGCTGCTTGAAATACTGAAACTAAATCAAAATGTAAACTGGCTATACTTTATATACCTCTAATTTCCGCCCCGGCAATTCCTGGCGAGTGGCTGAGTGGTTACAAACCTGGTGCTTCAGCCCGAATGACACACCTCAACAATGTGCGTTTAAATAAACAATGTGTGCTTAAATCAGGATCATATTTAAATATATTCTGCTTGAAATCTTGTTACAGCCGATCAGAGTCTTTGCAAAGTTGTCGCCACCGTTGTTATAGCCAACGTTTATAGATACTTTTTGAGTTTCGAAACTGCGCCTTCTGTTGCGACTGGCCATCCAAGTACAGTCACCAGTGTAGCTACGTTGCCTTGCTCCGTCCGCTATCGACGCGGCGCAGAGTGAGGCCATGAAGTTCTCGAGCCGACGAAAAGTTGGAGCAACATCTACGTACAGGATGTTCAAGGGCAATAAAAGCGTTGCATGGCTCGCACAAAGGCGACCGCAATAGGGTTTCTTAGAACATACACTAGAAAGGAATCTCGCGCTAGCGTCTATGCGACTCAGATCAAGTCCGTATGTGTCGTCACGGACCGCCATTAGATCATGCGCTCGCCTTAATTTTATCATTGGCTTGGACTGAAACGTTTTAGTGAACGAAAATTTAAGCAAAGTGCCGCAAGAACACCAAGGATAGTGTGCAATTATGTGAGTGGATAATAAAAACAGGGTGTTTTAATAGTAACGAAAAAGGAAGTAAAGCGTATTTTTGCCGGAACGGTTGTGCCTGCTATTCCGCAGGCAAAGGTTGTAGTTACGAACAATGTTAATGTTTGGGGAGAAATTCATTGGAGACTTCTTTTATTAATTTTACCATTATTTCAAATAGTACGTTGTTTGAAGAGTTTAAAACTTTTTTTCAGCGTGCCCACGAAAACGCTGCCTTCGTGGTGGACCTGTGCACCGACCGTCAGCCACAGTTTAACAAGAACAAAACGTGGCGTTAAACAGTCGTGGACGATGACAAGATAGGACGCATACAGGCGCCCGTAGCTGTCGTATCTTGCCTTCATCGAAGTACGTTTCGTTTCTTCTTTACGTAGGCTACAAATTTTGCTGCGGGATGTTACCCGCTCAGTCATACGTCCTTCGATTGCGGCATGAGCAACGTCTGATGCGATCACGCACTGCCTGCTGTTTCACCGAACACGGCTGCCACACAACAGGGAAGATTTCGGCTTCCTCCTAGCTCGTAAACGTGATAACGCATAGTGAAGAAAGCAAATTCCCAAAACCACTGAAAAATCCAATTTTAATGCCAAGCCCAAGCCAAAACTGGGGGTCTTCAACCCCCATGGCCACATGGCTTACCAGGTGCAGTTTCCTCTCTAGTGTACTTACTAACAAACACCATGGCGACAGCATATCTCCACTCGGTGCCTTGGAAAAGAGCCGCCAAAAAATGCCGACGATAAGTGCCTCCGGGCGGGTTTTTATACCCCCGGAAGTCCGTTTCCGTTGTGGTCCCGAGAAGTCACTGGCCGAACTTTTAAATCCGACGAATGGAAGCGAAGCGGTTGCGTTAGCCGAGCCACCAAATTAGGAAAGGGAGGGGAACGCCCACGCCGTCTCCGTGAAGCTGCCTCCAGGCGTGTGGCTGCATGTTCGTTTGCCGGTCGTCAACCCGATGCATGATTCGGCCGAGCCACCGCGACGCAGACGGATGTTGCGACTCTGCGGCGGTGCTTCACACTAAACGTTTTAACACTCTTTAAGGTGCTAAAAGGGCGCACTCAGCATTTTGCACCCTTTTTGCACTTTTTAGGGACCAAAACATTGCTCCGGCACCCAATCATGAGGGTGCCACAAATTAAGGGGTGTAAGTCTTAACATTTTTACACCCTTTAAGGGGCTAAAAGGGTGTACTGAACATTTTGCACCCTTTTTGCACCTTTCAAGCGCCCAAATAGTGCTCGGGCACCCCATATCGAGGGCGACAAAATTCAGGGGTGTAATCAACAGTTTCAAAGGGTGCTACGACCATTAAAGGGGTGCTAAAAATTATTTCTTCTCGATTTGGGTGTTACCACGGCACCCTATCGTTATGGTGCCTAAAAGAACGGTGTGTGAAAGCAAGCATGCAAAATTGCACAAAAACAGGCGGAATGTTTAAACCGCACATTGCACTACTTCACCTCCCGTTGAGAGGTTTAAATATGAACTCTCCACATAAACCAGGGGAAATTCTCTAAAATTGCTGTTCGTACATTGCACAAAACGTGCTGAATGCTTAAATTCCACTCTGCACTAATCTACTTCTTCGAGTGTATCACACGGTTCGTTTCGATGTCTGGGTGCACGGGAAGGGAAGGCTACAAAATGCCTCTTGTAGTCCTATAAATAAAACTTTTACGCGAGGCATCGGTGTCCTCAACGAAATCGAATTTACCTAAGAATTTGTTCCCGTATTATTATGCCCCGGACAAAAAGTCCAACAAGACTTTCTTGTTGGGCTGACAGCACGCTTGTGGGGCCAATAAGAAGTTCAGTCGGTCCTCTATCGTTCCAATAGCCTAGTCTTCCAACAGGGAGTTTAACCTTGATGGCATTTGTGGGGCCAATAAGAAGCTCTGTCGGCACTCTATCGTCCCAAGAGCGTAGTCTTCCAACAGGGAGTTTAACCGTGACGGCGTTTACCGGCTCGCCAACACGACCAGTGAACGCCAACAGACGCCTTGTTTGTAATCAGCGGTGCGAGCGCGCCATCAGACAGAACCGACAGGCGCCCTGAAGGTGCTTTTTAGGGCCTAAACAGGAGCGTCTATGTCTGGCATAGACGCTAGACGTCAACGTTTGTGTTCTGAATTTTCCCTTCAATAAGTAACAGTCAGACGGACGATAACATAACGATGTGAAGATATGCTTTGGCTCATACCACGGCAAGCACAATCGTTTGTTGCTGCAGCCTCGGTTGCTCTGAATCGGCTGTACAGCTTTCTTCGAGGGAGTGTATGCAGGGGTTCTTCCTTTTTTGCGCAGGCCGACGGGGGCGGTCGTGTAAAATCATTTTCGCTCGTTGCTGCTGTTCTGCCTACCTGTTTGCTGTACCTATTACGTCGCCGCCACCGCATGCTTCGGTCGCTTTCTAATAATCCCCACTTGTTACAAACTCAGAGGGTTTCGCACAGTTAGCAGTCGTTTTACACGACGGGTTTGATGCGCCCGACAGGGCCGTCGTACTCGGAGGGGGGGGGGTTGGGGGGTTCGAACCCCTCCCAAAATCTTTTCCAGGCAGCAGGTAAACAATACTTACTGTTGCTTTCAGCAAAACTACCTCCTTACCAAAATTCATAACCACCCCCTAAAAAAATTTCTGGGTCAGGCCCTGGCGCCTGACATGCCAGGAGTGACATCGCTTGTAGTATTAACGCGACGTTGCTTGTCTGCAAGACGGTGCCGGACAAACAAGCGTCATCAACACCATAATTATAACGGCACATTCGATTTATTTCGTGGCTACCGTGGCTTGCGCAGAAAAGGTCGGGTTGACTGCGATAGCTTTTCTTGAGTCAAATAAGGGAGCTTTGGCTCAATCGCTCAATCGCTTGCAGCGCTAGCAATGCGGGCTCGTCTGCAAGACCGGTGCGTGAGAAACAAGCGTTAGGACAGCCAGAATTTCAAAAATGCAGCATAAACTAGACACAAACGACAATATTCGTTGACAACTTCCGTAACTATAGAGATGTTTTAGGCGCCCAAAACACTGCCCGCGAAATAGCTGAGTATTAACGCGTCCATTTACTGTTTTGTAGGTCAATGGTTCGATTCCTCGTCGATCCTCGCTTTTTTTTCTTTGGTGAGGGTTTCATTCGCTTTTTTTGGACCAGGTTAAGCGCCTGTTCATTGCTTTCTATCACGCCGACATTTACCACCCTCTTCCTAAACCCAAAATAGCTCGTTTTCTCGCACCTTCTCTGTTGAGAAGCCCGCCGTGAAAACGAAACCAAAACGAACGTCAAAACCTCTTTGCAATATCAGTATATATGTCAGTTACTTTATGTGTATTCACTTTTGCGTTTAAAAACCTTAAATTTAAGTTATAAACACATTTCAGACTTAGAAAGCAGAAGGATAATTACCAATATTACAGTACTAACACAATTTTCGTCAAACATAGAGGTGATGCATATAATGTCTGGCAACTATCTCTCACTTTTTGTGTGTTTTTTCATAGCGTTTTGTGCCGAGTGGTTGCTGGCGTGATTTGATCAGTTTTATCTATTTCAAGCTTAAGTCATAGTTATAAAAGCTTTATGGGTGATGTATACCCTTCCAACCTACGTGTGTGTTGAACATGGGGACCCCGGAAGAACGATCATCGCCGCATAAAATACTGCGCGTCAAAAGTGGATGACATCGCATCCGAACAAAGCGTGTTTGGTGTCCGCGAGGTGAAGACGACAGTGAAGGAGAATTGTACGTTGGAAACATCGTTTTTGCTCGGGTAAGTACGCATTTTTTATTATTCTGTATTTGGTTGGAACGAGTTCTGGTGTTTATGGGTCAGTGGTTCGCTAGACCCCCATATCATTTGCTCTGAGAGCCTACGTGATTAACTTACTTGTTTGGCGCCCAGTCCACCGTTTCCGCAGAAGTAAGCATCAATTTACGCTGAAGCTAGACCTTGGCTACGATGCTCGCGCTGTAGTACACGGCTGCTAATAATTTCACATCACGCAAGGCTCTTTAACACCGGGGCGTTTGTTTATGTGTCTCTCAAACAGTGCCTTTGCAGCTGCAGATCGCAGTCGCAAGTGCATGTGAAAAAGCGTACACTTGATTCCGTGGCTGGCGTCTCGCTGGGATGCTCAAGCCTGGATCTCCAGAAGTTACTAACGGGTCGGGCAGCCACAGTCGCCGAAGCTCTACGGTCTTTGGCCACCAAGCTGCGCTAACCCTTTGTTAAATAAAGTGTTATCTCTCTCTCTCTCTCCCCCCCTACCCGAATTCCGTGCAGTGCGCTTTGCAGCTATTGCGCTCGCAAGACCGGCTACCGTACGCCTCGCGGTCTTCGGGCCGCGATATGCGTGCCGTTCTCGTGAAGCTCGGCAACAGCGTCGTGAAATTGCCGTACTCGCTCGCCAACGCGCCCCGACAGCGTACGCGTCGACCGGGTGCTGGCGGAGTTGTGCTGGAAGAAAAGCAGGCAAGAGATGAGGACGCAGGAGGTGTAGTTAAACAGATGAGAATTTACAAAGTGCAAGGTGGAGAAAATAGTATGCAAGGGCCAGAAACGGTGAGAGAGTCGGGGCCGCGTTAAACAGATGATAATTTACTAAGTGCAAGGGGGAGAAAATAGTATGCAAGGGCAGGAAACGGTGAGAGAGCTCAGGCCGCGCGCCAGCGAGCGAGTACAGCAATTTTACGACGTCTGACGTTGCCGAGCTTCACGAGTCCGGTACGAATATGACGACGCCCGTCTGAGAGTTCCTAGAGGTATAGAATTCACATACGTGCAAATTGAAGGTGAAATGCGCGCATGTGGCCTCGCAGGGAGTTAGCATAGTCTCGGGGTAGTGGGAGAGATTTCACAACGCCTACGAGGCGCCTGCCGATTCCGTCAGAGTAGCTCTCGGGAAGTCTGGGGCTTGATATCAGAGTCATATGTATTGTTTAAATTAGTGCAGAAAATTGAGCGAATTCGCAAGTTCTCATTTTCGCAAAACCGCAGGCCATACAGAGACTAACAAGAAAGCTGATGTATTGTTTAAATTAGTGCAGAAAATTGAACGAATTCACAAGTTCTCATTTTCGCAAAACCGCAGGTCATTCAGAGACTAACAAGAAAGGTGTAGGCACTCACTCAACTCGATTTATATTGGAGAATTGAACGTGCAGATACAAGTCAGACATTGAAATGGAGGAGCCTCAACTATCACACACCAGTTCCGATTGAAAGCAAGGGATACAGATCAACTGCTAGCATGCGTTCCATGCAAATTAGCTCAGCAGTGAGCTTTGCATATATCATGCATACCCCACTCACAGTACCTGCGGGTCTAATAAATACATTCTTACTGTGACCTAAATTTCTCATGGGGTGTTACGGGAATGTTCTTATTAGTGCCTTGGAGGTTACTGTCTTTAAACGATTAAAATCTACTTGATGTAAGCATTCGTGCTTTGTGTGTGCTCTTCTTGTATTTCAACAAGTGTCAGCACACTCACAGATTATGCACCTGCAGGTGCTGCTACTGGCTATCCTGGGTGAGCTGCCTTCCAGTTCAGTTTCAAAGGCTTTGCCAGGGCCTCTCTTGGCCAACCGACGCTGCACCTGCTGTACCCAAGTACTGCCTGGCCTTTCGTTGGTGCTCCGTACGCTTTGCCGCCAGGAATGGTCCTTGCTTCATCCACCATCTGGTCGCTTGGACCACCCGTTCATGAGTCAGCGCATTTGCTCGACACATCGGTCCAGGCACTTCTGCCATATCGGTGCACCCACCGATTATGTACTTCCAGGTTAGTTATTGCATGTTGTGGAACCTAACATGATGTATACCTGTTAGCAGTGCTGTGGCCTCTGATTATTTGAAACATTTTCATGAAGCAGTGCTGTGCGTTTGGAGCGTGTCGTTGCTTAGCAGTGATATTGAAGACAATCTGGGGCCGATGACTAAAGGGCAAGAAGAGAAATTGAACTGACTTTGAAGCAAGTATTCGTATGTAATCAAGACAAGCAAACATTTAGGATCTTTCGATATGGTTTTGAACTTGCAATAAAAACTGGTCTACTTCAGATCATACTGGTATTATTCATACAATACCGAAAAGTACATCCCGCAGTCTGTAGAATTCCGACAGCGCTTTTTTCGCAGTATCTCATGACTGGCACTTTTCTCAATGATTGGAAGATAGTCGAGGCAGCACCAATCTTTAAATCAGGAGACGGTACTTCACCATTAAATTTCCCTAACAAGCACCATATGCAAGGTCGGGGAACATTTCATCCACTCTCAGGTCGCTAATTATTTATAAAATTACAATATCACATTCGAATATCCAGTTTTCACAAGGGTTACTTGAGAAACACAACTTTCAGGATTTGTTCACGATCAACATTGATCCATTGACGCAGGCTTACAAACTGCGGTAGTTTTTCTCGATTTTTCTAAAGCATTCAATCGCATTGCACACCACAGACTACTTCTCAAACTTCGCCCTAATGTCCTCACTTGAGCGAAAGATTTTCATTCTTCTCAAATGCAGTTTACTTCTAATAACTATATACTTCTTTTGCTCGTGCCTCTTTGTTGTCCCCCCAGGCAGGTTGCTTGGTCCTGTCTATCTTCCATGTTGCATATCCTCCCATGTCGGCCTATTTGCAGATGATGTTGTAATTTGTCACACAATTTCTCTTAACTACTACCGTCAATGCTTTCAATCTGATCTTAACACAATTAACTCCTGGTGCTGCAAATGGCTAATGTCGCTTATCCCTAAAACAAAGTGCATGACTTTAACGGTGGCAAGTCTCGAATTGTAAATAGTTACTTCATTAACAACAGCCTGATTACCTTTTAAGACAAAGGTGTTTTCGTAGGCCAGTAGGGGAGGGGGTTTCCATGGTGGATTTCAAAAGGTAGATCGATTGGGAAAATAAGACGTGTGATTAATATTTTCATTTGCACTCCAAAACTCGCTTTATTTCATATTTTTAACCTACTGCAGTGGCTAGGGTGGTGTGCTGTGGAGGCGAATGTCGGTTAAATGCCGCTTGGTGTGGCCGCTTTTCAGATGGAGGCAACACGTAAAGACGCCCGTGTTTTGAGATTTCGGTGCGCACAAGAATACCCAGGTGGTCAAAATTAATGCGAAGCCTTCCCCTACAGTGCTCCCCATATTCCAAGTGTATCTTTGGCGTGTTAAACCACCGTTTTTTTCATGTTTTTGGTATATTACCTGCTGCTGTAGCAGGTGCAACATAAAAGTGAAATTATACATAATGTTTCGAAGAGCTAAATATACAGGCCATATTGAAGTGCGTTTATTGATCTATCTCATAGCAGTAGTGAAAGGTTATATACTCTGGTGCAGGTTAAGAACGGCAGTGGCTCATGTAGTTTAGTCCAGTGCTTGACGGATTGCCATGTAGGCAGGTAAAAGCATTATTGCAATGATGAAACGTAGGTCACTGACCAAGTCAAAAAAGCCATTTAACGGTTTGGTGCTTGTTCACGGTGAGCATGTGTCGTGGAAAACGAAGCTATATATTGGGCATTACGGGGAGCAATGAGTTTGCATAGATATGGTGCGGATTGCCATCCATTATGTTGATAATGTTAGGCGTCGTCTGAACGATGAGGGACTCGAGCAGTAATCGAGAAGATAGATTGCACTTAGTTGTCAGTAATTTCGCCTTGTTCCAGTCGACCACGTGTCCCGTCCTCTCACGGTGCTCTGCCAGTGGACTTGTTTTTGCATGGCCCTTGTTCACTTCGTTCCAGTGCTGCGTTAATCCTCTGTGCAGATTGCTCGTTTCGCCAATGTACACTGATTTGCATTCAGCGCATGGAATCTAATAAACAACACCCTGAAGCTTGGAGCGTGAGAGGGGGTCTTTCACGCTGACAATGTCAGAACGCAGCTTGCTAGTGGGCACATGCACGATGTATGCACTGCGTTTCTTGAAAATGTGTGCGAAAGTTTCACTGATGTGGGGGACGTAGGTAATTGCTGCACGTTTTGATGCAGTCCTTGTGGCTGCCTAAAGCATTATATTCAGAAAGAAGTGAAAAGGGCGACTAGCAGGAATCCGCATTGACATTAGCAGGCAGAAGCGTCCACAAGACCTGTGCTGCAATTCTCGTCCTATACATCAATCGAGCTTTTGCATGCATTTTGAAGAAACACATTGTGCACATCGTGCACGTGCCCACTAGCAAGCTATGTTCTGACATTGTCAGCGTGAAAGACCCCCTCTCACGCTTCAGGCTTCCAGGTGTTGTTTATGTTTTGAACGAAAAAAGTGCCATTTAAAGGTGACACCTCCTTCCTTGCCGATTTATGATGCCTGATTGTTCAGTTTGTGGGGAGAAGTTTAGCAGATTGTTCACATGTCTAAACTGTATTTGTGCTTGAGCACTCAAACGCTGATGTTAGCAGTGAAGTAGGTGAAAATTATAGTTTGTAGTTGTGTGCAGATTACCTACATTGTGTTAATTCGTAGAAAAGCAAAATTGAGGTAACCCTGCTAACTGTTCCGAATTGCAGCATTTTATTATGCGAACGTTAAGGAGTTCAGCTGCTTGTTAAAGGTGAAATAAACAGTGGTACAAAAAGAAGAGCATCCACTAAACAGAAATATCTTCACAATCGCAGGATGCCAACGGTCCGCCTACCAACTTGTGTCCTGCATCGTTTCTGCTGGCTGGAGCCGCTCATGGAGCATTTTCCAGCTTCTCAAAGTTTGTGGTCAAGCGCTCTTACAAGTGAAAGATGCCGCAGAGAGATCTTTTGTTTTAATGCCACAATTTCACGTGCTCAGCAGCTAATTTACTCGTAAGGCTTTTTAAATATTCATCACCCAAGAGAGCATGTTACCTTCGTCTTCGGTGGAATGTGTCTGCACTCAGGACCACGTCGTGAGAGCCATTGAGGCCTTGTTGATTGTGCATGCTTCTGAAATGACATTTTCATTCGGCTGAATTCTTTCCAAATATTACGAGTTGTGAACAAATTATGGTAAAAGTCATGATTAGTTGTACTACAATGCAGGAAGGAAATGCCAACATACGTTTTAAGCGCCTCTGATATTTCAGATTGTTGGCTGGTGAGCAATAAAACAAAACTGAAATTTTTTTAAAGTAAAATCAAATATTCGTTGTCACCAGTGCATGACCATAGTAAAAGCTATCTAGTCACCAAATTTAGAATTAGACACGAAATGCCAAGAAAAATAGGGAAATAAACTAGACAGCTCGCTACAATAAACCAATTCGTAAAATTCCTCAATGTCTATAAAGTGATGATTTAGGCGGGTTAGTTAAGGTGTCAGTGGCTTTACACACCCAACTTGCAGGGAAGCACATGAGCTCTCAATATTAACATGTTTTGAGTGAAGACCGTCTTCCTTCATTAAGCTGCTTTGCACATTGATGCCAGTCTGATAAATGTAGTCCTGAATTTTTGTTATAATCAATCTTTGTATGGGAACCATATATTTTTATATGATGTCGCTGTGTATTTCTGAAACTGTATCTAGTCACCAATTCCAATTTGCTGTGGTCAGGTTTCTTCAACTAATTCGTAGCTTTTTTAACAATTATGGTATGTTTTGTGTGCCTAAAGGAATGCCTCATTGCATGTCTGGCCTGTGTAGTGTTGAAAGCGGACATTTTGTTTCAAAGTGGAATGTCGGGCTAGCAACATGGTACTTCGCGTGCTGCTTACTTTCATTCATGCCATTATTTTTTATATTATCAGTTAAAATTAAAAGCCAACCAATTTGCTGACGTTTTAATTTGGTCACCTACTTTATACTTTCTTTTTTTTCAACTTTCTGTAAGGATTTACTATCCATATTTTTATGATACCAATGCATTGGACTGGGCTACCTGGTACATGTTTGAATGGATGAAAAACCAAAGGAAAACCCAGGACACAGAAGAGAACGATGGGACAAACTTGTGCCGTCATTCTCTTTTAAGTGTTTCCTGTGTTTACCTCTGGTTTTTTATGCATTCAAACATTTTTTATGAGTTTGTTGAACAGTGATTAGTTTAGGTGCTCAAACAAATTTTGGCTGCGAAGGCTCCCTGTAGCATTTATATAAGTGCTCTCTGCTCTTTTTTTGAGCCAATACCCCATCACCAGTCTTCATGAGGTGGTCTTTTGTAGAAATGAAGTTGAAATAAATATTTGTTTGCATTGCTTTACATGTTTTGAAATAATTTCTTGTTCATTCTTGTTTCTTTCAACCCTGTTTCAGATACCTGCTTAAGGCATTCCCTCTGTTATTTTTTCTCAGAACCAGGAAGGGTGCTCATCCTCGGTTCTTGCTGAAGCAGCAGTATCCATACTTCACACGTGAGCTCTGAACACACAATAATTATGGTATGAAATATTCTACGAGTATAAGCTTGCTTTGTAGAGGTCATTGTAGATGTCAAAGGTCTTGACAGTGTAGTCCAATGTCTGGTGTAACGCGCAATGTCTAGAACTTGTAAAAATTAATTTTGTGGCTATAATGTTTGTGATTATTTTAAAATGCACGTCAACTACTATTAAGAATCGCTGTCTAAATTGGCAGCCATTTTTCTGGTGGATACAGAAAGTGAAAAAGCGCATGTGTAGAGATTTCAGTGCGCCTTAAATGTCCCAAATTTGCTAAAGCTAATCCAGAGCCCTCCCTGCGGTGCACTTTATATCCCATGTGCAGTTTTGCGTAAAAACAGCTAAAAATTTATGATCAATTTAAACTTATTTTAATGTTTTTAAATGCAAATATTCTCAGTTTAAGCTGCCATATTTAGAGTAAAATATTTTGTAACAACTATATAGCTACCAAAGGTTTACAGAAAAGCTTTTTGCTTTTGGTTATGCACCTTCTTATCAAAAGAAAAATGTTAAGAAAGGCAGAAGAAACCCAATTATGGAAATTAGCAAACCCTAAAGCTGCGGATAGACTTAATGTTTTGTAGAGAATCTTTTGCTGATTTCAGTTCTAGTCAACTCTAAAAAAGTCTATAGACGTAGAATGGTTGCCGTGAGGCACCTCGTAATACTAGCCAAAACTAATGGGCCCTGGCTGTTGGCTTTTCGTTTGCAACAGTGACAAATGATCCCACATCCACCGCTAAGGACATAATGCAAGGCACCATGTACAAGCTAGCCTCATGATAAAATAATCTTTTAGGAACAATGACATTACATTTCAACCATGGGCTTCACCACGGAACATGTATGCATTGTTCTGTGATGTTTGCAGTTCTTGTAATTGCTATGTGGGGTCAGTTAGTTAAATGTATGCTTATAAAACTCCATATACCACCAAACCTTGCAAGTGCTGTACCATATGAATATTTTTTCGTAAAGCAAAAAGAATAATGCAAAAGAAAATAAATGGCTTGGGTACCCAACTTTTATGAGTAGATTATGAGCCGCAGTACGGAGGGAACTATATTATGAGCCGCAGTATGGACTATGGAGAAAACCATACATTTTGCATTTGGTCTTCCTTCATATTGAACTTTCCTGCTCAGCTCAAGAATAAGGCACTAAAATTGCAGGTAGCTACCGTGATTGGAAGTTTGATGCAATACTGAGAAGCCAAGGGTTTTAAGGTTCAAGGAAGTTTTGTGTGGTTGAAGTGTTGCACACCTAATTGCTTTCACTGCACAGCATAGTTATTCTGTGCAGTGAAGCTCGAAGGATGTGTACTGCAGTTCACCAAAGTGAACATATAATCTGGTTTTTACGAAGTTTTGAATAATCAACTACCTCTAAAGGAGATGTGGCTCCTGACTCTTTAAATTGATGTTTTAACAATGTTTTAGCAAATGCTCAGCTGACGTTGAGCTTCAATGAAATGTCTCACAGAACCGAGCTTGGAAAGCACGAATGTTTCATACCATAACCGTGTGTCACATTGTGCAATATGTGGTTTCACACCTGCTGCGCCATTTGTGAACCGAGGATGACGCATCCTATTTGTACCATCTTAGGTGGGTGCTCTTGCAGAAGATGCTTCTATAGATTGGGGTGCTAAGTAGCACCCTAGGATATTTCTAGGCCTAAAAGGGTGGTATAAGCCACCCGTCTTCAGGGGTGCCTCACAAAGGGTGCTCCTGAGGCGACAGAATCCAAGCACCCTAAAGGGTGTAAAATATTCAGTTTTTAGGGTGCTCCTGCGGCGACAAGCTGAAGCACCCTTTTGGGCGTAAAAATTTTTAGTGTGTTGTTTTAGCCTGTCGGCCGCGGGCGGTGTTGGGAATGACCTTCCCAGCGCTGCTCCAAGGTTGTGACTCGCATCCAGCTCGTCACCGAGGTTGGGAATCAGTTATCCCGACGTTGTCTCCGCTGTTGGGAATGGAGCCTCTCACCGCAGCCTCCACTGTTGCGACTGGCCATCCGAGCGCAGCAACCGGTGTCGCGTCGCTGCCTTGCTCCGTCCGCTATCGACGCGGGACAGAGCAGAGCGAAGTTCTCGAGCCGACAAAAAGTTGAAGCCGCATTTATATACTGTATGTACAGGGGTAACCACAGCCTTACTTGGCTCGGACAAAGGCGTCAGCACCTCTCCACTCGGTGCCGCCGAAGAGTGCCTCAGGGCTTGTTTTTATGCAGGAAGGACCACCACAGAGAGGAGCGCCCCGCCGCCGCGGCGCGAGCCGACCTGCAAGAAGGTGCCATATTCGTGGACGCCGCCGTCGACGCGACCACCAACCGCGTTACGGTTGCTTGTGCAGATGGGCCTAAGCGGGCGAGGCGGACGTTTCAGTTTGACACCACGCCCAGCACAGTGCAATGCGAGCTGGAGGCGGTACTACTGGCGGCGAACCACATCGAAGAGCGCTACCAGGCGGAGGAGCACCGGGGCCGGCAATTTACCATATATACTGACAGAAGAGAGGCGGTGGCGAGACTCGGTGGCACCCCAGTCATCGGATCCACAAGCCACCTCATCAAGACGATTGCGAAGAGACTTCGCACAACGAAATCCATTACCGTGCGGGTGGACCGGGTGCCGGGACACGCGGGTGGCGTCGGGAACGAGGCCGCCCACGCGTGGGCGAGCGACGAAGCAAGTATCCGCTCCGACCCATTACACCCTGTCCCTGTTTCCCCAGCACGGCACGACACAGACCCTGCGGACGACAGAGCCACTGCCAAGCAAGAGAGCAGGGCGAAGCTCCATGCTGTTACACCCCATGACCCACGACCACTGCCAGGAGGACTTCCCAGAGGGGCCCAAATCCTGCTACACAAAATAAGAGCAGGGGCTGCCCTTACGGAGGACGTGCTCGCAAAGTGGCGGGCATACGTTCCCCGACGCTCACAACACCTGAGAGAACCCCTCGAGAACTCTAGGGAGACTACCATCGTGACCAGCTCCTCGTGTCATGCGCCAACAAGGCCCACAATGCAGCACACGCTGTGGGAGTGCTCGGGGCTCGCGGCGGAGAGAAGAGCCCATCTTCCGCCGTACATCAAGACCCTCCAGGAGTGGGCATCGCCTCCTCTGGGCCGGGCTCACCCAAGAGAGACTGTTATGTCCCTGTGGACTTTCGCTTGTAACACGGGGATACACAAGAGAATATAGACGCTCTAACCTTCTTCACCGCCTTCCCCATCCCTGACTAGACCCTGAGTCTCCGCTTCCGAATAAAGAATAATAATAATAATAATAATAATAATAATAATAATAATAATAATAATAATAATAATAATAATAATAATAATACATCGGGAAGTCAGTTGTGGCCACGAAAAGATGGAATCACTCGAATCAGGACCCTCGCTGGCCGAAGTTTGAAATCCGACGAATTGACGCGAAGGGGCGGCGTCAGCCGATGGGAAAGGGGAGGGCGACGCCCACGCCGTCTCCGCGACGCCGTCTCCAGGCCGGGTGAGCCTCATTTCACACACGATCCCTATGACACCCCCTCGCGCTCCTGTCACGTGATCAAAAAGGTCGTGACGTCAAGACCAAAAGTCACGTGACCAAGATCGTTTCGTCACGTTCTTGCTTTGCCCAAAACAAATCGTGCCGTGCGCGTTTTCTCTACGTTGGCGTCGGCGTTTGTTTGACGCCCCATTTTCTTCCTCTAAACGTCAGTGCTATCCGCGTGTTACGTTGTCAAGGCCGGTTATTTAAACCAAGTGCAGCGTCGATCTGCAAACGCTAGACTTCGCGTTGTGTGCTGTGCTGGGAGCTCACGGGTGTAGCCGGCGTGCTGAGCCCTCGTCGACGAAACGGTGACCATGACGACACCGATCCATCGCGTGAAAAATCGAGGACGAAGTTTGCCACCACTAGTTCTGCAGTACCTATCCTACAAGTCACGTTGCCACCAGCAATGACATGCAACAACGTGCCAGAGATCACCACACGAACAAACGCCGTGCTGTGATGTGGCGAATACAGTGAGGTTCGATTGTGTGCATCGGAGCTCGACGTACTTACCACATTCGGATTTTGCGGTAAATGCGCAAATGAGGTGTGGAGGAGTGGAGGGTGTGTTGTGTCCTATGTACCGATTACTTTGTGCTGTCGCTCTTCATGTCGGCGCACTCGGCGGTGAAGTGCGATGCTTGCATGGGCAGCGATTGTTGCAGGCAGCCGCTGCAAGCATCGCGCGGTTGTGCTGGTCAGTTACGATCGCTTTGGCGTTCGGTTAGCGCCCGAGGTTGTTTCGCCCAACGGAGCTGCTACCCGCGTAACATGCTGCGCGTTGCGGGGACGAAACATGGCAGCGGCGGTGGTGAAAGAAAGGGTACAGAGACCATGATGACAGCAGGACGCTTGTTTTCATTATCCCTCGTCCATGCACTTATTCTTTTCCAGCATGAAGGCTAGACTTCTGCCAATTTACTAGGACGTCGTAACTTAGCTTTAGGAACGACAAAAAGTAGCTTCTGTATCTAATAACAGGTTCGAATTTCACATATTTCACATTTACAAAAAGCCAGCAATTATACTGGACTATAAAAGGCCACTTTACAAGTGCCCTTTTAGGGATGCTGTAAATCAGGCATGTTCTCTGAACAACCTCCGCTTAAACCCTTTCGCACTTACCCCCGCCTTTTAATATATATCCTCCTGTGGGCATTGAAGTGTCCACCAAATGTGCATTCTGCTCTTTGTTCTCTTGAATTTTATTTCAAGCTACATAAAAACCGCTTTTGGCCTGAATGTCCAACGAGACGAAGGGTCCAACAATACTAAGGCCCACTGTTTTATTCAAGACATGCATTTGTTGTGAAGATTAAGCCGATAGCGGTAGGTTCAAGCGTGTTGTGCCAAATGTTACGCTACGTTAATAAAATGAGCGTTGTGACTGTGCAGGTGTGCGGGCCTCACCTTTGCGTCAATATAAAGCGTTGCACATGAATGTGCCGTACCGGATGGCTTTCGTCAACCTCCTAAAAATAGTTCCACCACAAAACAAACAAGAAAGTGTGATTGTGATTATGGAAATCTATAAGACTAATCTGTTTGTTTGCGGCACAGGGTACCATCACATATGATTAATGGCGTGTGAAGACTGGACCGGAAATCACAAAATTTCGCCAATTACTCTTAGGCCAGAAAAACGAACTTCTGCTCAATTGATTCTTTGAGCAACGTATGGGCTATCTTCTCGATTTAGCTGGAGCACTCCTTATTAATGGTTCAAAAAATACAGCGCGACTTGGACAACGACGGTAAAGAAGGACGACGGGTCAAGCGCTCATGGTTTACTAGAATTAACGTGCACACAAAATCATCTGACCCGCTATGGAAATAAATAATTGCATTCGAGCAGCATCTCTTGGCGCTCTCTCTTGTTCATTCCTTTGAAGTATAGTTGTCCATCCCTGGGGAGTATGGCAACTGAACCCCCCCGTGGCAGATTAACCGTTTGTCCGCTCACATTTAGTTCCTAAAGGGTGTAATGATTGGGGCAAAGTCAAGTAGTCCCCCAGAAGACCAACTTTTAGTCCTTTTTTGCCTATGCATGCATGCAGTCTTTTTAGGCCGACTATGAGGAAATAACATTTTCAGGGGGTTGAAATCTTGAGTGCAATTGGCCTTTGAGCCTACTCGTGCTCACCATCCCACAGGACGGATCAGGCTCCAACTTCAACGCACAATGACTCAGCTAACCAAATTCATCCACCGCACCAAGCACAAACGGGCAGGAGTGAAGGAACCAGACATCATCCGACTTAAGCTTTTCTCATAAGGCAAATTATGTACGGCACACCTTACCTGTCTCTCAAGCCAGCCGAATGGCGAACATTCTGTACTTGTGACATGGCGCATAATATCGATCACTGCAGGTGAACAGGATATGCCTTTTCGTATGCTCTGAATGATCTCGTGGCACCTTGTCACAAGCACAGACACTTACGCACAGAATAGTAATAGAAGTAAAACGTGAACAGAGAATTGTAAGCCTTATTTCGGAACGTAGGGTAACCTGGCACAGAAGACGACAGCTTATCTGAAACCAGGTAACCGGTATCGACAACAATGAACCGCAGGAGAACAGTATTATGATTTGTACTCGCTACTATGTAATTATTTCTGGCCATCCTAAGCGGTTTTTTGATCTGGTTTTTTGACAAAAGAGGTTTTTTGATCCTCTACTACCTCGTTCGGCTCCTTCCCACCGTGAATTGTCATCGCTCATTTCATTTTGCATATCCCAGGTGGCCCCACTGATCCAAGATCAGCTTGCCCGTCCATAATGGCCGCCATTTTGCCATAGTCAAAGATCGATATTATGTATTTTCAGAATAAACAGGTATCTACTGTTGTTGTTCCCAGTGCCAAACAAAATAGACCACAAAATGCGACCTCCATGTGAAGTTTGAGCGCGAATAGAGCAGCGATACGCTCAAGAAATTTTCATTTCCTGAGCGTATTTTCATTTCATACGCTCAGGAAGTGTTTGATTTATCGATGTAACACATGTCCTGGTGCTGAGTCTATGCTGCTGAGGGCATCGTCAAATTTCTACTGCTACTGACAGATGAGGAAAGGGAATTGATGAAAAGAAGACGGTTTTTGAAAAGTGAATACTATGATAATTCCAAGGCTTGAAGTTAGTATTTGGGCTTGCTCTTGTGACAGCGTGAAGCACAATAACGTCGTTTTTATAAGTGGGCACGGAATTAGACGAAATATCAGAAGGGAAGATATTGAAGTAGGATGTTTTATCTCAATAACTGATTAATATGTGAAATCATGGATGACAAATATGACACATCAAACCGACGCCTTGATGAGACCGAACTGAGAATATACAACCCTCATCCGCATCGACCGCTTCTTACGGGCTGCCAGCAGTTGACGGACACTCACGCGCGTACACGGTGAGTGTCAGGCGACTGTCGTAGCACCCTTCTTTTTTTGGATGGACGAACATGTGACTGTTTGGTTAGCGCTCGTGTGCCTGCCATGGCATGAAGGTCGGGAAAATTATTTTTTTCACTGATACTAGTGCACTCCAACAAAACGACGAGAAAAACCCTGATGGTTTGCCCGAATGATAAAACAGGTCCGAATGAAAAAACTGGAGTCATATTTCGGCACCCTCAGCAACGTAATCGCGACCAAGCTTGCTTTCGTCAATAGCGTTGCAGGCGCACTCAAATTTTATGACATAAATCAGAGGTGCCAGGCATACATTTCACTTCAAATTATCGTGTAAACGGTATTGCATGTGAAAATGCCGAAGGTCCCACAACTATATTGCGGTAGAGGGCATTCAAGGTAACTTCAGAGTGCTCCATACATTCATTTAAAAGTAGCCTCAATGTCTAACGAGACGGAAGATCCTCTGAGACGGAAAGTCCAATCGAGCCTGAATGACCACCGAGACGGAATATCCACTATTGGACCTTTCGCCTCGTTGGACCTTTAGATGCTGAATCCACTGAAACACAGCTAACGTAATGACTTGCATAGTTTCAGTGTTGGAATACTGAGTTCACAACCAATTTTACAAATTGTGAAACTGCCACACTTCTACTGCTCTATTGTTAGTCACAACAGTTACCAAGGCCTGAAAGAAACTTTACATTTTTTTGTGTGTGTCAGCAGCAGCTGAAAATGCCTTGCTGTAAAGAAACTTTGTACCAAACATTATGCTTGCATTATGGCGCATACAGTTGGGATGTTTCGTTGCCGCTGCTGTACATCACTTCACATTAATCAGGCAGAGTTAGAATGACAGCAAGCATACCCCACATTTTTTTTTATGGCGATAGTATGCCCATTGGCATAAATACTATGTCACAGGTATGTAAAACAAAATATATAATATAAAATCAGCAAATGTACAAAAAGGCCATTAACTGCGAAAGTAAAATTAGAATTCAATAAGTACACTTGAACAAAAGAAAAAACAATATTTTTATGCACAAAAGTGCAATAAAAGCAATATCTTGCAGGTAGGTAGTTTATTGTTTATGTGACCGACTTCTTGTACCTGTAATTCTGCCTTAACAGTGTGAAGCATTCATTATGTCTGTCTAAGATGTAGCTTATAAGCCACTTAATTGCTCTCAGCAATGCTACAGATCTGGGAGACAGGATAGTTAAGCAGACGCCAATTTATTTGAGAGCAGGCCTCAGGTACGTGTCGGTGTACAAACATTCAAATTCAAATAACATACTGACAGACAAACTAATATATACACAGGTAAACAATCCAATGTGGAGTAATATGGAAATCCAAGAATACAAGACCACTCGCACTTTGTTGTACAGATACCAGGACACTGCACCTCTGTGCAATTAAAACTCACGGGCTAAAGCCTCCACAAAAATTGTTACAGGCGTTAAGGATTGCGCGCCGCAATCGCAAACGGATACGCCTCGTTACACGACAGTTAACGTGCCCACTAACGCAATGGGCGCGCTAAAGTGGTGCTTTCTGCTGTACTAAAACTCTCTGTACAGTGACGACTGCCTCATCGTCGACTCATGGAACCTTTTCTCGTTGTCCGAAAGGTAGCCACGAAAAACGGCTGCGATCCGAGACCTCAGTGACCGCTTTCCACTCGCATTTTTGACATAGTGGGCCTTGAGCACCCTGTTTTGGGCTTCAATGCCGTTATTTGTCGTTAGAACAACGTCAAATTCAAGCCTGTGAAACATTACCCACAGCTCCTTCACACTTAGCCACACCGCTTCAAAGTAGCTGCGAAATTTCTCGTTGTTCCAGTACTCTGAGCTAGAAGCAATAACAGGTAAGGTAAAGTTAATAACTACTACATGTGGGCGTCAGCTTCCCGGCGCGCAAGGCCAGCCGCGCACTCGGAACGATCGACCGCCAGGCACGAACGCGACGCCCGAAACCACGAAACGACGGAAACAAGGGGAAAATAGCTCTCCCTCAGTCTCGCTCCCTCATTTACCTGAGAGAAACGTTTGCAGATCGACGCTGCACTTGTTTTAAATAATCGCCCTGGACACCAAACGCGGATAGTGACAACGTAACACGCGGATAGCACTGACGATTAGAGGAAGAAAATGCGGCGTCAAACAAACGCCGACGCCAACGTAGAAAAAACGCGTACGGCACGATTTGTTTTGGGCAAAGCAAGAACGTGACGAAACGATCTTGGTCACGTGACTTTTGGTCTTGACGTCACGACCTTTTTGATCACGTGACAGGAGCGCGAGGGGGTGTCATAGAGATCGTGTGTGAAATGAGGCTCACCCGAACTACCCCTCCAGGCCGGTGTGGCCTGACGGTTGCCGGTTGTTCACCCGGGCAGGATTCGGCCGCGCCGCCACGGCGCCAAAAAGGAGAGGCGACTCTGCGGCGCTCCAGGTATGGCCCGTCGGCCGCGGGTGGTTTCCTTGGTCCGGTGTGGACGAGGGAAGAATCGGGCCCGCTGTTGGCGCGTTGCCCCGTGCAACGAGTTTGGGGCCGGGGGCTCTGGCACAACAGCACCCCCGCCGCCAGACAATGCGCCAGGTAGACGAGCTGCCTCCACGTGGCTCGGATGCCGGGCGCGCTCGTTCGCCAGGCTCATCCAGGTCCACCTCCAGTGCAGGTGGATCTGGACTCCATTCCATCCCTGTCTTGATGAAAACGAAGCAGTGATTTATGTGGGCTCCGTGATCGTGTAGATATTTTCGAGTTTGCAACTCTCTCCTGTTCTCGTCTTGGGTGAGAGCAGTTTGGCAAACAACGTGGGAGTCTCGGAGAGCTGGTCGCTTGCTTTTTACGCGAACTTGTGTGCTTCCAGGACGCTTTTACCTGTTAGGCCTACCGTCAGCTTCCAGACATGTCTTGCTGCAAAGCCAATGCAATTACACGGTCACCTGCCATGATGTTCGATCTTACTTATCGTCGGTGAGCAGCTGTCACCTTTTCTGCAACGTGTCACGTCACTAGTGCGGCTCGCATTCTTAAGAATGCGAGGAACACAGTCCGGAAGCAGCCGAGCACATACCCCTCCCAATTTGGCCAAACCCGCAGGCCACACTCGTACTAGCTCGATACGTACCTCAGCTAGCCCGGAGCGCACTTCAAGCCCGGAGCTCCAAATCTGTCAACGTCATGAAGAAGGAGATAGTCAGGATAACCGCCATCACGACCAATTGACAATAGAAACGCTGCAGGATGGCCAGAACTTCAGGGCTTTATCAACCGCGCCATAGGAAGTTGTATCTCGCCTTTTTGGGAGCGACATTGTAGAGATATCGACCATTTTAAACGATCCAGGGAATAAAATACCTATCAATGCCCGAAGGAAGATACTCGAAACTTTCCAGAGATTGCAGCACAGGATGATAGTGTTATGCATGCGGCTCTCACGTTATGACTAAAAGAAGGGTAACAGCATAAATTTGACAGACACGAGAAGAAGGAGACGACACGCACAGCGCTGATAACGCACTTCTGATAACGCACGGCGCTGATAAAGCACATCATAACGCACTTCTCACGTTATGAAGTCCAGATCAAGGAACTACGCACTCAACTTGCAGATTCTTTTCGCAAGCATGCCGAGCCCCACGCTTCTCCACTCATCGCGAAGCAATCGTATGTGGAGGCCATACGCAGTTCACAAGGGACTATTCATTCCGGCAGTTCCTCGTTGCCTGTGCCGCGTCCATTTAGTCATAAGGACAATGAAGCTGCTGCTAGACCTTCAACTCCAACGAACAATCCAAACTGCATTCTACACCTCGCTCCTCTCCTTCCTACAGTTAACCCAGGCCCCGAGAGTACTGCCATGCTCAAATCTACTTTTGGAAATGACCCCTCTGAAATTGGAGTGAAGCAAGTAAAGCTCATCCCCACACGCTCTGGTCTGACAGCTTCTCTGGTCTGAAAGCTTCAATAGGCAACCTGCAAACGGCGACAGAGTCCCATGCTCACCTAAAGACTGCACTGAAGACATCCCGATCTCCCCGCCTCCTACCTCAATTCAAGATATCTGGGGTGGACCCTAGTGTAGTTCGTGCGTTGCTAAGGAGTAACACAAATGCCAGAAACAATCTCAACATTCCTGAGCAAGAGTTCAAGCATCGTATATATTTCAAAGACCATTCTGGTAATAATGTGCACATTGTAGAAGTATCTCCATCGGTCTATAGATTATTGAAGGACAGGGAACGAATCTTGGTTGGTTGGACCTCTTCTCCAATTAAAGAAAACTTCTACGTGGCTGCCTGTGATGAGTGCTGCACATACGGACATGTCGCAACAAGATGCGATGCGGAGATTCTTTGCTGTGCATGTTGTGCCGATTCTCATGCGTCCGCAGAGTGCCCAGTGACTGATCAGGAAAAAGTGCTGTGCAGGGAGTGTCGAGCAGCGGGTCGGCGGTTCGACCACGCTTTTAATGCGCCATGTTGCTTCACGGTTGCGTTTCGAATGTCTAGGCTAAAAGCGAAAACTACTTACGACCTGCCTACTACGCCCGCTCTCTGTGTTCCATCCACCACCTGAAGTACTTCCACTAGCCCTTTCACTTCATTTATTTACTATAGCTACACTAAATTTCCTGCAAGCTAACCTCAACCACACGCGCACTGCAACTTCCCATTTAGTTGACTTCATCGAGGCACATCACATTGACGTGGCTTTTATTTCTGATCCATACGCCCGGGGATCAACCGTACCAGGAGTTTCGCACCATTACCTCACGTTTTTCATTAAGGAGGCTCCTCATTGCATGATTTTATTGCCCCGACGAAACTTTGATGTATTTCCTGTTTGCTTGGCTCCTTACGTGGTTGCAATCAAAATACAACACAACATTTATTACGCATTTGATTGCTACATATGCTGCGGCGTCCATTCCACTAGATTACATACTCATTTTACTGAACGATGTTATCGAGCACTACAATTGTGTCAATATGGTACTGGCAGGGGATTTCAATTCTCGAAACCCCTTGTGGGGTGGCACCGTATTAAACGCTCGTGGGCAACAGTTACCACATTTTCTGCTTGCCAGTGGACTGCAGCTACAGAATGATCCGACGTCACCACCGACAATTCTGAATCAGTATGCAGAGTCGTGGATTGACCTGATGATGGTGCTTGGCCCTGTCTGGGATAGTGGTCATCATTGGAACGTCCATGACACGCCTTCTTTGTCAGACCATCGCTGAATAGTTTTTAGCCCTCTGTCAGTTACATTTCCTCGTAAGAGACGCCTAACGAAAGCGGCTACACGTCACATGATTGAGCACTTGACAAGTGATCCTTGGTCTCACGATATCGATCCGGTAAGCTTTGCCACGCCCGAAGCCCTAGATTCTGCAGTTAATACATTTTATACAAAGTTTGATCGTGTCAAAAAGAAGTACGAGAGTGTCCCAAAGAAACACGGTGGAAACATGTAATGGACCGATTCTCATGCTAACGAGAGGTCTGCAGTCCGTGTTCTACGTCGAAATTTTCAGCGATGCGAGGATGCGCTTCAACGAGCACATCTCAAGTTTACCTGTTACAAAGCCTTCAGTGACTACAGGATTCACATAGAAGAAGCGAATGTCACTGCAGCAAGACAGGCGTGTTCATGGGAAACCAGAAGAAGCTTATTCGGGCGTCCCTTTGAAGCCGCATTTAGCCGCTATACAGTTCCAACAGCATTGTCTCGCTGACGGCAGTTCTACAACTGGCACCATACAATCTGCCGACCTTCTTGTAAAGACGCTCATATCAGAGGATACGAGGGAGAGTGATACGTTGGCTCACATGGCGTTACGCACGTTTGTTGCCCACATACCATATCAGACGGATCACCAAGATGTCTACTTCACCCAAACCGAATTACGAGCACCCGCCCGCAGCCTGAACCCTAATTCAGCCCCTAATTCAACCCTTGTCATACCGAACAATTTGTGTCACATCTATGCCGCGGAAGCTGGTGGAGAGGATGCTAAATTCCCGTTTATACTTCTTCCTTTATCAATCTGGTCTCCTCCATCCTCACCAGTATGGTTTTACTACGGGGAAGAATACGACAACTGCCTTGGTGGATCTCCGTCGCTCCCTGCAAGAACGCATGGATAAAGGAGATTTATCTTTGGTCATATCTTTGGACTTTGCAGGCGCCTTTGACTCAATTTGGCATCCAGGGCTTCTATATTTCTTCCGGTCGCAACGGTGCCCGAGCAATATGTACCGGCTATTGAATTCCTTTTTGGAGGGCCGAACAATATCATTCCATTCACACTCCGGGTGTATTACCCATGCAGCGACAAAGGGAAGCCCGCAAGGCTCACCTTTAAGCCCGCTATTATGGAATGCTTATATTCATGGTCTGCTCTCTCTTCCGATGCCTAATAACGTATACCTTCAGGCATACGCGGATGACACGATCGTTGTCATACATGGGCATACGCGAAGGCAGCTTGAGACAGCTGCTCGCCAAGCCTTGGAGAGAATTACCACTTGGAGCAACAGCGCCAAACTTCGGATTAATCCGACGAAATGTTCCTGTTTACTGGTTTGGAGAGGAGAACGTGGAGCGAGGCCCGAAAACCCACAGTGAGACTTTACGGGACGTCGTTGCGATATGTGCCTGAGATGAGGCTCCTTGGGGTTGTTTTCGACAACCATTTAACCTTTGTCGCTCACGTTAATCACCTCAGAACTGTCGTCGAAAGCCTTCCGATCTCCGTGATACGCTTCAGTCGTATGCACACCATTGCAAATAGACAGCATCTTCGCCTATACCATCATTTGGTTGTGACGCCGGCCGTTTCGTACGCCGCTCCTGCGTGGTGGTATACGAGTCAACACTCCATGCTTCGGGCAAGAGTATGCTCGCTTCTCATATCTACACTGTTTGCGGTCACTGGAGCGTACACCACAACAAGAACGGCTGCTCTAGAGGTAATAGCTAATACGTTACCTCTAGACATACACCTAGACATCGAAGTACTTATGTTTCTCCTGTTTTCTGAGCGGCAATCCATCACGTTCAACTCGCTTAATTGCGAACCATCCGACGTAGACCTTCCCATTGACTCTCTTACTCATCCAGCCAGATTGATTCGAATTATCAGCGCGAGGCTTAATGCTGCTGATGCTAACCAAACATTACGAATCCCTGGCCTACACGCATACACAGATGGGTTGCATACTTCTACTTCAGCTGGTGCTGACTTTGTTATCATGTCTGGGCCTGATTCTATTACGGCAGTGCGCCGTTACCGGCTCGTTACCCCAACCTCTTCGTTCGACGTAGAAGTACTAGCCCTGAACAAACTACTTCAGTTTTTACTTGATAATCCCCCTTCTTCTCCGGTTCACATCTACACCGACAGCCTCTCTGTCCTAACCGCCCTTGACAACCCGTTTAATCAATCCACCGTAGTTCACCATTTGAAAATAGCCATCCTTTCTCTCGCGAATGTTGTTTCTGTTCATCTTTATCACGTACCGGGGTACTCAGGTGTTTAGGGTAACGAGCTGGCGGACATGGTGGCCGAAAGTACGGCTACGAGAGGGTAAGATACCCACGGTTAACTGTCCAAACGCATGATGAGATCTTGATTAACGAAAGAGGGCCACCTGCAATGGCAGCGGAGGTGGTCGACGGAAAATACCGACACAAAAGTGTACAGATGGATACCCAATGTATTGGACATTCCCTCCTTCTTCCCTCCACCAAAAAAGCCAACTCAGTTGATCACTGGACGTGGACGGTTCCCACATTATTTTTATAGGTTACAACTGACGGTAACAAGTCGATGCTTCTGTGGACAAGACTCACCTTCCATTTCCCACTATTTACAAGATTGCAGAACAGTTGTGTACATTAGACGACTGCACAATATAATAAGAAAAGCTCTGGAACCACCCCATTTACGGACACTAATGAATTACTGTGTAGCAGTTAAAGTTTATTTCAAAGGCACTGCCTGAAGTGTGACAGATATCCAGCACCCCGAGCCAAGAGGTACTTTTCCACGAGTGATGGGCTCAGTTTTTTTTCCGTGTTAGCGTGACTGGCTTTTGTTGGTTGCAGTGTGCGGGGCTGCAATACCACATGAAAAGCATTTTCTAGTATAGTGTGTGCAGTGTGCGGGGCTGCAGAATGTCATTTAAGCACATTGTGGTAGCTACCGTGTCCTGATTCGCTGTGGGACTGGAGTTCTTTCGTACAAGCGCAACATGCAGTGACTGTTGTCTGTCTTTTTCTTATGCAGTTTACAAGGATATAGTGGCATGCGCTTTCTCTGAGATATCTTTGACAAGCTAGTCATAGGTGGCACTTTTTTGTTGACTGGTGTCAGCTATATAGCGTTGTAGACCGTTGCTCGGGACTGTGCGATGCCACATAATATGTGCACTGTTTACCTTTACGTTTTCGCAGTGTGCGGGGCTTCCTTAGTGTGTCTGTTTTATTTGTACTGATTCTGATTTACTTTTGTCATTGGTGCTTCATCAGTTCGCTACTAGCTTGCTGCCTGCGATTTGGGTAAGCGTGGAGAGTTTGGTTTGGTGCTAAGTATCATTTCTTTCTCATTAACAAATCGGTTCCTACATAAAAGAAATACCTTCGGGCTATCGCTCCTTTTTACTTATTTTTTATTGGCTGTTAACCTGCCGTAGCTTGGCTGGAGCGGGTTGCGTTCCCCGAATTTTTTTTTGCTTTTTATTATCGGGAACACGGAATCAATAAAAGAATAAAGGCTCATCCAGGTCCATCTCCAGTGCTCCAGGAAAAGGGCTGCTCCACCACGCTCCTTTGCACGAACAGGTATCACCTGCCCGGTCCGGATCACAGGTACCTCGCCATGCTGCCCAGGGGTCTCGACCAGATCGCCCGGCTCGTTTCTCGTTTCCGACTCGTTTCCGGTCTCGTTTCTCAGCACCGGTTGCCAATCGATCTGCAGCTTGCAAAGAACCGGCCGACATCAGGCAACACCCAGCGCAAGCAAGCACCCTCTGTCCTCCGTCGGAACACCAGATTCCAAAACCTAATAAACTCTTCTGTCTAAGTGTCTATTCCCCAATTTGGACCCTCTACACCAAGAGACCCATGCGGGACGCAAAACTCTTCAAATAGGAACTCAGACTATGTGTCAAACGTAACACGACATGAAATGATAATAACTAAGATTGATTACTTGAAATCCCGCGGTGCGGAAATAATCAACTGAGGAAGCAAACGAGGGCAATAATTTTGCTCCCATATTCCTGCTAAGGTAAAAGCTGTTCACGAAGTGACGAAACGAAAGACAGGGGCAGGACGAAAGCAGCCCTACTTAGAACGCACGGTTTCGTGCGTCTGCGTTACCGTTGCCGGCTACATAGCACGCAAATATTCTGCACTGCCCACACGACGCAGCCACATTCATTTTCGGATGTACTTAATCCTCTTCCCTGCAAGTTAGCTTGCGGCTGAAGTACAAAACCGGTCGTTCCCGGCCATTCGCATCCTCTTGGCGTAGTACAGCTCAAGAGGACTGTGATTTGGGCGAGTTGGTGAATGTTCATGATTGACAATCCAGCGCGCAAAAACACGGCACAAAAAAGAACGAGAGTTAGACAGGACAGCGCTGCACTCACAACTGATTTATTTTGAAGAAAACATTGGTCTTATATACAGATCGGTCTCCCACGTGGCGGTAAATTATTGCACCCGATAACCACAAACAAAAAAAAAAACGCAATCATTAATCGGTTTGCACATGTGTAGTCTTTGGTTTACTTGGTCATGCAAAGGTGTCACTCAGATACGCGTATTCCCGGCTCCAAATAAATTAGGAAAATTGTGCAGTAGGGTTGACCGAAGATTAGCTTTCCGGAATACAAAAAAAGTGTGCCCGATAAATCATTCAGACCCATTTGTGAAATGTGCAATGGGTGTCGTGTATATGTTGCCACTTCGGTGTGGACATATATACGTGGGACAAACCGGGAGGTGTCTGAACACCAGGTTGTCCGAGCACCAGCGTTCATTTAAAACGAATCCACACAGCCACCTGGCAAAACACAGCTGCAAACACGATTGTGAGCCGCTTTTTAATGAAACCACTGTGTTGTCGAGACACAAAGATAAAACAGCACGGGAAATTATCGAGGCTTTTCAAATCAGACGAGCTGCTGACCCTTGTATAAGTATGCCCTCAATAGTGCTGCATGACCGGGAATACGCGTATCTGAGTGACACCTTTGCATGACCAAGTAAACCAAAGACTACACATGTGCAAACCGATTAATGATTGCGTTTTTAAGTGCGAATGCACTTTATAAGCGACCCCAAACCTTCCACCGCCGGCGGCGGCGGCGGCGGCGTCCGCAGTCCTCCTCTCCCTAGCAACGGCGTGGAGCGGAGAGGAGCGTCGGTAGCAACGGCGCGGTGACGTCACTTCACCACGTCACCGCGCTCGCTCCGCCTCCTCGCCGTGGCTGCGCGGGTGCGCGCCGCTCCCCGCACCGCTCCTCGCGCCATGACGTCATGGTATGACGTCACAGCGCGCCTCCTCTCCCCAGCAGCTGCCGCGCGCCTCTCTCTCCACCGTGACGTCACACTCTCTCCTCTCCCCCTCGCTCGGCTGCAGCTGCCGTGCGCCGCTGTCCCTCTCCCCTTGCGCTCGCCTCCTCTCTCAGCCACCTGGCTCGGCGCGCTCGGCGCGGCGTACCCCCCTATATATGCAGCGATAAACTGCCAGACCTCCGTGGGTCGGCTCGCGCGCGCTCACGGGCGAATGCCAACGGATTTTAACTTTACTCCCCCTCATAGCATCACCCCGTGCATTCGCACTTAACCATGTTCACCCTCGGGGAAATGCTTGGGAGTTTTTTTTTTGTTTTTTTGTTTTTTTTTTGTTTGTTGTTATCGGGTGCAATAATTTACCGCCACGTGGGAGACTGATCTGTATATATGACCAATGTTTTCTTCAAAATAAATCAGTTGTGAGTGCAGCGCTGTCCTGTCTAACTCTCGTTCTTTTTTGTGCCGTGTTTTTGCGCGCTGGATTGTCAATCATAGTACAGCTCCCATGCCACGATTGAACTGAATCACGAAACCCTAGGACAAGTCGAGGATCGTTAGAACTGGCTCCTCGTTCAAGGCTCGTTTCAGCGCTTGAAACACGTCCTCCTTCTCTGTGCCCCATTTCACCTTAACTGGCTTTGTCTTTCTAAGGGTATCAGTAAAGGATTAGCCCATGTGGAGTAATTTCTCACATAAGTCTAGCCATATCCAGTGAAACCCGAAAACATTCTTATCTCCGACTTAATCGTTGGTCGGTGATACGACTACGGCCACTTTGATTTCCGACGGTCTGCGTCAGCCGCGCTACCACCGCCACATGCGCTAGATACGTCAGTCGGCGTATCCTATCTGACACTTCGACTGTGTGATTGGTAGGCCTGCTTCTTTGAGCCTGCTCAGCACGACTCGTAAGTGCTCTATATGCTCCTACCCATGTGCTAGAAAAGCTGGCGACATCGTGAGGTAAAGGAGCACGTACTACGGATGGGCCACTAAACACCCGGTCCAGGCACGCTTTTGTGACCAAAGCTCAACATGACGGGGCGGAATGTTCCGAACTGGGAAACGAAGAGCGCAGCGTTACAACTAGTTCTTCCACACAGGCTAGTTTCGTCATTCGAAACGCGTTCTTTTTCCCCGGCCATATACAAGCCTCGCAAAGCTGACGCCTTTAATCTCGCGCGGGGCTCACTTCAAGGCCAACCTCGCGACCGGCACGCATGCCACCCAATCGAGTTTTCGCCCAAAATAGAGAGCTCTGAACTTTCGCTTTCTACTGCGAGAGTTTTCGGTCGGCTCGTATTTCGGGCTACGCTGCGGGTCTCGCTCGCTGGGGGAGAGTCAAGTTTCTGCGAGAGCTTCCCCGCTTGCGAACTCGTAAGTGCCATGCACTGCGACTGCTCACCGACTGTGCGTGCGTTTCGAAATCTTTATTTCGAAGCGGCTTCCCAGCCTGTGCGCCGTTCTCGCTTTCCTGGCTCGTTTCTCTGTCCAAGAATACGAGTGCGGTCGCCTCGCGTTTGCTCTGTGACGCTCTGTCTTCCGGCCCTGACCTCTCAACAACGAATGGCGGCCGTTGGTCTCGACTTCTCGAACTGCTCGCCTGAACCGTTGGAGAAGTCGCGCTAGACGCCGGCGAGCACTCCCGAAGCTTCATCTCTAGCCTCATCCACTCGAGCTCCATTTCGGCTAGCTCTCCGTTCCCCTCTCGCCTTCCTCCCCCTGTTTCCGCCTTTCGGCTTCCCCTCTCTGTTCCTGCCTTTCGGCTTCCTCTCTACGTTTCTGCCTTTCGGCATCCTCCCTCCGTTTCCGCCTTTCGGCTTCCTGCTTCCACGTCTGCCATTCCGCCTCTTCGCGGTCACGGCGCTCTTTCTTTTCGGCATCCTCGCGCTCCCGGCGCTCTTTAGCCTCCACACACTCCCGCCGCTCTTTAGCCTCCTCACACTCCCGTCGGTCTTTAGCCTCCTCGCGCCCACGGCGCTCTTTGATTTTAGCCCTGGCCTCATTGACTTTCTCAGCCGCTACGTTCTCCTTCCGCATGATCTCAAGGATCGCATGCTTCCGTTTCGCACGGCCTAAGTCAAGGCCTAGCTCCTCGCAAATTTCGATGAGTTCCTTCCCTTTAAGGTCCTACATCATTTGCATTGGCCTCTTGCTGCTTATCCGCGTTAGAATTGCCTTACCGTTCCTGTACTATCGAGCTACTAGTAAGGAACGCGCAAGTAATTCTCTACGCTCCTTTATTTACAATCTCGGCACTAGCTTTGGTTTCAACATACTTTCTCTAGGCTTGAAACAATGAAAGCTTTCACAGTGCTTCACACAGCCCTTCTCTAAACTACCATAACCTGTGCTAGAGAAGTCTGGTGAACTGAGAGAAAACGTTGAGCGCTTACCACACTATAGGTAGCCGTTGCCGGTCGATCCCGCAGCTGCCATCCACTGTTGGGAATGACCTTTCCAGCGCTGCTCCAAGGTTGTGACTCGTATCCAGCTCGTCACCGAGGTTGGGAATCAGTCATCCCGACGCTGTCTCCGCTCTTGGGAGTGGACCCTCTCACCTCAGCCTCCACAGTTGCGACTGGCCATCCGAGCGCAGCCACCGGTGTCGTGTCGCTGCCTAGCTGCGTCCGCTATCGACGCGGCGCAGAGCAGAGTGAAGTTCTCGAGCCAACGAAAAGTTGAAGCAGCAATTATATACTGTATGTACAAGGGTGCCAACAGCGTTGCATGTGTCGCACAAAGGCGACAGCACCTCTCCACTCGGTGCCGCCGAAGAGTGCCTCCGGGCTTGTGTTTACACCCCGGGAAGTCCGTTGTGGCCCCGAAAAGTTGGAATCGCTCCAGTCAGGACCCTCGCTGGCTGAAGTTTGAAATCCGACGAATGGAGGCGAAGGGGCTGCGTCAGCCGATGGCAAAGGGGAGGGCGACGCCCACGCCGTCTCCGCGACGCTGTCTCCAGGCCGGTGTGGCCTGTCGGTTGCCGGTTGTTCACCCGGGGCATGATTCGGCCGCGCCGCCGCGACGCCAAAAAGGAGAGGTGACTCTGCGTCGCTCCAGGTGTGGTCCGTCGGCCGCGGCCGGTTTCCTTGGTTCGGTGTGGACGAGGCGGGAATCGGGCCCGCTGTTGGCGCGTTGCCCCGTGCAACGAATTTGGTGCCGGACGCTCTGGCACAACAGTGGTTTAGTCTGGTTTGGACGAGGTATGAATCGGCCCCCATGTCGGCCCGTCGCCCCGTGGAACGAATTTGCCCCGGACGCTCTGGCACAACACTTCCAAAGAGGGCGCGACTTTACTCTACGCATTGAGAGGGCGCTTCCGTAGCGAGTTGTGCCGTGCCGGCGGCTGCGACGGCAGCGTTGACGGCTAGGCTCAAAGTTGCGGCCGCGGTGTAGTTGCGTGTGTGATCTTCAAGTTCCATTTTTTCGCTTGCATCTGCATCCACCATAATGCGAGAACCTTGCCTTTTAAGGGCATTCGGTTTGGGCTGGGCTAAGCGCAATGCCGACCTGCTTCGTAGCCGGCTGTACGAGATTTTCCAGCCCACTTAGGCAGTGATGCTTGTGAGAAGGCTGGGCTGGGTCGTTGTCCTGCATGGGGCACATGCCTGTGCCCTTTAAAAACTATAAGGAGGAGGAGGAGGGAATCTCCTCTTGCTAAGAAAACTATTATTAAAACAAAATATACAAATGAACAAAAAACAGAAATTCTTTATGCTAACACACTATAGCCAGAAAACATACAATTCAAATCTGAATACAAAACTTTCTAATTTATCGAGAATTTTGGGTTAGCTTTAAATGGTCACTGAAGTGGTATCCAAACATTGCGCGATTACTTGCGCAAATTGTAGTCCGGTGTCCATAGGCCAAGTTTCTACCACTCTGAGTTAGTTTACGCGAATTTCTTTACTAGAAAAATCAACTCGAAAAGGCTGTCCTCGTCTCTGTATGCTCACCCATTTTCTGTGCTGTTTTCGTGTGACGTCAGGAGGAGATGACTTGGCTTGACTGAGATACTGCACGGCTGGCCGACCTTCTGACAGTCAGTCGGCCCAGCGTTTAGTCCGCCGGCCGCCGACGGGTCATCCCAATTCGTTCGCTCAGTTAAAACTAAGCCACGGCACGTTTGTCAATGCAGGAATGTGCCTTTTTTTAAATGCAGAGCATTTCAGCAACTCACGATGTCACCCGCATTGACGTCCGTAGTCGTAGTCCGCAGCCCTCCCCCTACACTATATAAAAAAAATACTATCCGGCGCCTGGTTTCGATCCCTCGACCCTACGGGCGGAACGCAATGTACATGGTGCTCTAGCCACTGCGCCACAAAGCCGACACAGAATGGGAGGCTACGAACGCGCCTTATATATTTGACTCATTAAAACTACGTCAAGAAGCTGCTGATACAACGCATTCACTACCACCAACTCCCCAAACACTAAACGTTAACGCAATACACCCACCCCCTATGCGACGTATTTACTCGAGTCCCCCTCGCGGGGAGATGGGCCCAATTTTTATTAGATGCGACGCATCTCTTGCTCTCGGGTATGTCCCTCCGTTGTCGTCGTCGTCGTCATCGCGGCGTTGTCCGCATGGTCACTGCACATGCGCAACTCTCCTCCGTTCTTCTCTCCGACAGCTGTGCGCAACTCCGTCTCATTATCATAACAACAGTTGCGCGAGTGCGCTTCGATGCTCTTGGTGCGCGCATGTGTGCGCACTCTCACTCCGTCTCATTATCATAACAACAGCTGCGCGTGTGCGCTTCGCTGCTCTGGGTGCGCGCATGTGTGCGCATGCGCGCTACTCTGCCCCCCCGGCTCCTCTCCTTTCAAAAGCGGGAATATAAGCGGGGGAGCGCACGGAGCCGGATCAGTCCAGCGCTCGCTCTCGCACTTGACTTGACTTTGCTTGACGATACCTTCCGATGAAGACGTGATGGAAGCGACAGTCCCTTCAGCGAGTGGACTGACGCAATCCAATACCAGCGTTAGTCCAAAAGCTCCCTCCTGATGCGTCGCATCACATCAGGGTCCCTCGCGGGAAGATGGGCGTAATTTTTTATTAGCTCGTACACTGCATCAAGCTCCAACTCGAGGTCGCTCCAAACAAGAGCTGCACAAGCGCACTTGCGACGCTTCGCTGACTAATACTCTAGCAGGAAAATCTAAGGCCACTTGAAGGCGGGAGAACAGTGGGCGAACTCAATATACGTACTAAGAAAATAAATAAACTAGAACTTTTACCGTACAGCGTAAAACTAGGGAGCAGGAAGAACTTTATTGCGCTGGGGGAACAAGCATGGTGGTCAGCTGTATGACCACACATCTGAGAACGCTTTTCCGTCTAAGAAGTGCAATAGCTTTCCCCGCACGGGACTCCTTGAGTATTCATGGTGACGGTGAGCAGCGACACCGCGGACCCCGAGCTCCCAAACATAAGCCGTGTCCAACAGTGGTGAGGTGCTGAAAGGTGAAGGGTAGAAGCCGTAAACGGTGGCCGTCGGAGCCTTGGTCAAGCTCCGGCCGATGGGCTCCTTGCCTGTCTACCAGGCAGGGAGCTCCGGGACCTCTTTGACTACCAGGGTAAGTTCAAAGGAGATAGTACCCCCGTCTCCCTGTTTTCCAGTGTATCATATGGCATCTTGAAACCCCCCCCCCCCTAACGTGGTCGGTCCCTGAAAAGGGGCCGCACCGAAGTATCTTTTCCTCCTTTGTCTTCGATATCCATTCCAAAGCCCGATAATTTCTCGCGTTTCCTGGTAATGGAATCCGTGGATAAATCAAAACCCATCACTTCCCAGTCTGTCTTTCTCATTTCCAAGTTTCTTGAAAGCCTTGTAGGCAAATTGTACAAGGCCAAAAAGCTCACAACCGGAGAAGTCCTAACTGAAGTAAAAAACAAACAACAATCCTGTAACCTCTTGAAGCAATCCTGTAACCTCTTGAAGCAAACGCGCATGGTCGATGTTGACATCAAGATCACGCCCCATCGCAGTCTAAATAGCTGCCAGGGCGTCATCTCTGATAGAGATCTAATAAATGAGACTGAAGCAGATCTGCTCGACGGCCTTAGCGATCAGGGCGTTACAGCAGTGCGGCGAATCACCATACGCCGAAACGACCAAATCATCGCTACTAAACACATAATCTTGACATCTGACCGCTCAACACTTCCTGAGTCGGTCAACGCAGGCTTCATGAGATGTCCGGTCCGTCCCTACGTGCCAAACCCACGCCGCTGCTTCAAGTGTCAGCGGTTTGAGCACGGCACAACCTCTTGCCGTGGTAAACCGACGTGCGCAAAATGTGCAGCACACGATCACCTAATCGATAAATGCGAATCCGAGAGCTTCACCTGTGCGAACTGCCAGGGACCGCACGCTGCCTATTCCAGGAGCTGCGAAAAATTCAAACAAGAAAAACAGATCATTGCCTTGAAAGTAAACGAGAACATCACCTTCCCAGAGGCGCGAAAGAGGTTCGCCTCTTTCCCCCTGGGGAGGTACGCCGGCGCAGCTCGCAGGGGGGCGGAGCGGCGTCTTGTTTCGGCGGGGACCCAGTACCGCGAGTCGGACCTTGTTCCGCCGCTCGCCCCCCCCCCCCCCCCCCCCCTTGGTTGCCTCCGGCGGCCCAACTCGCCTCCGCACCGCTCGCTGAGCCAGCAGCGGCTGTGGTGGCAACCACGTCTGGTGGGGATGCTGCTGCACCCACTGTCTCCTCCCCTCCACCGGCCCGAAGCACATGCGAGGGCCAGGAGGAGATGGAGCTGGAGGAAACCGCAGCAGTTCCCACCTCCGCCGCACCGCCTGTGCCACCCGGGGCGCTCCTTACGCCCTCGGCGGTCGCGGCCAAAACGAAGGGCACTGCAAAGGGTGGCCAGTCTAAGTCTAGAGGCCCAGTCCGCTGGGTACCCCCTTGCCTTCAGATGACGACCGAGACGTCGAGCGGTTCCGGCATGCACCACAGCGGAAGGAACGGGCTCCGGCGTCCAGGTCAGTAGAGAGAATCAAAAAGCCCCTTCCAAGAGTACGAGCCCCGAAAGCCGACACATAAACACACACATAGTCCAGTAGCTCTAAACTTCAATAATGGGAAGAGAAAATATCATTCAATGGAACTGCAGAGGCCTTGCTAAAAATCTCGATGATGTCTATGAGTTACTGCATTCCAATCAGCCAAGTGTGATGTGTCTCCAAGAGGCCCATTTAAACTCCATGCACACAAATTTCTTGAATAGTTACATGGTATTTAGGAGGGATAGAGATGGTGGTGGCACATCCTCAGGCGGTGTGGCCATCATTGCCCGGAAAACCTTGGCGTGCCACACTGTCCAACTACAGACCATCCTAGAGGCTGTTGCCATTCGAACGATCATTTTTAATAGGCTTATAAAACTATGTTCTCTTTACATCCCTCCTGACTTCCAACTATCGAGCACAGATTTCGAGGGTCTGGTAGATCAGTTACCCGAACCTTTCATTCTTTTAGGCGACCTCAACGCACATAACTCTCTTTGGGGCTCTGCTCGCACGGATGCCCGAGGTCGCCTAATTGAGAAATTCTTAACATCGTCGGGAGCATGTCTTTTCAACCAAAAAAAGCCAACATATTATAATATAGGACACAACCCTTATTCACACCTTGACTTGGCTATTGGATCTGCAGTTCTCTTTCCATGTCTTGAGTGGGGTGTGGGCACTGATCCATATGGTAGTGAGCACTTCCCCACCTCACTAACATATATAGGTAAGGACCCGAGCAGTCCATCTTCCCAAAACAGGTTTAATGAAGCAAGGGCAAACTGGAATATATTTACAGATTCATCTAAACTACACTACACGTCCATAACACAACTAGACGTGTAGCAGGCAACCCAACTACTCACGGCGCACATCCTCGACGCCGCCGAAAAGTCCGTTCCCCACGCCTCTGTTGCCCCGCGCAACCAGCGGAGGCCGTGGTAGAATGAGGACTGTAGGTGGGCGCGAGAGGCCCAGAACAAGGCGTGGGGTATCCTTCGTCGGTACCCCACGTCGAGTAACCTCCTCTTGTTTAAACGGGCCAAGGCGCTTAGAAAATTTGTGCGCCGTGAGGCAAAACGCGATAGTTGGCGTACATTCATAACATCAATTAACTCCTACACAGACACACGGAAAGTATGGACACGAATGCGCAAACTGGAGGGACAACAAACACACAGCCTGCCTCTGGTCAGCACAACAGGGGATACACTCGAGGACCAGGCTGACACACTCGCACAACACTTCCAACACATTTCCAGTTCAGCAGACTACACAAACACTTTCAATAAACACAAACTCGTGGCCGAAAAGAAGCCTTTACATGACAATGACAGGTCAGCCACTTCTTATAACTCTGAGGTCACACTTAATGAGCTGAGGGGTGCTCTGAGCACGTGTAAACCCTCAGCTCCAGGCCCAGACAAAATTACATATACAATGATACAGAACTTACACACAGACACTCTTGTAACACTTCTTCACCTTTTCAACAAGATATGGCTTTCGGGGCACATTCCAAAGTCTTGGAGGGATGCCATAGTTTAAGCATTCTTGAAAGAAGGGAAGGACCCTTCTTCTCCCGCTAGCTATCGACCCATTGCCCTGACCAGCTGCCTGTGCAAGCTACTCGAGAAGATGATAAACCAAAGGCTTGTGTACTTGGAGTACAACGGTCTTCTCGAGAGCTGCCAGGCAGGCTTCAGGGCGGGGAGGTCCACAAACGATCAACTTGTGGCACTAGAGTCATATATTAAGGATGCCTTCATTCACAAACAGTTCTGTTTAACTGTGTTTTTCGACCTAGAAAAGGCCTATGACACCGCTTGGCGTTATGGGATCCTTACTGATCTGAAGTCATTCGGTGTTTCTGGTAATATGTTTAACACCCTTGCTAGTTATTTGTCGGAGAGAACCTTTCGCGTCAGAGTTGGTTCTGCACTGCCAAAGGTACACGTGCAAGAAATGGCGTGCCGCAAGGTGGAGTTCTAAGCTGCACTCTCTTCATAGTAAAAATGAACTCCCTTGGGAAGGCACTGCCGCCTACAATTTCTTATTCCATGTAAGTAGATGACGTGCAGATATCTTTTAAATCATGTAATATGTCAATATGCGAACGCCAAGTCCAGCTCGGCGTCAAGAAACTTGCCAGCTGGGCAGACAATAACGGTTTTAAATTGAATCCTGTAAAAAGCTCCTGCGTTGTGTTCTCTAGGAAGGGCGGGGTCCATCCGGACCCAGACATTACTCTTAATGGCGTGTCGCTTCCTGTGAACAAGGTGCGCAAGTTTTTAGGCGTTGTATTTGACGACAAACTCACATTCATTCCACACATCAAGGAACTTAAACATAAATGTCTCAAAACAATGAATATACTTAAGGTTCTCTCCCACCAATCGTATGGTTCCGACAAAGAACTCCTACTACGGCTCTATACGGCTTTGGTTGGGTCTCGTTTAGACTATGGCAGTGTGGTATATGGGTCGGCGACTAAAACAGCGTTGCGAATGCTTGACCCAGTGCTACACTTGGGGCTACGGCTTGCGTCGGGTGCTTTTCGCACTAGCCCTGTCGAGAGTCTGTATGCCGAGTGTAATAAGTGGAGCCTTGAGAACCAACGGACGTACATGGATTTACTTTATGCTTTTAAAATTTCATTGCTGAATAACCATCCTTTTTATCCTGTCTTTAACGACACATCCACATCTGGGCTTTTTGTAAATCGCCCATCTGTTCCTCTGCCCTTTTCACTTAGAGTGAGAGAGAGAGCCTCGGATCTGAGCGCTTCGTTTTTAGATGTGTACAGATCATCCTCTTCAGACATTTTACCTCCTTGGAAAGTTCGTCCTGTGTCCTCCGACATTTCTTTTATGAAACTTGACAAAAATCGGGTACCGCGAGCTGCAATTCTGCAGCACTTTCTGTCTCCGCAGTTTAAATACCCACTTGCAGAATTTTACAGTGACGCGTCTAAACCTCCACTATGGTCTCCTGCGCTGCTCATGGTCCGAATTTCAGTGCAGCCAGAATCATGAGCGTCCACACAACAATTTTTTCAGCAGAAGCATATGGAATCTTACTGATTGTACGACACATACTTGAAAATCAAATGCCGAAGTCTATCATCTACACAGATTCCTTGAGTGTTGTTCGCGCACTGTCATCGCACAAGCCCCCCAAAAACCACATAGTTAATCTTGTATTCAACAATTTCATGTCCCTGTATGCACAAAAGCATGAGCTGGTCCTCTGCTCGGTCCCAGGACACGCTGGGATCGCTGGGAACGAGTTGGCAGACGAGAGGGCCGCTGCTGCTTTACTCAGGAACACTGTAGACATTACAACCATACCCTACACAGACCTCAAGCCACACATAAGACAACACTTGCGCAGAACATGGCAAACACACTGGGATGAACAGAGAGACAGCAAACTACATGTAATAAAGCCACACTTGGGACGGTACACATCTCACTCACACAACAGACACACGGAAGTCGCCTTGGGTAGGCTACGGATAGGGCACACGCATGCAACTCACTCGTACCTGCTGACGGGATCTCCTAGACCCCAGCGCAGCAGGTGCGGAGAGGCCATATCCGTAGTGAACATACTAATAACATGCAAGGCACTTCACACAACACGACACAAACACTTCAGAGAACTCTACAGACAACATATCCCCCTACATCCATCGCTGTTTCTTGGTGACGATTCCATGGTTTCTGTGAAACGTGTCTGAGTATTTGTCAGACATTAAGTTTTTAAACCTCATTTCTTATCACGCATAATCAAAACTGGCCCTATACACCAGCCATGCTCATTCTCGTTTTGTGATTTTGCTTTTGTTTTTGCTGAATTTACTTAGTGTTTAAGGTTTTACCCATCATATATGACTATTGTTCTGGCGCTCTTTGCCCCAGTTAGCCTTGCGCCATAAATATCCAACCATCATCAAGTGCAATAGCTTTAGACGTGATATATTGCGGAAATTTGGGGGACGCTTACTGCACGAGTCCTATACAGCAAAAAGTCACCTAAGCAGTTTGAAATGCTAACACTAAGCAAAAGTGTAAACTGGTTATAGATTATAGACCATATATTTCTATCGTTGGCAATATGCTGGCCTGTGGCCGGGTGGTGAGGAAAGCTAGGTGTGAGATTTTGCAGGTCGCAAGTTCAGAATCCCCGGCGGTACATTGTTTTGCTTTTTTTAAGTTTATTTTTTCCGTTTTCGGCCAATGTTTTCTGTGCTGAGTTCACGATTTTTAGACCGTTACGTTCACTGCTCCACGAGCGAGGTCACACAACGCGCTCAGACTGACACTGACGAACTAGCGAATTCTCGTTGGCGGGCTGTTGCCGTAAGGACCGACTGCTTGCGGGCAGTGGGCGCAGGCCAGATTCAGCAGACCCTTGGCCTGGTGTGAACGCGCGTTTTACGATACATGCATGAGTAAGGGAAGCTCCAATATGGGGGAAAAGCGCATGGCATTTGAGCGTGTGCGGTGACGCGGAGGGCGTTCATCCACTGCATAGGCCTCGGCTATTGATTGCTGCGATTCCAAGCCGTCCTGGGAGCCTTATCTTAGGTATTTTACAGCCGAGTACATGGCAGAAGTGCAGTGTGAGGATTATTGAGATATCGAGAATGCCCATTCAACAATAACATCGGATGTCAAGTATGTTGTTTCGCAGACCCGAAACGGAAACTTTTTTGAACGCTAGTCTCGGCAATCGTCCAATCACGTAGCACCTTGACCTGACGTCACTGGGATTATTTGGTGCAGCCAACCTCTTACAGCCGTCAATTTATAAAATAATTACCGACTTATCAACTGAATAAACCATGAAAAGTGTGTTAATTTGAGGCAGTGTAGGCAGTGCAAGCAAAAACCGGAGTTTGACAAATTCACTTCAGTCTCCCTATTACCGGAAGGGCAGCTTAATTTTTTAACCATAAATGATACGCGGGTGTCCATCATAAAAAAAGCATGCAGTTGTTGCGTATGGCTATGGCGAATGTTCAGACGTGCTGCAATGAATTTACTCCATTGGCATGGCAAGCGAATTCGGGATCCGGAGCGCGAGGAACATACAACCGATACGTTTGGTGTTCAGTCTGAGCGGCTTTATTTTCCAGTTCCTTTCATGACTTTAGGGGAAAAAAAGAACTTTAGGGGGAAAAAAAATTACGATCCCTTTCTAAAGAAAGTTGAGAGAAGCGCAAAAGGTTTGTAACGCCAAAACTGCGCCAAAAGTGCGCCAAAACCTTCCCTAAAAGTGCATCCAACCTTCACTGAAAGTGCATTCCATCGATCGTCAAACCTTCAAAGAGCCAAAATTGCAAATGCAGAACGAACCCATGCAATGGTTTTTGTGCACCAAGTAAACGTATCTACGAACGATCTAAATGTATACTGATACATGGTTTATGAGGTAAAGGTATACTGTTGCATTCCTTCTTCACAATGGATTGCATGTATTGTCTTATCTAGAACCGTTCCTTTTTCGCGATTTTCAAGTAACTGTTTTGACACAATGGAAGCCTGGTTTCACGCACGTGCCGTGTGTCCAGAGATCCTAGCAGAGTTTTTCAGTTGACTAGCTGGTCTATGGGGGAATGCATTAGTTTTTTGGCAGGACGCCATCGGTCCCACTAAGAAAGCTTTTGCTTTAAAGGGGCCCTGAAAGGCATTTTGAGCACACTAAATGAACTAGCGCAACCGTTAGATTGGGTCGTCAACGTCCTCTGTGCCAAGTATTACTCTTTTACGCGAAGCGGAAAGCTCACACTTTTGTTCCAAAGTTAGTCGTTTTTTTCTCACCCTTCCCTTCGTGTTTTTGCACGCCGCCATCTTCACATGTCTACATCAGCGATTCCCAGATGTTCGTCATGAGCTAGGCATCCTGCTATTGGGCGGCTTTTTCACGCACTTCCGGGAAAGAGAAGAGTCGTCTGCTCAGCGTCGGCTCGCCGGCTGATCTGCCAGCGGAGTGCCGGAGTGCTTGAGCATTTTACGACAAACGAAACAAGTGTAAAACAAACGCTTAACCGTTTGTATTGAATGCAACACGGCCATAACACGACATGGATATTCTGTTACCTGAGTACGTTCCATAAAGAAAGCGTTGAAGCCCCGTGGCACTTCTTCCGTGCAATCGCAGAGAACGCCCTGAGCCGAATGCCCGGGTTTGACGCATGCATTTTATTCAACTTCAAAACAATCCAGAGATGTGTTTCTAACGAACACAACGTCACAACATTCGTTGAAAGTCTGAACCACGATTGACAGAGGATGGGTTGCCTCCTGCCCGTCGTAAATTCGGTACTCACCTCGCGCGCGCTTTGCGGGAACGAACAGCAAGTCACTTAACTCTGGCGCGCAAGCCGAGATGGCTTTTAGCCACGCACACTGCACATACCCCATGCGAGGTTGAGTCGTAAGTCGCTCGAGAAAGATAATCCAGACCACGGGAAGCACTATGCACCCGCAGAAGCACAACGTCGCATTTCATCGCGAAACAAAGGCGTCCACAACACACACACACCATCGCCTCCTGTAATGCCAAACGCATCTCGCACTTCCCAATGGGAGTGAGTGGTACGCCTGCAGTGCCCACATGTCGCGAAGTGGGGCCCCAAGCTGAACCGGGATCACGCAACCGTAACTGACTTCTGGAGCGGTTTGTGCCTTCTTGCCAAGGCAACCGATGTTTGAGATTGTCAAAGAAATGGCGCTCGCTCCAGCGCTAGAAAGCTCAGAGCCGCGGCGGAGCATGTTTTGCCAACGTTGTCGCTCTCCACCTCGCGTCGCCCCAAGCTGAACTGGTCACATGATTGAAGCGTTTTGTGCACGGGTTCTGTATCGGTTTAATATGACTTTTTCACATGCCTCCGGCAGGAATTAACACCGCCGCAAAATAAGACCCGGCACCAGCGGGGCCACATCTGATACGGCGCTGTTTGGATAAACAGTGCGTGGTGCATCAAGGGAACGAGCGCACGACCCTCCCCGTGTGGCTGCGAGTTCGCCGCCGATAAGAAGTCATGTGCCGCCAACCACGTACACCGCGAAAGGGCAAGGCCAGGCCGCCGCATACATGCGGCCAGATTTTTCGTTCGCTTTTCAGGCTTGAGCGGAGTGCGGGATTCATGGTGTCAACAAAGCTTGCCCGTAGCAGACGACGGTCTGAGCAGCGCAATAGCGGAAGTACGTCACCGCTGCGGAGCGCAGCATCATGGGAAGCAAGGCTCGCGCGCCGTCAACAGCGGAGAGTAAGTCGAAAGGAGGAGGAAACGCGGAGCGACGATAATGCGCAGTTTTTGATGTACGATTTCTCAGCTAATACTCATCGCTTTAAAAAATTCTTGCGGGAGGAGATTGCAAATACATTGCTTTATTTGGGTACATGTACTTCCATGCATCGCCGGAAGGTATTTCAGGACCCCTTTAACAGCTATGTCTGACCTGTGCTGTCAATAATCTTTACATTCGAAAGGGGGCCCTTTGCGGCGTTCGAGAACCACTTCGTACCCCGAAAAAATGTCGTATACGAAAGAGCGACATTCTTCAGAAGAGAACAGCGGGAAGGAGAAGGTGTCGAAAAGTTCGTCACTGAGCTACACCGACTGGCCAAGGTGTGCAGTTTCGGAGAGCTGCATGACGAGATGATCCGGGACCGGATAGTAGTGGGCATCAGGGACCGCAAGCTGTCTAAACGAATGCAGCTGGACGCGGAGCTGACCCTCCAAAAGGCCACCAACATGGCACAACTGTCTGAAGCCGTAAAAGAACAAGCTGCTACGCTCCACGGTCACAAGGAAGGAAACGTGGACAGGGTCGGTCAGACTCGTAAAACGACTGTACCTCCAATAGATCGAAAGTAGTCTGCAACACGAGAGACGAAGCCGCCTGAATCGGAAGCAAAGCAGTGTATGTTGTGTGGCTACTCGCAGCACACTACAGGGAAGTGCCCTGCACAAAAAGCGACGTGCAACAAGTGCCGCAAAAAGGGACATTTTGCCCGTGTCTGCAAAGCAAGTGCATTCGTCAGCGAGATCGAAGGTAGCAACGATGCATTTCCCTGAGCCGTCTCATCCAGCTGCGACAAGTGGATGGCTACTGTGGACATCAATGGGTCACCCGTCAACTTCAAAGTAAACACTGGAGCTCATGTGACTGTGATTCCTGTGAAAACGTACCCGAGATATTTCAGGGATCTTCACCTCCAGAAGCCAAAACAGGTTTTGAAGGGACGCAATGAGCGAGAACTTCCTGTTTGCGGCATGATAACGGCAGACATGTCTTACCGCGACACGTCGACGAAAGGAAGCATCTACGTTGTGGATGGTATTCAGGTGCCTGCTCTCTCAAGGAAAGCTAGCAAAGAACTAGGCATTGTAAAACGTCTTGATCAAGTCATCATTCAGAAAAGTGAAGCTGTCAAGCCAACGGGTGAGTTTCCCAAGCTGTTCTCCGGTCTTCGTAAAATTAAGCACGCATACAAAATCAAGAATAAAGAAGATGCTGTGCCGTTTTCGTTGACCACTCCTCGAAAAGTTGCCATACCATTAATTTTGAAGGCCAAAGCAAAACTTCAAGAGATGGTTGAGCTTGATGTTATCGAGCCATTGAGGAGCCAACAGAATGATGTTCTGGAATGGTCAATATTCAGAAACCTGACGGAGATGTACTCATATGCGTAGACCTAACTGAGCTAAACAAGTTTCTAGAGCGAGAGGTTCACCCTCTGCTTGTCAGTGAACATATCTTTGCCCAACTTGCTGGATCTCAATACTTCTGCAACGTCGACGCCAATTTAGGGTTTTGGCAGTTCGAACTTGCGGAAAAGTCTCGAAGCATGACCACGTTCATAACGCCATTCGGCAGATACTGGTTCAAGAGACTACCATTCGGAATCGGTTCATCGCCTGAATTCTTCCAAAGAGAGATGTGACAGTTTTTGGATAACCTTGAAGGCGTCATGTGTAACGTGGATGATATCCTGACGTACGGCAGGACGCAAGCAGAACACAACGCCCGTCTCAGAGCGGTTCTGGAAAGGTTACAGAAACATGGCGTCACGTTGACCCGTGAAAAGTGCGAGTTCAATTTACAAAGGGTAAAGTTCTTGGGACAGATCCTTGATAACCAAGGAATTCATGCCGACCCTTCAAAAATGCAGGCTATCAGTGATACGAGACCACCATCAAACACTCAGGAGCTGAGAATGTTTCTCGGAATGGCAAACTACCTGATGGAGTTTGTCCCGAACATGTCATAAATAGCTCACGCCATGAACGTTCTTCTAACGTGAAAAGCCAGTGGGTATGGACCTCAGCCCAACAGAAAAGCCTCGAACGGCTGAAGAAAAAGTTGTCTGAAAGCCCAGATCTATCAGTATTCGACCCTGAGAACATGACTGTAGTTTCAGCCGATGCCTCATTGTTCGGGTTAGGTGCAGTTCTGCGACCGAAGCAGAAAGATTGCGTCTATCGACCTGCAGCGTACGCATCCCGTAGACTGTGAAAGAGAGAAAGGAGGTACGCTTAGATTGAGAAAGAAGGCCTTGTGGGGATCTGGGCATGTGAGAAGTTTCAGGAGCATGTCACTCGCTTACAGTTTACCATTCAAACTGACCATAGGCCGTTAGTTCCGATTTTCATGTCGAAACATTTGTCGTATATACCGCCCAGGCAACAAAGGCTAAAAATGCGCATGATGCGTTTTTTCTATAAAATGACACATGTGCCGGGCAAGGACCTCGTTGCTGCTGGCGCTCTGTCTCGAAAGCCGCTACCTGACCAAGATAGCACTGAGCATGAAGAAGAAGTTGCATAGTACGTTAGAAGCGTAATTGCCAATCTTCCGTCAACTGAAAAGAGACTTGCGGAAATTCGACAAGAGCAAGCGGAAGATCCAATTTGGAGCACGTTGAGCAGCTACTGCAATGATGGATGGCCAGACCGCGAAGGGCTCCCTTTCGAATGTAAACATTATTGGCAGCACCGGTAAGACATAGCTGTTCAAGATGGCCTTCTCATGAAAGGAACTGGAAAATAAAAGCGCTCTCAGACTGAACGCCAAACGTGTCGGTTGTACGTTTGTCGCGCTCCGCGAACACTACACAGTGCTACGCAAAAATTCATTTAAAACTCTGTCGTTGTTCACATTAATTAGCCACCGCTTAAAATCACAGGGCGTACGTACCGTAGTCCTTGCATAATACGGTCCCTTTCAAATAGATCGGCAACTGGAATAGCGGCCACGAAATTCTGAGCAACTTCTGAGAACAGTTATTTCATTGGAATACGCAGTCACAGCCCGAGATGCCGGGGCGGGACGCTAAGGGAGGCAGTTTCGGGCATTAGCATAAGGGCGAAGGAGCCTAAAAGCGGATAAAAATCACGGGACTACTAACCCTACGTAACGTATAACGTCGCGTAATTTTTCTGCAGTTTTTTTTTTCTTTTTTTGTCTCTCTCGCGCGCGCTGTGTTTGCGCGCATTTAGGGGCCCGCACGGCGTTGCACGCGCACTCCGGCACGTCGATGTTCTCAGGTGGTGCTGATTTGTCTACGCCGTACCTGGTCTAGGTTTAGGCGCACCGATCTTTACTTGGGCCCTGACATCCCGACGCTCACATGCGGTTTCGGTTGTGCTTATATTTCGAGCGGAGCAGCACGTTTTTTGTGCGTGCATGTGCATGGGTGGGCGCACACATCTGGACATTGTGTACATTCTTAGAGGCGAACACCTACAAAATACAGATGTCATTGAACTTTTTTAGCCCTTGTGTAGTTCTTCCGAGTCCATTTTTCCATAAGAGCATATACCCCTGTGCCAGTCGCCTGAGTTGCGGGGTAGTTGCGTGCTGCTCTACAAACTTCTTCCTTTCGTTTGCGCATGTTTTGACCCCTGTGCGCGAACCTTGCCCTTTCAGTGCGTACGATGTATGACGCTATAAGGAACAGTGCCGCTTTCATCCAGGATTTCGCGACTCCGCCAACACGCTGTGTTTTTCCTGATGAGCCTGGTTTACCTCAATGCCAACGTGCTTCGCACCTGGCTACACGAGCGCATACAGAAGACACACTCGGAAGCGTCAATTTTTACACCCCATCAGATCCGTATACCTTCTCGGCTAATGGAAGAGGGATTCCCCGCGCCGACAAATAGATATAGGCACAACGTGCAAGGTTTATGGCCTTCATTTTCTCGAAAAGGATATTGCGAAGACGTGTATAGGCATACCAGTAACGTGAAGTCGTCGAGATCGACCGGGCTTACTGGGCATTGAAGGAAGGTGCAGTTCCGGTTAACTTTCCCAACCGTCTCAGCAAGTTGTTGAGGAAGCAGACTCTGCGGCGATCTCTGTAAAAAAGAAAGGCAGCGTCTATGCATGAGCTACGAGATTACAAAAGGAGAGCACTTGCCCACGCAGCGACAAGAGGAGCTGTCCACCCATGAGGCACCTCTTCACCTGCAGCGCACCGAGTTTGCTCATATAGTAAAAAATAGTGCGACTATACGGCAACCAGCCAACTGGTGAACGGCAGCACTCGAAAAAAAAGATAAAAGAACCGGGCAGCGTCGGCACGTTGTTGCTTACGTGGCTGGATGAAAGCAGCGGCCTACAGAATTCTGAAGTGCGTTGTTGTGCAGCACGATATTGCCTTGTTATCCGCCGGAACTGTAAGCTGCTCGGACAGTCTTCGGACGAAATATCATTCGGGATTCAATCAATTTGCACAATCGGCACGCCAAGCCAATTTGTGTGCATACTTGACAGCCACTCCTCCGCGAACGTTCATTTAAAGCGCTATCATTCGTGATATATATTTTAGTACCGCTCCAAATCCCTGGGCGTACGTACATAACTTCTTAAAAAAACGGCCCGTTTCAAATAAATTGCGAACTCGAACGGCCGTAACAAAAAAAACTCCCACCTCCCCTCGCGGGAACCCCTGTGTAAATGCGACGCATAGGCGGAGCGGCGAAGGGACCGCGTTTTATAGCGCGCATAACGTTGAGGGGACTGCGTAAGCCGGTCCCAGTAGATGACGACGTTGGCGTACTTGTAAAGCGGCGTGGACTCTAGGTGTTTGAGCCAAGCGTGGATGTTGCTTCGCCGGAGAACGGCACAACGGTTATATGCGCAGCGCGCCCGAAGGAGAGGAAACCGCGGAAGAGAGAGTACTGCACATGCGCCGGCACCAGCGCGTCTGCCGCGGCTATGACGCAACGTGCCGCGGCTATGACGCAGCACAATCCAACACAATCCACTTTAATCCAATCCAATCCAATCCAAATCCAAGCCAATCCAATCCAATGCCCCTCGCGAGAGTGTTCGCTATCGGAGAGGAGAGGGGGTGAGCGACGGAGAGCGCAGCTGGCGTGGCGAGGAGAATGGGGGAGGGGCGGACAACGCCGACGATGACGACGACGCCGGAGGGGACAAGGCGAGTGAATCAGATGCTCTGCATCTAGTATTATGAGCAGCATCCGAGGACAGCTATCAGCTATTTCTATTGCAGTACGCAGACAGAAGTGGTGAGAAACGGAGATGCCGAGCGGAACGCTCCCCCGCTAGGAAACGACACTCGCTCTTCTAGCGCAACTCGCAACCGCAGCGCCGTGGTGGCGAGAGTCGCGGCAGGCCGCCATCTATCCATTGCCGCGGTGGAGGCATGCGGAACTGAAAAAATTCGGCCCATCTCCCCGCGAGGGGGACTCGAGTAAATGCGTCGCATAGGGGGTGGGTGTATTGCGTTAACGTTTAGTGTTTGGGGAGTTGGTGGTAATGAATGCGTTGTATCAGCAGCTTCTTGACGTAGTTTGAATGAGTCAAGGATATAAGGCGCGTTCGTAGCCTTCCATTCTGTGTCGGTTTTGTGGTGCAGTGGGAAGAGCACCACGTATTTCGCGTTCCGCCCACAGGTAGTGAATGCGTTGTATCAGCAGCTTCTTGACATAGTTTGAATGAGTCAATGATATAAGGCGCGTTCGTAGCCTTTCATTCTGTGTCGGCTTTGTGGCGCAGTGGGTAGAGTACCATATATCTTGCGTTCCGCCCGCAGGGTCGTGGGATCGAAACCAGGCGCCGATAAGTATTGTTTTTGATATAGTGTAGGGGAAGGGGTGCGGACCTGTTGTTGAGAGCGAGGAGGGTAGCGTGATGCGGGAGAGGAGGAGTGGGGGAGAGGGCGCGCCTGCGCGCTGAGCTGTTGCGGACGGACGGCGGACGCTACATGTGAGTTAAAGAAATGCTCTGCATTTAAAAGTATCTCTAAACTTTGGTTGTGGCAGCTGTATACGCCTCGAGCGCTGCCTGTAGGGCCACTGAAATCCCCCCAGCGTCCCGTTTTGAAAGCAGCTGTGGGAGATCTGGCCCGCTCCCCGCTGTACCTGCCGCTTTCGCGGCACGTTCACGGTTGAGATTTACCATTTGTGGGCATTATAAAAATATATTTATGTGGAGCAGTCACTCTGTTCAGAAATATATAGCATTCAAAATATTTCTAAGGCGATCTTAGTGGGCCTAATTCGGTCTATACAAGCCCCAGGTGTGTGTCACAGGCCGGCGTCGCCAAATCGGCGTAATCATGGGGCTGATTGTAATTCCATTGCCCTGAAACTAACAGTGTCTCCGTAAGCAGCGTTTCTTCAGATGGTCATATATACGGCTATACACTACTGTGTAAATCGTTTTTGTGCGCTTACATAACCTAGTGGAGCGCTCATACTGACAGCGTGCCAGTTACGCTTACCAGTATGTCATACCTCAGATATTGATCACTACCCTTGGCAAGCTAGTGTGGCATAAATTTTACAAAAATTCTACGCAATGAGTATGGTGGACAATCGAATATTATACGCAGGGATCCACACACGACAAAACATTTAATGTTTGGTCGTTTGTCGTGAGGTGTGCGCCGGCAAACATCCATTATCTGCTGTATGTATCATCCGCGAGCAGCATGAGAGACAGGCTTATACGGTAATCCGGGTTTCAAAACATGGTCTTATGACACAGGTAGTCTACAGGATCTAGCTTAAACTGAAATCAAAGGGCTTTATCAGATACCACACTTTCCTAACCACACCTTTTATCGCTTGTGAACTGCCTACCTCGTGCTTCGTTCTTAAAAACGCGACCGCCAAGTAAACAGCTGTCCGTTTAAGAGGAAAATAAAAAAATTAATTGAATGCGCAGCTTGTGTGTGTGATTACTAAAACCTTCATTTCTTTGTTTAGCTTCGCATCCTCCTCCATGTTCTCCGATATAACAGTGCATTTCGCATCTAATTCCTCTGGTTATGTCTACCTGTGTTACGTTTAGGCCAACGTATTTAGCCTTTCCGAAGCTTAACCGGGTTTTTTTATTCCCGTACGAGCTATTCTGTTTGTTCCCAACTTGCAGACTATTTACTTTCCGTGGTTTCACTAACTTTAGTTGGTTCTTGCTATATGGCAGGAGTATGCAAATACGTAACAGAGAGCCTTGGAATATACTTTAAATTTTTGTGTGGCTTATATTTCCATAAAAGGCACAACATATTGTCAGGTTTTCGGTAATCAGATCCACGAAACATATTTTTATAAGACGCATATTTTTGAAACCACTCCGCATTTGTTGTCAGCGCTGCAAACCCAGATCCACCTCTCACTGTGCCAGTACCCGGTCTAAACGACTCGACAATAGAGGGTTTTAGCTGACCGTTTCTGACGGTCCGCTCCGCTCCGATAGCAAGCGGGAGGGCCATTGCGCATGCGTGGCGGGCTAGCGCGCTACCGGATATACCTGAGCGGGGCCCCGCTCCGCTAACCGGGGCCTCTCAGCGGACCGTCGCGGCAGCTGACGGTACCGTGCAGACGATCCTAGCCCAAATGCAAGTAACGCGAACACAAATTCAGAACCTCCTCCAACGCAAATTCGGCCAGGAGAGCGGCGACCGCGAGACCGGACCAACCCGCAACGCACCATGACGCGACGAACCAAATCGAGACCCAACCTGTTAATATGGCAGTGGAACGCTAATGGCTACAACTGTAGGAAAGCGGCACTAACGCAATTGATACAAAGCAAGGAGAGACCCCCCGACGTAATTTTCATACAGGAGACACACGCCGAGCTCGAGCCGTACCTCACGGGGTACCGAGCGCACGCCAGCCCCCCGAGCGCACGCACGAAAGGCAAAGGAGCGGCACAGGGGGTGTGCACCTTCGTGCGGAAGGGGATCCCTTTCTTCAAGTGCGGGAGCCTCTTCGGCGAGGGCGCGCTCGAGTACTGCGTTACCGAAGTGCTGGTGGGGAAGAAGAGCAAGGAATCCATCTTCCTCGCTAACGTATACAGTAATCCGGCGCATAGTCACCGGCGCTTCAAGACGACCCTCCACAAAGCGCTGAACGAGGCGGCAAACAACACGGTCGTGATTGGCGGCGACTTCAACGCACCGCACAAGGAAATCGGGTACACGAATACGACGGCCAAGGGGAAGGAGCTGTTGGAGGAGGCAGAAGAAGCGGGTTTCACGATACTCAACGACCCGTCAGCTCCCACCCACATAGGCACGTCGGTGACGAGAGACACCAACCCCGACCTGACGTTCGTACGACTGTCGCGAAAGGCGAGGGGACGGGTGAGCTGGATCAACACCGGGGAGAATCTCGGGAGCGGCAATTACGTCCTGGAGATCGCATTACCCGTCTCGGCGGCACCCGCGGCAGCGAACAAGTTCAAGCAACGCATCACCGACTGGACCCTTTTCCGAATGCGAGCGGATGAGGAGCAGGAAGACGACATCACGGACATCAACGCGTGGACGAAAGCGCTCGTGCGGACGATCGCCGACGCAACCACCGAACACGAAGCCGACGAGGAAACGCCCCAACTCGATAGCCGCCTCGCACACTTACTGGAGGCGCGCCGGTCGCTCCAAGAACGGTGGAAAAAAGGGCGCAAGACCAACCATAGGCTCTGCACGAAGATCGCGAAGCTCGGTCGGGAGATTGCAAGCTACAGCAAGAAGCTCTGCACGCAGCGCTGGCACGTGGTGTGCAGCGAGGCGGACGGACAACTACACAAGGGGCGAACGTGGAAGCTCCTGCGCTGCCTCCTCGACGACACTTCGACGAAGGGGTACCAGCAGCATCACCTAGCGCGAATCGTACACCGCGCCGTCAAAGAGCTCGGGCGAGACGAGACGGTAGGACCCCTGAACGCCAAGTACCTCCCGAGCACCCTCGGGGAACAACACCACCACTACGCCGGGGAAGCCAACCCCGAGCTCGATAGCGACATCGAGGAATGGGAGGTCCGAGCGGTGCTGCAAGCTATCAACTGAAAGTCGGCGGCCGGCCCCGACCGCATCTCAAACAAGGCGCTGCGAAACCTCGGAGACACAGCCATCGCGTCACTCACGAAATTCTACAACGAGCGCTGGCGGGCGGGCCGACTACCGAAGCAGTGGAAGACAGCTCGGACCGTCCCCATTCCGAAAGCGGGCAAGCCCCCGAACATCGACAACCTCCGACCAATATCGCTGACGTCGTGCGTCGGCAAGGTGTTGGAACACGTGCTCAACAACCGCTGGCAACGGTACCTCGAGACGCAGGGCCTGTACCCCAACTCCATGCTGGGCTTCAGGGCACAATTGAGTACGCAAGACGCCATGATCCAACTCTACCAAGACATCAACGACAAGTCGGAAGGTACCCGACACGCCAAGGCGGTACTCGGCCTAGACCTTCAGGGCGCTTTCGATAACGTTAAACACTCCGCCATCCTGGCCCAAGTGTCCCGCCTCAACCTCGGGAAACGGTCCTACGACTACATCAGGGACTTTCTGTCCAAGCGGACGGTCGAGATATGCGCGGGCGACCTCCAACTGCCGGAGAAACAGCTCGGCAGCGTCGGCACCCCGCAGGGATTGGTCATCTCGCCGCTCCTCTTCAATCTCGTAATGATCGGGGTGGCGAGACGGCTCGAAGAGATCCTGCAAGTCCGGCATACGATATACGCCGACGTTATCACGTTGTGGGTGCCTGGCGGCAGCGACGGGCACATCGAGAATACACTGCAGGAAGCGGTAACAGCGATCGAAGATCACCTCGCCGACACGGGCCTCCGGTGTGCGCCTCAGAAGTCCGAGCTCCTGATCGTCGCTCCCCCGGGCAGACGCGGCAAGAACAGCAACGACAAGCCCAACATCATGGTTCGCACGAGAGACGGCATCCCCATCCCGCAAGTAGCCACCCTCGGAGTCCTGGGTATGTACCTGGAGGCGAGTGGCAGCAACAAGACCACGGTGGATCGACTCCTCACCAAAATCGGCACGGCGGCGCGTCTCATCCGACGCGTGGCCACCAAATACCAAGGTATGCGAGAGGCCAGCTTGCTACGACTGCTACAATCGTTCGCTATAAGCCACGTGGCGTACGTAGGAGCGTTTCCCAGTTGGCTCACGCAAGAACGCGATCGCATCAACGCCGCAATCCGCAAAGCGTACAAGACGGCCCTTGGCCTCCTACAAAGCACCAGCACCGACCGGCTGCTCTCCTTAGGGGTGCACAACACCCTGGAGGAGATCAGCGAAGCGCAACGCACGGCGCAGCACGAGCGGCTGCGAGCGACGCGGACGGGCCGGGCCATCCTGGCCAGGCTCGGCCTGCAACGATCACCGAACGAGACGGCGCAAGCGGGGGACGTCCCATCGCTCCCACAAGAGACGCTACAACGACTCCGGGTCCTACCGCTATCCCGGAACATGCACCCGGGCCACCACCAGGATCGGCGGACAGCACGGGCACGGGCAATCACGGACGTCCACGCCACCGACACGGGCGCCAGGTACGTCGACGCCGCGGCGTACCCGGGAAGGCCCGGAACCTACGTGGCGGTGGCGGTTCGAGCGACGACGGGCGAGGTGGTCAACGCCTGCAGCGTTCGAGTCAGGTCGGCGCGACAGGCAGAGGAGGCGGTGATCGCCCTGGCGCTCCAAGATCCCGGATGTACAACCGTCATCAATGACTCAAAGACAGCCATCACAGGCTTCGCGCGGAACGCGGTGTGTGAAAGTGCAGCGAAAATAGCGAAGTGCAGTGCAGTGTGCAGTGAAACGACGCCGGCCACCTAACATCGGTGGTTCCCGGCGCACGTCGACATCAGCAACAACGGCAGCGGCCACCCCAACCGCAATGAGACGGCGGACGCCGCCGCGCGCGCCCTCACCGACCGCGCGGCGGCAGGACATGGAACCCTGAGCGGGGGTCCCGGGCGCCGACCGAACCCGACTGTGGGTGACGGGGACGACGACGGGGGACCGGACCCCATCGTAACATACAGTGAACTGCTAGGGTGGTACCGGTACAACCGGCGCACCATGCCGCCGCCCCACAAGGACCTCACGAGACACCAGGCGGTGCTGCTCCGGCAGTTACAGACAAATTCAGTATTAACGCCGGCACTGGCGCGCCACGTGTGTCCAGAACTATACGGCAGTGAAAAGTGCAGTATGTGCGGTGCGGTGACAGCAACCTTAGCCCACATCATGTGGGATTGTGAAGTGCGACCGAGAGAGGCGGCGGACCCGTACGGGCCGCTGCCCGCTAGCATCACGAACGCCGTGAGGTCCGCAGACCTGGACACGCAGACAGCCGTCATTCAGCAACTCGAGGCTGCTCTCGCGCGGCAGAGGCGGGGGGAGACGCAGCTGGGGGCCCCCGGGGGCAGGACGCCTCGGGGATCCGACGCGCGCCGAACCCGCCGGTGCCGGCGCGGTGCTTTAGTCATCGGGACGCGATAACCGCGTGAGGCGGGGATCGGCCCTGCGCGGCCCATTTCCCACGCCTACTTGTTGGCCTCAATAAAGTGTTTCTCTCTCTCTCTCTCTCTCTCTCGTGCGGAATTTTAACATGGCTGTCCCCACTAAGCGAGCGCGCTACAGCGAACTCCGTTTCTTCAGTTGAAACACGAGCGACGAAATCGGGAAAGCGCTTCCGAATAGGCAAAGGTGCCACACACCTCACCGAGCTTTAGAACGGAAGCGAAAAACGTCGACCGAAGCTCGGGGCTGCTTGTATGCAGCGCCGGGAAAGACAGCCTTTACTTGGCTGCTCCAAAGTTTATCGGCTTCTTTATTGTTAACTAGAAAAATTATACGATGTCAGCGACTAAATTATACAAAAAAGGTTAAATGAGGCCAAGAAACACAGTAGTTTGCTCTGTTTGGGCGACCAAATACAAATTCTTGCGTCGCCTTTAGGGTGAAGTTTTGATTTGCACGCGCACGCGAAACGACCAGTCACGCAAATCATTCCCGTCGAGGGAGACACGGCTATCGCCTAGCTAAAAGCCTTTCTGCTGCTGACGCTGCGGTTGTGCTGAGCGGTACGTCGGGCGCATAGCGGAGCGTCAATAACGGTCTGCTAAAACTCTCTAATAAAATTCACTTGTGCCGGACGTGTTCGGAGGTGACACTGGTGATATGCTGCTGCCGTCACCGACGCCCGTCAGGGCGGCCAAGTAGTCTGCTAAACCGCGTTCCCGCCGCATAGTTCTTGTAGGTGTTCGAGCACTCTACTAAGACGCAGATGTTTTTGTAGTGCCCTAAATTCACTGTTTGCTAAGAGACGTGACCATAGCAAGTTGTTTAGGGCGGGGAAAGGCTAAAAGAAGTGAAAGAGAACCGAAACATTGCATCAGCCCCTATCAGCCACGCAGCGCCAATCCCGCAAACGCCGCGGAGAAGCGGCGGCAGGCGGCGCAGCGATCGCAATGGTCGAGGCGTATAATAGCGTCTTCCATGACCCCACACCGATGTTCCCCAAAAACCGGCGTGGTGCATAGTGGCCCACGACCGGGTGCACCGGCACGGAGCGATGTATGCAGACACACATATACATATACACGCACAACACATGCGCAAAAATATACTTCCACTGCTTCCACAACACAGCTACTTACAAGCTGCTTTTCATCTTCGTTCTGATCGAGCCATTACGCGAGCGCCTGTTTCGTTCCGCCCTTCTGCTACAGCAAAACATCTAGGTCTTGATGTTCGAGGCACTCCAGCGACTGTTCATGTAATTCAATAGGCCGAAACGAATGCAAAGCTGGCCATGGTGGCCATGCATGCAGCCTTCTTCGCAGTACACGAAGTTGGCGTCCTTATTTGAAATCTCTGGATGTCAGTAACGCCCGTTCCGAGCCCATGGCATCGTTGTCCGATGACTTCGCAAGCAAGTCATTCTTGTCCGCAACAATAAACAGCCGATTTCGCCTCCGCACAAGTAAAGCCCCTGTACAGGAACAGGGGCCTTACGACTGGGCCGATGCGTCGTCGCTGCGGCGGACTGCTGGAAGCCGCTTCCCCGGCGTCGTTCGCAATGCATCTCGGGATTGCACCCCGGCGATCCGTTGACTGTGTCGGTGCGCGGGCGGGGCAACCAAAAAGTGCCCGCGATGGTGCGCCCCGGTTTATCGAGGATTGATTGATTGATTGATTGATTGATTGATTGATTGATTGTGGGATTCAACGCGCCGACGCTACTCAGGCGATGAGGCGCGCCGTAGTGGAGGGCTCCGGATTAATTTTGATCATTAACGTGCGCTTAAATCTGTAACACAAGGGCGTTTTTGCTTTCTGCCTCCATCAGAAAAGCGGCCGCCGTGGCCGGGAATCGAACCCGCATCCTCTTGCTCAGTTATCGAGAAGGGACGGTCCGCACTGGTGTGGTTTAGGTTCAAGTTTTCATTTATATCTTAAAGATGTAGGTTGGCTCTAGCGAAAAGTGAAAGGAGTTTCGCTTGAATAAGCCCGAGCCCCTCTTGTACAAGGCATCAATGCAATAAGGGCACATAAAACAGTTTTTCACACCACAGGTTACAGAATCGAAACAATTCTACTTAGTCTGCGTAAACAGCTAGGTGTGACACCACAAAATACAGACGATATTTCTATCAGTTCATTACAACAAAATTAGCAATAAATACACAATCAAGGTGCACTGTAAATGTGTAAAAATAATATCAAACGAAGTAAAGCGTAACACTTTTTAATTGTTCACATTCTTGACTATGAAAGTGATGTTAAGAAATAAAAATTTGACCAAGAAAACGCGAGGCCACCGTTCTAAAATTATATTCTGAAGCATTAACCTGTTCAATAGGTGAGGAACAGCGTAACAAAGCATTCGGCGGCCATATTCAGTGGGACAAAATAGAATGTACCAATACTTTCAGTTCCTTATACTATACACGGGAATGTTTACCTTTGATTGCGATAACTGTATGAAAGAAGATTGATTATTATGAATGGAGGTTTTCTAACGAAGGGCTAGGAAATACTCATACAGTTTATGAATAGGCAACCAATTAAAACGTATGAACAGTGGTTCCGTATGTGCGAAATATTCTGCATTTGCTATATGACGAATTGCTTTAATTTGCAGCAGGTGTAATTTGTTAGTATTTGTGTGGGCAGTGGGACCCCAAACCAAAAAGCAGTAATTAACATGAGACATGATGAGTGCAATTTGAAGTATCAGTTTTATCCGCTCGAGAAGGAAATACCGACATTTAGGAAGAATGCCTACGCACTTTGACACTGAGGTTATAGGGACCGGGCGGCCGTTGTATGGCACCACCGTCGTTTCAGCGAACAGCGCCGCCCGTGGCGAACCGCTCGTCAGTGGAATGCCGGTGGCGGACAGTGCAGCGTAGTTGTGCATGGCTTTCCTTCGTTTTTCTGCGGTGCGGCTTGCAAAGCGAACGTAACCCCACGTGCATTTTTCAGATCGGTAAATCTTGAGTGTGTATGTGACGTTTACGAGGCATGCCATGTGTGTTACTTACGCCCATACTCAGTATTTACAAATAGCAGACGACGCTCAATGCGCCAAGCTGGAAGTCAAGCTGGAAGTGAAAGTTCGTTGCTTCATGCAATTTTTTCATGCCTGCATGCAGTTTCGCGAATCGAGGAGTATATTGCCGCTAAATGCTCCCTCAAAGCCGGTGTGTGCAACCGATCTAGGAATGCTGCGGCGCTGGCCTTTGGCAGTTGATGACGAAACGGCGCCGACGTCGTGCACAAGCGAAAGACAAAGTTGGAGGGTGTCTTTGAAGATTTACCTCACAACAGAAATTGTGACGGACGACGCTTCCGTATCTTCATTACCTACGGCTGAAACGTGTTTAATTTCACAGAAGTGCTCTTACAGTCATCGGGAATCGTTGATAGAATAAATATCGCATGATAGTAGAATGTTATTGCTTGTCGTAGAGAAGCATTGCTTTACAAGAATTGCAATGGTTGCTGGCTAGTTGGTAAATGGTTTTTCAAAAACCAATTCCTGTGTGGCTGAAGGACGTAAGACAGGAGGGTGCCCGAAACCTGTACTCAGCTTCACAACTGAATGCTGCGGTCGGTTTACAAGCTGTCTCCTACGCTTGAAAAATCATGCACACCTCCGTCTAACGACGATGATGGTTTATCGCAAAGCTCTATCGTATGGGTTTCCTTGGTTGCCTTTTGGATTTAAACTTTGACTAGTTAAGCGTCGAATTTGACCAGCACGCAGTTTGGTCTTTTGATCCCAGCGTCTTTGACTGACCATTTCCCATTCGATTTCGCACGAAGAAAGCTTTGTGTTCAACCATCATAATCATTAGACGGAGGGCTAGGTGATTTTTCTGTTTAATTTTGAACTTCCATGCCCCCTCTCCAAATCTAAACTTTTTCTAGCGTGTCGGAAATGTGCCTGCGGTGGAGGACTCGGGCTCATGCACCCATATTTGAGGCAACTAATCGCGCGTTTTTGGTGTCTTCACCAGGCATTACACGATTTTTTTAGGTACTCTGTAAAGAATACTTAAGCATTAAAAAACACCGGCTGACGTTAACACTGCCACATTTTTTAACTATCGGTGCCAGCCTTTATTCTACGCAGGGGGTAAAACGGGAAGCGGAGGAGGGATGATTTGTAGCTTGGGCTGTTGAGTTGGTGAATAACTTTGGCTCTTGATAAAATGACCACCACAAACGTGGGATTTCCACTTCGGCTCTCAGGCTCCCATGCTGTCACAGTGTCGCCCACCAAAACCGAAGGCACAAAGCTCACGGTTACAGAAAGTGTAAACTACCGCAACATTTCTACGGCTACAAGGTAATCCATCTCGTATGCAGGTGCCTTTCTATTTAAAGCACACGTATCGAGGTATCTCAGCGCTAAGGCTGGCGTTGAAACCGTAGTCATTGAAACCAGTGAAGGTAATTTAAAGTGGTAGAAATGAATAATAATATTGCTAAAAGCTTTATTCCTACACAGATCGCGCGGAGCCAGGCGCAGAGCGCTGCAAAAAGCGCTCGTGTTAATGTAGCCAATTCCGAACCTTACAAGCATTCAATAAGTTTGCGTAGCCGTTAGTGCATTTAAGAAGAAAATAATACTACTAATAGTAGTTTTATTCGTACTCAGAACGGGTACGTGTAGCCAAGCGCAGATCGCTGCAAAAAGTGCTCATGCCATTGCAGCCGATACCCAACTTTAGAAGCGTCTGACAAGCTTACGTAGTCATCACTGCATCCAAGAACATAACACATCTGTTTAGACTTCGTTTCATCTCACGTGTCTGCTCACAACGCCACCAAAACGTACAAAGCACCGAAGCAAACACGACAAAAACAACGGGAGGCTGTGTAGTCCAATGCACCGGCTCATTCCACTGACGAGGGGAGCGCCGAGTGGTGGCGCCACCCGTCCAGCTGCCCGGTCCCTATAAGATAATTAACGTACGTGCCCAGGACGTATTTTTGTGGAAGAAAACGCCTAATGTTTTTATCGCGTCAACAATTTCAATATTCGAGTCGCCAATGTTAAGTGATATATATTCAGGGCCGACATGCCCCTTTGGATGAAAAATGATGGCTTTCGTTTTACTTGAATTGAAAAGGAGCGAATTTGCTTCACTCCATGTTTGCAATGGCTAAAGTGCTGTGTTGATGACTGGCTGTAGCAGTCGTACGTCTTTGCCTTAAAAAAATAAACTTGTATCATCTGCAACGATGTATTTGGGGTTTTTATCAATTGCAAGAATGTCAGTATTATAGAAAAGAAATAATAATGGACCTAATATGCTGCATTGGGGCACACCTGTTGTAATTTTCTGAAATGACGAAAAGTAATATTCTATTGTAACACATTGATGGCGGTGCTCTAAATATAAGTTTAACAGCTGTAGTCGTAAGACGCGAATATTCCCGGCCGCGGCGGCCGCTTTTCTGATGGAAGCGAAAAGCAAAAACGCCCGTGTGTGCGAGATTTCGGCGCACGTTAAAGATCCCCAGGTGGTCAAAATTAATCCGGAGCCCTCCACTACGGTGCGCCTCATCGCCTGCGTTGCGTTGGCGCGTTAAATCCTACAATCAATCAATCACTCAAGACGCGAATGCCATATAATTCCAATTTTTCTAGAAGTGTTTGATGATTGATACGATCAAAAGCCTTTGAAAAGTCACTGAATACTCCGACGCATGTGTTATTGTTTTCAAAAGCTTTCAGTATGATTTCTTTCTCAGCGAGCAGAGCAGTTTCAGTCGACTTGCCTTAACGAAAGCCATACTGGGATGAACATAATATTTGTGCTTATAGGAAAAATTTTCTATCCTATTCTACATAATCTTTTCTAGGCCTCTTTGAGAAAATCGGGAGAATCGAAATTCGTCTATAGTTTGACATGTCATCATTATCCCCACCTTTGAAGAAGAAGACAACTTTAGGATTTTACATACATTTTGGAAATTGGCCGGTAGAGAGGGAAAGGTTATACACGTAAGCAAGTACGGGCGCTATGACCTTTACTACATATTTGATTGGCGTGATTTTAATGTTGTGGATGTCACGCGCTCGACTATTGTTAAAGGAAGAGTAAATTGTGCATATTTCGCTTTCATTCATCGGTTCCAGAAAAGGCGTATCTAGGATGAAAAGGCGCACTGGTGCTCCCCGGTGTGCACCGGTGTTGTTTATCTAGGATGCTATAAGCAAACGTGGCGCTTGGGCCCCTGAAACTCAACTCTGTCGCATTGCAAATATAGGAGACAGTAGGACACCTCGCCAATAGGTGGGGTAAATTTATGACGGTTGACCGGTGCGTCGTCTGCAGCACACTTGTGGTTGGAAGCTGTCCGAGCGAATGCGCCGCACCTCAGCATGCCCCGTTGCAAACGAATGAGTGCGCGTTTGATATACGCGATAAGAAGTTCCGCGGAAGCGATAAGGCTGGGTGCTCCGCAGTAGGATGCACCAGCGCGAGTGTAAAGGGAAAAGAAGATGTTCAGGTTTCCGTGGAACGAAGTGCGGAAGCTGCAGTGGGCTGTCTCTATGAAGCGGGGCCTCACTAACGGCGGTATTTGGATGGCCGGATTTGAAGCGCGGCCAAGACCCCTTCGTAACAGGCAAGTGTTTGCGGCATACTTCAGTGCAGACTAGATTTTCAAGAATGACACGCAACTCGACTTAGCATGCGAATCATAATTGTGGGCTCACAGGTGCTCCAAACAAAGACCCTCTATACATCGACTACACGCCGTCGCTGTTTTGGCACAACGACAGAGCGACCGAGACTTCAAGATGGAGAATGGAATGGTAAAAGATAGCATTTTAGAATAAGTGCTGCTCTACATTTGCTTGTGCTTGTCTTGCAGCCAGGAAAGGCATGCGACCAACGGAAAGAAACGGGTCGACGCACCCAGCTCTCAGCGGACAGAGCCCAATCCGAGTAGTGACGAGGAAATGCTGCCTCGCCTCGACGCCAGCTCTCTCGATCCGATCGGAAGCGCCGCCGAACACCAGAATGGGAGCTCGGAGGAGCAATCATTGGACGACTAGGATCAGAGGTTATCTCTGCTGTCTAGATATGTTCATAACATGCTGCAGCAACGTTTATTATTTCCATTTCCTGGCCAGAACGGTTGAAGTCCAAACTGACAGGTTCGAGGCTCCGCCCTCTGTGTCCGGCGACACGGAGCACATCAGGCTTCTAGAAGCCGAGGTTAGGCCCCTCGAGGGAAAGGTTCAACGCCTTCAACAGGCCAGAAGCGTTCGCGTCATGGATGATGACAAAGTGCACTTCTGCACAGGTACAAAGTATGTACTAACTCCATATTGTTTGTCTTGCATGTTGAGGGGCTAATCGGACCTGTATACAGACCACATTTATTTCCAGGGTTGTCAAAACCACTTTTCTTTTGCAATCCTGGGCAGCATTGCCTCGGTGCTCCGAAAGGCGAAAAGGACATTCCCGCACGAGGCACAACTTCTCTCATTTTTGATGAAGTTGCGCCTGATGAAGTTGCGCCTTTCAAGGACCTGGGGTATCGCTTTGGGGTGACATGCAAGACCATCAGCCGGAGCTCAGGATGGTGCTGCAAGCTGTGCACCACCTTTGCAAGGGCCTAATAGTTTTCTGCAGTCCGGAAATTTGCCGCAGCTGGCTGACTGAGAAAGAAAAGAAGAACTTTCCGCACCTGCGCACCATCATCGACTGCACTGAAGTGCGGCTTGCCAGGCACGTTTTCTCCCACCTCAACGTATTATACACGTGGCATCAAGCGAACTAATCTGTACGAGACAATGTTGTGCTTCCTTTTTAGACCCTTGAACTTGGATGGCCGGCAGGTCGTCTAGAGCCACTACAAGCAGGACACAACGCTGAAGTACCTGGTGGCAGTGAATCCGCATGGAGCCGTCATGTTCATTTCTAAGACGTACGCAGGCAGAGCCTCTGACACACAGCTCACACTGGCATGTGGTAAGCTTTGCTCAGCAAGATTTTGCTGACTGCTCTGGTTACATGTTTCTTTGCTTTACTATCAAAATAGCTTTGAACATCGAGAAGGTACACCGTAACCTTTAGGACAGTATAGAATCCATTGTATTGCCTCAGCACTCAGTCTCATTGCCTGTTGTTGCATAACAAGTGGCAGTGATCACTCTGTTCGTAAAGGTGAACACAGTGGGGTATAATGGCCTAAAATGGAAATTATTCTCGCTGAGCCACTTGCCATGGTCGTTCTGCTGCCAGTTATGGTCATGGGTTCGATTCCTAGCTCAGCAGCTGTTTTTCTGATGGAGAGAAAAACATAATTCTTTTGGTTAATGAGTATCCATTTGGCCCAAAGAACTCTAGGCGTTGCAAACTGATCTGAAGCCTTTCGCTATGACATGCCTAAATGAAGGGTGCTGCCTTGGGGTGTGTAACTGAAATTTCCCGTTTCATTGCTGCTACGACCCAAATTTCACTCGTAATTACATCGTTATGCTGCATTAGTTCCGGGGAAGATTCCCACCAAGCTGGAAGCACTGAGACTTGTCACCCCATAGCACTCGTGGATGAACTTTTAAGATAAGCTGTCTCCAGGTACCGCCCTGGCAATTCAGTGGCTGAGCTGCTCCTCAGAGGTTTTACATGCTGTTCTTGTGCCACGGCTGAAAGGTGAGCCATTGCGGGGGACTGCGGATTTCGACCATCTGGACACCTTTACTGTGGGCAGAAATTTTAAAACACGAGGAAAACAGCTGCCACATCTGGAAATCAAGCCTCCGGCCTTGTGCTCAGTAGTGCAACACCGGAGCCATGGAGTTGCTTTGGAACGTTCATGCTGAAGGTAGACAGGGGACTTTTATCGGAAAAGATAGCGAAAAAATGCCTGTGTGTTGCAAAACTGCAGTACATTTTAGACCTCTTAATACCGAGTTTTTTTATGGATGATCCTCATTTCCTGTTTTTTTATTTATGTTCAGTGCAAATTTTATTTTTGTAAAGCGCTGTGATACTCTGCAGGACATGTAAAATCTTAAGGGTTGTCCAATAAAAAAATGTGGCACAGAATACAAAAAAGAACAGATAACGGCCTGCGAATTAGGATGTCTAGGTGTTTGTACAGCTATCTAGATAATATTGTTCAAAACAATGCACCCCAAAAAGTGGCAGCTGGCAGAACAACAAGCACTGCTCTCCACTTTTGTCCTGTCCGACTTGCCATCCGACTTTTACGACAGCCACGCTGTTGTAAAACAAAGCAATGCGGATAATGAAACTTGCGCGCCGTCTGATGTCTAAAATTCACCCGACACAATCTATGTTTTATATGGCCCTTCAGTGCATGGTGCGACGTGTCCACCATAATTTTTTTTACTCGTTGCGTCAAGAGTTGCAGGAAGTTGGTTACTGAGGCAGCATGGCTATACTTGCCGAGTGATTTTGGGAGTAGCAGTGGAAAGGCTAGTTCTTTCAAATCAAACAAAGTTGTTTTTTGTCGTCATGGCCCATTTAAGGGGCCATGATGACAAAAACAACTGTTTGATTTGAAAGAACTAGCCCTTGGTTACTCAGTCAGCTCTATTCCAGCCACATTGGAGTGAATGTGATAAGGGACTCAAGGGACGTAAATATGGGCCAGCACTACAAAACTGTTAACTTCACATGGGCAATCAAGTGATGTGATTAAATCACCCAGTCAAGTTTCCTGGAGTGGCTTGGCTTGGCGACCGCCAGTCATAAAAGCAAGATTCTGCGACATCATATAGAAGTTGCTAGAAAATAGCTACGGAGTTGCCACTGCTTGATACGTTTTGTTTATTGTCAATTATTTGTTTGAAGCGTGAAATAAAATCGGCGTCGTTATGGGTATAGAATAGTCTTTTTACATTGCCAAACGTGATTGTACACCTCTTCAGTTTCATCATAAAAGTCAGGAGCATGATGGAAATAAGGCTGTTTTGACAAGGCATTCACTTCATGTCAGTGTGTCATCCACATTTTACATCCCCGAGTTGCAATGAAGTCAAGTAGGGTTCCTGCTTAGCTGGCCACTTCTTTATAACAAAATGGTTTGGCATTGCTAAGCTTAGCAACCTAGTGATTTCACATATTTATTGCCCTCCCTCTTCTACCTTTCTTTTGCACAGGATTTATGGACCTCCTCGAAGCGGGTGACCAAGTCCTGGCCGATAGGGGTTTTCTGCTCTTTGAAGAATTCCTCGAGCGGAACTGCCAGCTTATTATGCCTAGCTTCACCAAGAACCGACTACAACTGCCTGGACAGGAAATGACGGCATCAAGGAGGATATCCTCATCTCGCATTATCGTGAAAAGGGCCATTGGGCACATGAAGAAGTGGCGCATTATGACGGGCACCGTGCAGACTACAGTGGTCGATGTGTACGCGAGGTCATTGCTGTTGTGGCTGGGTTGGCCAACCTTTCTGCACCTCTGTCTAGACGAGGTGAGCAAATCATTAATGAAGATCTGCATGCAAGAGTTAATGTGAACACCTTCAACGGGTAAGCCTGATTGGTTGGGTATCAACGTTGATAAAGGCAAATAAATTTACCACTACTTCCAAATCACCCCAATGTGGTTGTGATGAGGCTTGCTCAAGAACAGCAATTCACGTGGATGGGGTCTTCTGTTTGTGTTCTGCCATGCAACTTGTGATGAGTAATCAGTTCATCTTTCTTTGGGCTACTTCGAGGCGCCGCAGCAGTGATGCGTTACATAATGTCCAGTGCAGCATGCAGACCATGGGGAAACTGCCAGCAACTGCATTAACAAAAGGCATGTCCCGACCTGACGTGTAGTAATCTTTCTCATACAGGTTATAAAACAACAGCTGGGAATATGACGATTGCTTTTCTTATTAGAAGGTAGAAAGGAAAACCGGAAAATAAATCTTAGCTTATGGGCATTGGTGCTGATGGCAGGAAATAATGAACAGGGATGCTATCTTTCTATAACAACCTTTACTCAGTGCCTTGAGCACGAGTTCTTCAGGTAATCACATTTGTTGCTGCTACGAACGTTAACAGGCTAGCAACAAAGTTTAAAATAGAGAAAATGATTTGCTGCAGATGTGTAGCGTTTGGTGACCCATTTAGCTCCATTCCAGTCACAAGATACGTTGCTTCCCTGTCGGAAAACCCCGCGTTTTCCAGCATTAGGAGAGCGATGGAATACGCCGGAAAGAACGAAATACACTGGAAAACGCCGAGCCGGACGACAGTAACGCGAGGACCGCATTTTCCAGCGTTAAGAGAGCGATGGAATACGCCGGAAAGAACGGAAGCACTGGAAAACCCCGCGCTGGAAGACATCAACGCGGGGAGTTTGCTGGAAAGCATCGAATAATACGGGGACGTTGCCTTTGGAGACTGGGATTCAGATAGGGCGAACGGGTCAGTACGTTCTCACGGCACCGCTGCTTGGCTGGACACAGCAGTGCCTCGCGCCGGTTACGTGGTCGACTGGTTGTAATCCAGCGCCGCGGTCGACGCAGGTGCTCCAAAACATGGCGTTTGCAGCCCATGCGGTGCCACGAAATCCCACTTTTTTAGCCTGCGCTTCGCGGAAACAATGCTCCGTACGAGCGACGTTCATGTCGTTCAATTGCATTGCAAGCGTCTAATTAGCATTCCGGTAGTGTTTGAAAAAACCTTCGCTACAAATTTGCAGTTAACAACGCAACTTATCGCAGATCACGCTAATGTTGGAACATCTAAGCGCAGCCCGCTAACCAAACCAATGGATAAATAAAGCCCTTCACAAATTCCTGGGGTTGTAATAAATACGGCGACAATCCAACAACAAGGTATACGGACGCGTCTCCGTATATAAACAAGCCAGCCCACGTCGTGTGTGTCGCCAATGCAGCAGGGCAAGTAACAACCGCCTTCACCGTCCGCACAACATCAACGGAAGCTGCTGAAGAAGCCGCTATTGCCCTGGCCATCACGACGGGAAAAAATGCAATTACAATTTTGACGGATTCGCAGGCGGCGTGCCGCAGTTACCAACGAGGCCGCATCAGCAAAACGGCACTACAAATTCTTAAGAATACTACCCACATACCTGAAACGTGGCTCATCTGGATTACCTGGACACGAATCTCTCGAAGGTAATGAGGCGGCTCACGCCGCTGCCCGCGCGCTTATACACCGGGCCATTACCATAGAGGGACAAACACCGCTTGCGGCCCCCAAAACAGAACCGCTTGTCAGGTATGCTGACATTCTCATTTATTACCGTCAAGGCCGAAGAACGACTCCGCACTCCCAATTAACAAGAGCAGAAGCCACCACCCTTCGAAGACTACAGACAAATACGTACCCCCACAGAACCCTACTCCATGCGATTTATCCCACCCAATACCCGTCTACCTGCAGATTCTGTCCAACTCCCGGTACACTGTACCACCAGATTTGGGAGTGCGAGAAGACCCCAGGCCTTGTCCCAATAACCTCCCCCTCCTACAAGCAGTGGGTGAACCGCCTGACGAGCCCGGACCTTGGGATCCAGCGTGAACTGGTGAAGAGGGCCTGGACCGCCAGCCGAGCTCAGGGTATCCCGGAATAGGGAAGCCCCCCACCGGGCGGGTGCCCTAACATCTGCACCAGCTTGACAAATAAAGATTTATTCATCATCATTTGAGTGAATTGCAATTCCATATATTGTACCGTGGACAATCTTTGATGAAAGAATCAGGCCATAAGGGTAGCCCGTTGGCAAAACGGACGCATAAAGGGCAAGCAAGACACTCTTTTTGAGGACATGGTGTAATTATTGCAGTTCATATTGCGACGTGTATTTTTGGGCCTTTGAGAGCCATATTGTCTCCATCTGCGTGCTGTTGTATTATTTTTTTAGCGAGCAATCTGTTTATTTTAACGCGAACCATGTGTCCAATCAAGCTTAAATAGTGAAAATGAGATTTTAAAACCAGCTAACCAGTTGTCGCTACCGGTGTTAAAAGAAATAGAAATGGCGCCAGTGAACCCTAAAAAAGAATAAATATAGAAAGAAAGAAAACGCCCGCCTTCGCTCCAGCAGGGCCGCTCGGAAGAAAGTCCGGGGATGCACCGTCACTGACGAAAACCTGTCGCGCGACAGCACTCGCGGGTCGGGGGAGCCCACAGAATCGAGAGGGGTGCGGAGGGGTCGCGGCGTGGAACAAGCTCTTGTGATCGGCCGGGGAGCACTTCGTTCCTCCCTGCTTTTCGCCTTTCGGTCAAAATTCGTAGGTGGCTGCGTGGCTGAGTGGCCCGTCCACATTTCACATCGGCGCTGTGCCTAGTTGAAGTTACGCGTAACTTTTTTGTAAAAACGTGCATCTTATGTCTCCGGGAAGTGTCAGCAGCAACATGTGAAGGTACGAAAGCTGTGGTAGAAGCAAGAACAGTGGTCCGGCTTCCAAGCATCTCGAAGTGACGACTCCTCTAGCGACGACACACCGTGGTGCTTGGGATTATTGGGGCACTTTGATGCGAGGGGATACGACGACTCTCGGAGGCAGCGTGATTTGGAATACGTGCGATGTGCTTGGACAATCGACTGAAATTGCAAAGACCCCTGCATGACTTGGGCAGGTATCGTGCGCGCGTACTCTTCGTGATAGTGCTGCACCACGGAGACGTGCGCTTTTCGTCACAGGATACCCTTCCAGGCCTTGCTGTACGAATGCATTGTCAATGAATAAAGGTTCACCAAGGCAAGGAATCGAGCTAAGGATAGACTTTATATTTTAATTCTCACGTTTTGCTGTTAAAATAAAAGAGGTTCAAGAAATATGTGTTTACTCGTGTTTTAATGGCCATAAAAATATAAGGAACGAATTTTTGGAACGGTTACTGTCAATGCTCGTTAATTATTTTTTTTATCCGGGAGAATAAATTTGCTTTTATGAACAGATTGAGCGCTACTGACGGAACGCGATGATGAAACAATGCATTCAGCCGGGCGAAATCAGCTGAAAAGTGCCTAAATGAGTCTAGCTAAATTTTGTAGCGCTACGTAGGTTTCCCCGAAGGAAGGAATTCTGTATTTCTTGTTAACAGCCATGCGGGTTTGTAATTACACGGCTATTTAAAAAAAAAGGCCTAGCGCGAGCACCGGCCAAGCTATACTCTGGAGACGGCGTGGTCTCCGTTGTGTTGCTGCGTCACGTGCCAGCGCGTGCCGGATCCACGCGTTCCACGTCCGGCGTGTTCCAGCGTCCAGGGTCCGGCGCGCTCCAGCGTTTCCGCGTCCGGCGTATTTCGGCGTTAGGTAGTCCCATAATCGGGCATTCGCTGGAAGCGGAGCTCCAGCGCCGCTGGGTTTTCCGATAGGGTTTAACCGAAAAAAAATACAAGGACATTGAAAATTGAAAAACTGAAATTGTGCGCCGCACGACGGCAGCAGTGAAACTATCTTTCAATGTGGTGCACTATACGGAGGTAGAGGCCCAACTGTAATCACACAGTTTCTTTTCTTAACAGTGGCCATTCATACCAACTCCCCACTGCCAAGCAGTAATAATACTTTCCGCTCTGCGCAATAAGTCTTCACCATCATCACCTGTGACGATAAAGAAACCGCTGGAAAGTGGCTGGGGAGTTGCCGGTGCTGCATCTGCTTTTCTTAATGCGTAGACTTTGTTTGAAGTTTGGAGTGAAGTTGCCATCACTGTTATGAGGACAGAGCAAAAACAGAGCTTAGCTTGTTATAAATAGTAAAAAAAAAGAAGAAAACACTGGTCAATAAACGTTTTTCCTCCGGCCGGCCGTGCTGGCTCAATGGCTGAGGTGCTGTGCTACAGAGCCTGAGGTACAGGTGCAATACCAGCCTCAGCCATCAGGTAGAGGCAAAGAATGAAAACGCCAGTGTGTCAAGATTTTAGTGCACGTTAACGATCCCCATGTGGTGGAAGAAGTGAACCATAGCCCGGCCACGTTGCAACGGCTCTCTTTTTCAATGTTCTTTCGCCCGTTAGACTGGCTTTTGGTCACCTCAAACGTGCCTCTACAGTGAGTGGAGTTTCACCGCTCCTTACTGGCATTTCTTATTGCCCACTGCTTCGCAGTTACATTGGAATATCGTCATCAACAGCAACGTCCGGCCGTTAGGCCTAGTGAATGGGGCATGTCTTCCTCGACGCCACCGGTGCTCTTTCGGCCGCCGTTGTTGGCGTATCCATGCCCGCCGACCAACCTGAAGGACCCCCACACGCCTCCGCAATCGTCTTCACAATTGCAAGAGCCCCCACCTACCGCGCAGCCCCAGCACTCTCCAACGCGTCTGACCCGAGCCCTGCTAACCGTCCAGCCACACCGCAAGACGTCGCGATGAATGAAACAAAAACTGTTCCTGCTGAAGACACCAATCCTGGTCATCAACTCGGCTGGAATCATCAAGACGCCTCCAACAACTTCATTCAGACTGGACATCAAGGCCCCGATCCTCGTTGCAAGTCGGTCACGTGGAAGAGATCCTCCGTTGCACACCCTCCTGTCAACCAAACCGACCGGGTGAATAGACCTCGCTATCTGCTCGTGCTAAGACTGCTATCAAAATTTAATATTAACAACATACCCAAACAAACTCTCGCTCACCTTATCGGTAACACCGCGCCCCAACCGTACCTTGCAGAACTAGCCTCTCATCGATACGATACTCTCGGAAACTGCCTGCACATCACGACGTACGACGAAACCCACAAAGACCGCCTCCTAACAGTAACTGACCTTCAGTTTCCTCAGTCTGGTACCACTTTCACCCTCCCAGTCGAAATAAAGCCTTCCCTCTACCGGCCCAACTCCTCTCGTGGGGTTATTGAAATCGAACCCAGTGACACCAATGATGAAATCAAGCAATGGCTACGATGTGAACAAGCCAAAATCCTCCACTGCCACCGCCTAGGCCGCACTAACAAAGCTGTCATTACATTCGATTCCCCCGTGCCCCCCAAAGTGGTCAAATACTATATGGCCATTGTGAAAGTGTCCCCATACCAACCCCGCAGAATGGTGTGCTTTAATTGTCATAACATTGGCCACATGTCAAAGTACTGTCCCTCCCAAATGGTGTGCCGCTTATGCGGAAAAAAGCACCCAGAATCAGACGACTGTAGCCCGACGATTTACTGCGTGGTCTGTGATGAGTTCGGTCACATTTCGCTGAACCCAACTTGCCCTGGACGCGTACCCCAAACCACCCAGAACTCTCCATCCAAAGATAAAACTCAAGGAATTTCGTGGGTAGACCGTGTCAAGAACAGCAACAAAGAAATAACTTTCCTTCACTTACAGCCCCTTTAAACGAAACAAGAAATGCAGCCAGGACAACCGACCAAATAAGCATGGAGCATGGAGGAGCAAAGCATGGAGGAGCAAAGCAAAAAGCAGTGCAGACACTTTCCCGCGCCGTTGCAGTAGGTATTCTTACACATGAAGCCCAATCTTACACATTGAATTGTACCCAACGACGCGCTCTTAATGTCCTTCACAATGCGACTCTTCGTACAATCACTGGCTTACCACGCCATACAAAAATCTCTAACCTCCAATCTGCGGCTGCCCTTCCACCAATTGAAAAAAATATTCAAGAGCAAACCGACCAATACAACTTCAAGCGGAAACTTACCCATCAAGGTGCCATATTCACGGCCTGGGATAAGCAAGATCACATCCCCTTACCCGATTTCCCGATACCTATTCCTCCGTGGCAACGACCTCTCCTGACCGAACCAACAACAACTCACCCCGTCACCCGCACAACGGCCACTCCTAGACAAAAACGTTGTCAGAGGCTATTCAGCACAAAACAACCCGACGAAATCGACATTTATACTGATGCCAGCCTGATACCACCAAATGTTGGAACTGCCTGGGTTTCCCCGGATGACCGAACCATTATAGAAACCCGACACTCCAAAATTCCTGTAACACCCACGGAAGCGGAACTACTCGCCATTACCCATGCTCTAGACTACTTGATGTACGACCACCACCAACCTATACCAAAAAAGATCAGAATATTAACCGATTGCTACGAAGCATTTCAAGAACTTCGACGACCATTCTCAACGCACCCTTCCGTAAACCAAATTATCCGCAAACAATGACCCTACAACTGCATGGCATTCGCATAGACTGGACTCCTGGCCATGATTTGGCGGCACCAGGAAATCAGGCAGCCCACGAAGCTGCGCAGGAGGCTTGATCTTTCCTATCCTCCGCTGACCTCGCCGTCGCCCAGCCTTCAGACCTTCCTGAATGCTTGGACACGACCGAAAATATCAGCGTACCCCCCGCCATTCGCATACACCGGTACAAACACGAAAAGAAACTCCGACTCAAGCAACTTACGCCGAAGGATCACGTTTCCAACAGACCTTCTCTTACAAGAACCCAATAAATATTTATTAACAAATTCTATACAGATGCATCATTTTCACCGGAAACAATTCGCAAATGGTACTACCCCCACATCAACCCAAAATGTCCATACTGTCAGCAAGCCGTCACGGCTGATTTGCACCACCTGGTCTGGATATGCCCCAAATTCTCTCGATACCGGAATTTCACTTCCATAAACCCAGATCCCTCAATTCGTATCGATCCCCTCACATTAGATGAACACACCCTTAACCTTCTAATACGGTTCGCCACTAAGAGCGGTCTAGCGCGAGTTATATAGCGATGGCCTACACCAGTGAATGGACCATTGAATGCTGAACAATTGTCCTGTGACCCACTGATGCCGCCTCCCGAAGACCACGAACTCATACGAGCCCCCTTCAACCATAAATCCTCCCGTCCCAACTCCCCCCCAAGGCCTCCGGCCTTCCCTTCTTGAATAGAAGATTTAACAACAACAACCCCAGGTGGTCAAAAATTAACCTGGAGTCAAAAACTATGGCAGTATCCATGGCTCAGACAACTTCAGGACGTCAAACCCCAACATAAAGAAGTTTCTTAGTCTGGTCTGCGGCGCAGGCACTCCTGCTTTACAAGTGGTGCTAGATATATTTATACACAGGTAATGTTCACATGCAGGAAATAATATTTGCACAGTATGAAAAAAAACTATATGCATACATAAACGGTACACTCAAAGGAAAGCATATTTGCGCAGAATGGAAATGAAAAAAAACTATATACACTCATAAGTAATACACTCAACATGCGAAAGGAATATTTGTACAGAATGAAAAACTATACACATACATGAATGGGTCATTCAACAAGCAGAAATGGCTCAAACTGTGTTTCTAAGGATGATCCTGGGCATCACAATGTCCCTCAAGAACATCTGTACATTTGAGCTGTTGTCTTGCATGAAGTCGTCGTCTTTTTCAATAACAAGCATGCGACCACCCTGATCAACGTGGACATAAAAATAGCACCTTGTTATGTTAAAGATGTTGAGGTGCAGTTGTGCGTGGACCTGATAGTAGTACACGTGGCTTTCTTTTAGGCCACCCGTGGCTGCTAGGCAAAACCCCTTCAGCCTCTCCCCTTCAGCCATGAGCTCCTGGGGATTGCAGTCCCGCAGGCTGTAGAAGCACTTCATTTCCACAAGTGCGGGCTCGTAGCAGTCACACTGGAAAACCGCGTCCGGACTGCAGCCGAGTAGGGGGTACTTAGGATTGATCATGAGCCCACATGGTTCAATCTGCGCGTTGTTATGATGGCCCTGAAGGAAGGCCAACAGCCTCTCCTTCGCCACACCTTCATTGTCGTTGCCATACTTAATGGCTGGCACGTTCAGTTGGCGGTGGGTGAAAATTTTGTTGATGAGGGTACTGCAGCGTACCCTTTTCGAGCAGCACACATCCTTAAGCAGGGGCGCAGTCACCCTCCCCTTCCTGTGTAGAAACCAGGGGGGCTGCCTGCCTGATCTCTTGTAGCCACCTCTATGGCCCTCGACTCGTGGTCAGTAATGCGCACCATTTAAGTGCGAATGCACTTTATAAGCGACCTGAATTCCGTCGACCGCCGTCCGTCCGCAGCACAGGTGTTATCGCGCGCCTCCTCGCCCCCCTAGCAATGGCGCGCGCGTGTAGTAACGGAGCGCGCCACGTGATGGCGCGCGCATCGACGGCGCTCCGGCGGTGAGCGCGGGCCGGCGCGCGGGCAGCCGCGGTGGCCTCGCGGCGGTGCGCTCCTCCTCTACCCTCTCTCCTCGCCGTAAACTGCGGGCGCTGCTCTCCTCCTCCTCTCTCCTCGCAGTGACTGCTAGCGTTGGCGCGCCTCGTATACACCATTTTCCTTGCTAGAGGTGGGCGCCGCCATTTGCTTTTTCTGACCGGACGCTAGCGCCGTCTATGAAGCGACCGCCGAAACTTCCGCGCTGGGCTGTTAAGTGCTCCGTTCTTTCCGTGGCGTCTGCTCGGTACCCGTGCATTACCAAGTGAACCGTAGTGGTTTGGCGTTAAGTTAGCGGTTGCAGTGCTTGTGTGTGTGTGTGTTCTCTTTTGTTTTCATCATCCCCGGACGGATTTTAGGTCTTCATTTGCTGCCAGAGCGGGAAATTCCGACCCCGGCTGTTGCGAGCAGCAGTAGCAGTGTGGTGGTGGTGCCGGTGGTGCTCCGCAGTTCCGCGATGCAAACGTACCGGTATGGCACCGACTGACATAGAAATCGATATCGGGGAGTAAATACGTGTTATCAATGCCACCGTCCTCGTTATGTTCACCGATTAGTCATGTTTACGAAAGCTCGGACGTCGAATGCGAAGCGCGCACAGCATATGTGGGTCACGGTGATCCGTGCTCGCGATGGACTTTCGACGAGGCGATTGCTACGCTGTTGACATTGCAATGTAATATAATCTTTCTTAAATAGACTTATGACGGTTACTGACGAAACGAAATTACCTGGGCGGAAAAATAACACGACCGCACAACCAGTAAAATTACTATTCGAAGGTTGAGCAGAAGGGTTGACGTTCGGGCGAGTTAATTCTGGTTGATCAGGATCGTGATTATGATTGACCTAACTCTGCGCAGCGCATGTGGCCTGTCGCTGGGAGCCCACCTTTGTGAAACCGCTGCTCGCACCACAAATGCTTTACGTGACCAGTAGTAACTGTTTTGTAATTGTAATTAGATTCCGTGACAACGCAAAAGGATGAAAAGCTTTTCCTTTGACCGCGTTGTGAACAGGTTGAGCTATTTTCCAAATGCAGCGTTCACGCGTATCGCGAGCTTCGTTTCCACATTGGGCTGCCTGCTTATCCTGCTATCGACCAGCAGTGTGCGATGGAGAAAGTTATCCTTTCATATCGTTTGGCAGTGTAATGCGTTGGCCTGAAAAAAAATAAACAAAACGCCGTGATTTTAAAGGTTAGATTAGATGAAAAGGGTATTGTTTAATGCCAGTCTGCTGTAATGACCAAACAATATATGGTATTTTAAATTGACTACAAGGAACCAGAAGTTATTGTAATGTTGTATTGTATCGGCGCTCGTGAAAGATCCCCAGGTGGTCAAAATTCACCGGAGCCCTCCACTACGGCGCGCCTCATCACCCATGAAGCGTCGGGACGTTAAACACCATAATGAATGAATTAATCAGTCAACCAATCAATCAATGCTGTATGGTAAAGGATAAAGTTGCTTCTAAGATTTCAGGGGGTTCCGTTCCGTGTCGCAGCTTTGCGTGTGGTAAATGGATTTTGCTCCGTCTGCTTGCCGTCCAAGTGCACCCAACAAACCCTGGAGTTGGTCGTTGGTACAAAGTCGTTACGATTTATCAGCGGCATCCACCAATAGCTCAACTCGGTGTGTGTTGGGAAGCGATGCAGCAAAAACACGCCGCAACCGCACTGCATTTTCTCCAGGCAGTGTCGTGCACACGCGTGCTGTCAGCGACTGTTTCTCGCTTTCTCTGGTTGTTCAATAACCCACCACCGCGCAGTGCTGACCAAGTGACGTTTGCGCCTTGAACGGCATCGCAGCATTGGCTAAAACAGTTCAAAGTTCCGCAAAAACTAAGCACGCGGTGAGAAATACCCCCTGTATACGCAGCGGAGCATACCGCACCGAGCGATGTTAGCAGCCCAGCGCGCACTGGCAACACTGGACGGCCGCCCAGAGAACTGGTTTGAGAGTATTTTCCTCCTTTCCCGGCTGCTTATGGAAAATGGTGTATACGCCTCGAGCGCGGCCTGTAGGGGCGCCACTGAAATCCCCCTAGCGGCCCGTTTCGAAAGCAGGCGCGGGAGTCCGCACCCCGCTCCCCAGTGCCGCCGCTGCTTTTGCGGCAAGTTCACGACTGAGATTTACCGTTTGTGGGCGTTTGAAATTCATGTTTGTGTGGAGCAGTCACTCTGTTCGCAAATGGGGTGTGTTTACGAGAGTGTAAGTGTTTCCGACGCAATCTTAGTGTGGTATTTTTGGTATGTATAAGCGCTAGGTGTGTGTCACAGGCCAGCGTCGCTGAACCGGCGTATGATGGAGCCGATTGTAGTTACACTGACCTGAATTTACTAGCCGTGTCTCCGTAACCACCGGTTCCTCAGATGTTCATGCTACGGCTATACACTACGATTTAAATCGGTTTTGTGCGCTGACATAATCAACGGCGCACTCATACCTGACAGCACACCCTGCAGTTACGTTTGCCAATATTATACGCCAGATATTGATCACCACCATTTACAAGCCAGTCTGTGTTAATTTCGGGAATATTCAACAAAAGTACGATGGACAATGCATAATTATACTCGGGGATCAGCACACGACAGAGTCGTCTTGTCGTGAGGTGCGCGCCCGCAGACCTTCATTTGCTACATATATCCTCTGCGAGCAGCGCGGAGACGGGCTTACAATATAATCCGCGTCCGCGACTAAATGCTTCTTCGAAATATCGTCATATGGCACAGGGAGCCTGCAGAATAAACCAGAAACTGAAATCAGAGGGCCTTATCACATACCACACTCTTCCAACGACACATTTCATCACTTGTTGAACAGCCTACCCTGTATACTTCCAAAAATGCGTCCGCCGTACGATCAGCTCTTCGTTGAAGTAGAAAAACAAAAGGAAAGTGAACGCGAGATTTATGTGTGGGATTACTAAAATGTTCATTGCTTGATTCCGCTCCGCATTTGTACACGGCGTCCCCCTCCCCGCCCCCCCCCCCCCACCGATTTCTCGCGAAATAGCAGTGCATTTCGCGTATAGTTGGTCTAGTGAAACCTACCTGGCTTAAGTTTAGACGAACGTCTTTAGCGTGCCAGAAGCTGCACTGTTTTTTTTTTTTCATTTCCGTTTGAGCCATTATATGATTCTAAATTCCGCATTGGCACAGCATTTATTTTTCTGTGGTTTCATTTCCTTGGTTCTTGCTATATGGCGTGTGTGGGCACAAATTTAACGACGCACAGGCTTGGAATATACTTTACATTTTCGCATGTTTTATATTCTTATAAAAGGCATAAGTTATTGTCCGGGATTGGGTAATCACATCCCCGAAACATATTTTTCTGCGGCGTATACGCCTCGAGCGCGGCCTGTAGGGGCGCCACTGAAATCCCCCTAGCGGCCCGTTTCGAAAGCAGGCGCGGGAGTCCGCGCCCCGCTCCCCGGTGCCGCCGCTGCTTTTGCGGCACGTTCACGACTGAGATTTACCGTTTGTGAGCGTTTGAAATTCATGTTTGTGTGGAGCAGTCACTCTGCTCGCAAATGGGGTGTGTTTACGAGAGTGTAAATGTTTCCGACGCGATCTTAGTGTGGTATTTTCGGTCTGTATAAGCGCCAGGTGTATGTCACAGGCCAGCGTCGCGGAATCGGCGTATGATGGAGCCGATTGTAGTTACACTGACCTGAATTTACTATCCGTGTCTCCGTAACCACCGGTGCCTCAGATGTTCATGCTACGGCTATACACTACGATTTAAATCGGTTTTGTGCGCTTACATAATCAGCGGAGCACTCATACCTGACAGCACACCAGTTACGTACGTTTGCCAATATTATACCTCAGATATTTATCACCACCATTTACAAGCCAGTCTCTGTTAATTTCGCAAATATTCAACAAAAGTACGATGGACAATGCATAATTATATTCGGGGATCAGCACACGACAGAGTCGTCTTGTCGTGAGGTGCGCACCCGCAGACCTTCATCTGCTACATATATCCTCTGCGAGCAGCGCGGAGACGGGCTTACAATATAATCCGCGTCCGCGACTAAATGCTTCTTCGAAATATCGTCAAATGGCACAGGAAGCCTGCAGAATAAACCAGAAACTGAAATCACAGGGCCTTATCACATACCACACTCTTCCAACGACACATTTCATCGCTTGTTGAACAGCCTACCCTGTATACTTCCAAAAATGCGTCCGCCGTACGATCAGCTCTTCGTTGAAGTAGAAAAACAAAAGGAAAGTGAACGCGAGCTTTATGTGTGGGATTACTAAAACGTTCATTGCTTGATTCCGCTCCGCATTTGTACACGGCGTCCCCCTCCCCCCCCCCCCCCCCCTTCCCACCGATTTCTCGCGAAATAGCAGTGCATTTCGCGTATAGTTGGTCTAGTGAAACCTAGACGAACGTCTTTAGCATGCTAGAAGTTGCACTGTTTTTTTTTTTTTCATTTCCGTTACAGCTATTATGTTTCTAAATTCCGCATTGGCACAGCATTTATTTTTCTGTGGTTTCATTTCCTTGGTTCTTGCTATATGGCGTGTGTGGGCATATATTTAACGACGCACAGGCTTGAAATATACTTTACGTTTTCGCATGGTTTATATTCTTATAAAAGGCACAAGTTATTGTCCGGGATTGGGTAATCACATCCCGAAACATATTTTTCTGCGGCGTATATATGCGAAACGAAGCCGCATTCGTTGTCCACGCTGCAAAATGAAGCCAACCTCTCATTGTGCCAGTATCAGGTCTAAACGAGGCGTCAGTAGAATTCATTTGTGCCTGATGTTTTGGAGGTGACGTGGGTGATATGTTGCTGCCGTCGCCGACGCCCAGAGAGCGGCGACGAAGCGCGCAGAACCGCGTCCCCGGGTAGCTCTTGCAGGCGATCGCGTACTCTACGAAGACGCAGCTGCTTTTTAAGTGACCTAAACGTACTCTTTGCCTATAGTCGTCACCATAACAAGTTTTTTTTAGGGCGCGGAAAGGCGAAAAGAAGCGAAATAGAACCAAAACACTGCACGAGCCCCTATCAGTCACGCAGCGCAAATCCCGTCAACGCCGCGGAGAAGCGGCGGCAGGCGGCGCAGCGATCGCGAAGCTCGAGGCGTATATATGCGAAACGGAGCCGCATTCGTTGTCCACGCTGCAAAATGAAGCCAACCTCTCATTGTGCCAGTATCAGGTCTAAACGAGGCGTCAGTAGAATTCATTTGTGCCTGATGTTTTGGAGGTGACATGGGTGATATGTTGTGGCCGTCGCCGACGCCCGGAAGAGCGACGACGAAGCGCGCAGAACCGCGTCCCCGGGTAGCTCTTGCAGGCGATCGCGTACTCTACGAAGACGCAGCTGCTTTTTAAGTGACCTAAACGTACTCTTTGCCTATAGTCGTCACCATAACGAGTTTTTTTAGGGCGCGGAAAGGCCAAAAGAAGCGAAATATAACCAAAACACTGCACGAACCCCTATCAGTCACGCAGCGCAAATCCCGTCAACGCCGCGGAGAAGCGGCGGCAGGCGGCGCAGCGATCGCGAAGCTCGAGGCGTATACTGTACATACTCTTTCTACTCCTCGACTCTTTAATCCACAAATTAACAACCGTGCATTCGCACTTACACACTCTCCCCCTCAGGGAAGTGCGGGGGAATTTTTCATTACTAACTCGGCGAGCTCACTAATGCTTTAAATGCAGAGCATTTCAGTAACTCACGATGTCACCCGCGTTGGCGTCCGTAGTCCGCATCGCTCCCCCTACACTATATAAAAAAATAATACCTTCCGGCGCCAGGTTTCGATCCCACGACATTGCGGGCGGAATGCAAGGTACACGGCGCTCTATCGACTGCTCCACAAAGCCGACACAGAATGGAAGGTTACGCACGCGCCTTATATCCTTGACTCATTCTACCGTCGGCCACAGGTGCGCCCTTTCCCCCGCGTCCTTCTCGCCTTCTCTCCGCTCGCGCAACACCCTCTCTCGCCGCGTTCGGTTCAGGCGCACAACAAGTGGGGACGTGCGCAACACCATCTCTCGCCGCGTTGGGTTCCCGCGGAAATGCTCTGCATTTGATCGTGCCCCTCGCGAGGGGGATGTTTTAAATGCAGAGCATTTCAGTAACTCACGATGTCACCCGCGTTGACGTCCGTAGTCCGCACCGCACCCCTCCCTACTATACAAAAAAAATACTATTTCATTCCGAAAACCTTTCTTAGCTCGGTAAGTAGCGGTGAACGAGGCCAGGGGTGCACCGAGCGAAACATCTAGCCAGTCTGGTGTATCTTGTGTGGGGGTGGCATCCACTGGAGCTGGGCTGGCTGGTTTGTTTGCCTGTGGGCCGCACGTGCTCAGGGCAAAAACCCTCGCATTAGGAGCAACCTGGAAAATGCATAGAAAAAGTTAACAGGAATTTTGGCGTGACGTTAACGTAAAAAGACTGAGTGAATGAGCACCAAATTCTGAAATCTCATGCACCTCATTTACCTTTAGGCGCGAGACACTAGACACATGGGCAACTGCTGCACGCGATTCGGATGCATCGTTACGATTGATCGTTAGGACCGGTTTTGGCGTCGATCGCTGGTCGGAGGAGGCTCACGACATGCGACTGGCAAGCCAGATGCAATCGTGCCATTGTTGCGGTCATCGTGAGGCCACAGCTAATGAGAGCCCGCTGAGCCCACAACCGGCTTGCGTTGCTCGAGTCGGCTCGGGTGGTGGGAACTTTAGGCTTAGAATCCTGGCGGATATTTGATCACAGCTATCTGTGCAACTGCAACTACTTTTCACCACACTATCATCCCCTTTCTCGCATGTGGAACTTTATTTCAGCTATAACTGCTGTTTGAGCAATCGGTGACCAAGACATCTGATAGCCTGTTTTGATGCTTTCGCGCAGGTATCGCCATCTCTTGGCCGCTCGGCGCGCCGCGGCGACCGGTGAGACCGGCGAACCTCTGTGGCCGGTCAGCGTAGGCTTGCATCGCGGCAGATATCTGATCGCCACTTTTAAAATAAGCCCTGAACAGTCCCCAGCACATTTTTTTCCCTGGAACTTCTTTTTAGCGATCAGATTGATTCAGAAGAGCAGCGACAAGCGGTTGCTACTGTGGTCTGCACCGGTTCGAGCCGCTGAGTGTGCCGAGCTGGCAGGCACGGCCGGCAGGCACGGCCGGCGTGTGCGCGGTCTGTTTTCGAAGGCAGAAAACGCTTCACGATTGCCTGCTTTATCCATTTCTTGCGAATGACGCGCGGAATCTACAAATTCAGCTCAGCGATCGTCGTAGTTGACCATGGAGCAAAAACTGTGGGCGGAGCAACGCCGACGGTGCATCGCACGCACACATCGGGTTATTTGTCTCGAATTCACGCGTACGACTAGTCGTGGCGACCGTCGTAACGATCAGTCGCATGCGATTTGCATGCACCATAAGTCCATGTGTCTAGCGCTTTATAACAGAAATAACCCTTACGAACTGTTTCCATACTATCGAGGCAAGTGCAGTAAAGAAATATTGCTAATAAATATTCCTCACACGAAGTACAAGGAAAAGTGCTTTCTCCTGTGCAGGGTGTCTACAAATCAATTTTTGTTCCCACTGAGTGTTTGTCGGGTACGATTATATAGCAAAAAGATAAAGCATTCACCTCCTGCACTCTCTTCAAAAAGCCAGCCGTGTCAGGCAGAGCTCTTAGTTCTTCGAACTTCCGCTTTCTTGGCACTGTTGGTTCCGGGTCACATTTGTGCCGGGTGTAGGAGAAGTCCTTGGATTACACAAGGTCAACCTGGAAAGATTGACCTTGTGTAACAGTTTCTTAATGGAACAGTTTCTTAACAAGCGAGCAAGGACCTTCTGAGGTGGCTGTGATTGGGATAACCCAGACCATTTGGGTACAGGCCGCGTGCCTACAATGGCAGACTTCGTTGGTAGTCATTGATCTTTTCGTACACAGGAGGAAATTAGTTTTATCCGTGAGCCTTTGAATCGTTTTGTGTGCGTGTGCACTTGCTTTCTTTAGGCAGCTGCCACTCAGAAAGATATCTGCTGGGGTAGCTACTTTCTTTTCTGGCTGAACATGGAATAGAAAAACCGAAAGGCACGCCTCTTTTGTCGTAATAATGGGAAAGGAGGGAGACAAGTAAAGAATCTGCGATAGGTGTGCCCCAAATTCTCTACCCCAAATTCTCTACCCCAAATTCTCTACCATGAACGGATACATCTACCCTGATTCCAGACCATCTACCCAGATTGAATGATGTCGAGGAATGGCTAGCCGCAGCCAAACTTTTGTCGAGAACTCGTACCTTTGTTCAAAATGTCCTGTCGCCTCAGCTTCGGCAGTCATCCGTCAATGGCTCATGATTTTTTTGTGGGTGTTCAGAGTTAGCAATCTACCACATGCAGGGGAGGACAGTTTGATCCTGTGTTTTCGAAGGAGTCCGAATTGAGCCTTTGAGATTTTCTGTATTGATTTTGTCTTTGGCATCTGAGTGCCTTTTTAAAGGACTCAAAATTACTTGATTGAATTGAGGATTATTTACGACCATCTGCTGTCGTCCAGCATTAAAACAGTGTCTCGTAGACCACAAGGATATATGCTCAGGCCTCTCTTAGTTATTATATTATAATGATGGTGAAGCCTTCACTGGAACACTTGTAAACATGCATTGGTATGCGGATGATGGTGTGTTCTACAACTGTTTCTACTTCCCAGACGAGTCAGCAGTTACATATGTATTCTTGCTATTTTGCAATTTGAGTGACACATGGCAAATACCCATACCTTACAACGACACCGTAGCTATGACGTTCTTGAATAAGAAGTTTCTCAGTTTCAGTTATAACCATAACTCATGTAAACTTGGAGAGCATAAAGTAAATTTGACAAAAGACTGCAAGCGATCTGAATACAAGACTTCAGTGAGACCTATGCTTGAGTACGTCTCGGTAATTTGGTCACATCATCTTGAGCAAGATTGAAATAGATTAGCATCTGTACAAAAAAATGGTACACAGTGCATATTATTCGTTATGATAGAGACTTCCTTATGTCCGCATGCTCATTGTTGTCACTTGATTCACTAGAACACCACCGTACGTGAGAGTGCAACCTTGTTGCACAAGCTTGTACACAAACGACCTGCGTTCAAGCCCTTTTATCTTCTACTGACACACCAGTGCACACACTGCATAGCTCAGATGCTGTAAACATTGTACCCCTCGTTATCGCTTAGATTGCTTCAGTTTTTTTCCATGCACGGTGGAACTGGAACAAACTTGACTCTGCTTTGAATAGATTAAGCACTGATGAAGTTAGGATGTGTTAGTTACACAATTGTGTGCACTGTTTGCTTTTGAATTTCTGTACCCACTCCTGCAATGTTTTGGCCATGAGACAGCAGTATTTGTAGATAGTCTTATTACTCATACACTCACTCGCATTTATTTGTTTCTTTTCTTCTTTGTTACACATATTATGCTGGTTGTCTGAATGTCCATGTCAGCTTAATCTCTACTGTTATCTCTGCTTGCGTTATTCATGACCATTCTGGAGATAATTAATAAATGCACTGTTTAACCCACCCTGGCCCCACCTAAACTTTCATGTTTCCATAACCTCATCGCATGAGCACTCTGCTTAGGCTGACGACCGACCTAGCAAGAAAACCATAGCCACATTTCCTCAGCACAGCTCCAGCGGGCACACTGGAAGGGGAAGCCGTCCCTCCAGTCAGTGCAAGTGGGCAGAGTGTGACACATCTTCATGGTTGAGCTGCACTGTACACTCGCGTGCGATTTGAAGGTTATTGCACGAGCTTTGGCCGATGAAGACAACGCCTCCGCCTTACAATTCTCGGCGCGCCTTGGACGCGTTTATGCACTCCTCGGTGGCTGTTCCTTCAAGCAGTCATCACTCCCGCGGCCAGTGAACCACCCTTTCCTCTTTGTGGTGATTTGGTGTGGTTGAAATCACGTGTGGGCTTTCTTCTTGGTTAGCAAGAGCAGCGATAGCACCCATTGTTATAAATGCCCACTATTTCCTGACAATGTGCTTGGGTGCACCTTTTCGAAAACTGCTATAAGGTACAACAACAGGGATGTCGTTGCTGCGTGCGCGATAAAGGTGGAAGGGGTTACTTATTTTGCCGCACCCGCCACGGTGGCTCAGTGGCTAAGGCGGTGCCCAAGCTGTGCTGCTGCTGAAGGAGTGCTGCTGCTGAAGCAGCTTCTGTACTTGTGTGTGTGCGTGTGTGACCCCTTTTACAAGTGTGCTGTGTCCTTTGTAGATTCATGTGTTGTCTATATCTGTAGTGTTTCTCTGTAATGTTAATTTTCCCAGTGTGTAACCCTTTTTTTTTTCTCTCTTCTTTGTTTTATATTTACCCTTATTCCCGTTTTTCCTTTTTTTCTCTTTTGTGTTTTATATTTACCCTTGCGCGAGTTACATGCATTGTAATGTCAACCTTCTCCCCCTATCCTCCTATTCCTATGTATTCTTTTCTCCCTATCCTCCCCCTCCCCCCCTACACCAGCAGGCGTTCCGGTGTCCGCCCCCTAGGCGAGACAAACTACGCCTGTTGGTGGCTTTTCCTTTTCCTAAGTACAATAAATACATACATACATACATACGAGATTTCAGCCACGTTAAAGATCCCCAGGTGGTTAAAATTACTCTAGAGACCTACACTATGACCCGCTTCATCGCCTGCGTTGCATCGGCGTGTTAAACCCCACAATCAATCAAATAAATTAGTCATTTTGCCGTGGGAGTGATGGCCGCTTGAATAAACAGTGCCCGAGGGAGGGAAGAATGCGCCAACGAGGAACCAGGCGTAGCAAAACAAGTTGCGCGGGGGCGTTATCGTCGTGGTAGATCGACGCTCGCGCGATTACCTTCAAATTGCACACGACTGTACACTGCGAATGATGCTTACCCTGCCATGCATGTGCATCTTGCATCCTGAATGTCCCCTTCCTCGGTTGCCAGCACCCAGCATTCATACACAGGGCCTGACTTCTGTGAAGGGCCAACGTAGCCATTCAGGATGCACAGGCCAGGCCATGGTTTCACCGTCCGCAGGTTGTGCACCTTGCCTGCACAAAAATTTTGTTTGCATAAGAGAAACAAAAACCATGTACAGATTTTGGGTGCGTGCAGATCAGAGGTCGGCGAACTCACTCATGAGTCCACTCACTCAGACTCATTTGGACTCAAACTCACGCGTGAGTTTGAGTTTGAGTGAGCGCGAGGCTAGTGTGGCATGGTGAGTTTGAGCTTGTGTGAGTTTGAGCCGAGTGATCACGACTGAGTTTGAGTCGGATTGAGTTTGAGTCCATTTTGAGTTCTGAATACATTTTGAGTTTGAGTCCATTTTGAGTTCTGAGTACATTTTGAGTTTGAGTCCATTTTGAGTTTGAGTCCATTTTGAGTTCTGAGTACATTTTGAGTTTGAGTACATTTTGAGTTTGATTGCATATTTAGTTTTGAGTACATTTTGAGTTCTGAGTACATAGGAGTTTTAAGTCCATTTGGAGTTTGAGTACATATGAGTAGCCTAGCAGGCAGCTATGGTTGGCTGTTAAGTTTCATGCGTCACTGTGGGCTCGGAATTCAGGTTACCTGCGGGTATGGCACCAATCGCGATCTGCATGATCGGTTGGGAGGGAGGTGGTGTCTGATTTTTTTTAGTTTCTTGTTGAATTTCCATGGCCATAAGCACTTGCTGTATACCTAATTTTCGCGGCTGGGCGAGTGAGTGATAATTGACTGGTGAGGTCATAAAAAAGGGTTGTCTTAACTTTTCCTCCTGACGGATCCACTAAGAGCGTGGGAACGGGTGGTGGGAAAGCACACGGCGGCGCTGGCGTGCTGGTTGTTCACCTGCTACTGTTAACGGCTTGATATACTAGGGGTCACAAAGGAAGAGGTGAGAGCCGGGGGGAAAAAGGGGGGCGGGGGCTGTCCTTTCTGCTGTTTCAAATGAATTAGCTGAATGGACTGGGCAGCGCCCCTTAAAGGGGCAGTGACACAAAAATTTAGCATCTTGTTTTTTTCGTTGCGATAAGTAGCTAGTGACCTACTTATAACCTGTAGAAACCTCATTTGCTTCAGCGTGCGACGGTTGTTTAATTAGAGGGATTTTAAATGCGGCCAGTCGCAGTTTCGGTTTCAGCGAGTGCCGCGAAACGATGGATTTTGTGGATTTTGTGTGAACAAAGCTGGCCACGTGACCATCGGAGGGATATCACAGAGCAGAGCCGCCGTAGCACTGTCGAATCCGCATCGACGGCAGTTTCTGCGAATGCCCCCACGTACTGATCTCGTGAGGCGCTTAATTAAAAAGCGACCGTGAATGTGACGCAGGCGCTGCGAGTGCAAATGCTACCGCGGCTAAAGAACGACGCGCGACGCTCGAGGCGGTGGGTGGCAAGACGCGCGCTGGGAGCAGCCGGCCGGTCTGCCTACAGGTCCGCCTACAGATGTGTTCGGCTCAGCACTGCGGCGGATATTCGAGTGCCGCTCTCGTAAGCGGTGCAGATGACAATTTTTAATGCAACCCGCCATCGCATCATTAACTCCTTTCTCATTTAAGCCACTATGGTCGGGACTTGGGGACAATTTCGTGCAGCGGTAACAAGCTATCACTCGAGCTACCTGCGCCGGCCTGGGCCACTTCGCGGCCGTGGCCGCCGCCTGCACAGCGACCGTGCGGCTAGCTCAGTGGGCTTTTCGTGCCTCCGGCGCGTTTTCGCATCCAATGGAAATAAACAGTAATAGAAACAGGGTGCCTGGAATCGCTGTAGAACTTTGGTCGCGGCCAGCTGCCCGATTAGCTGACGAAATCACGGCGCCGCCGCCGCCAACGATCGGGTCGTTCGTTCTCGAGAGCAGAAGCTCCGCCCTCCGGCCCTCCGATTGGAGCGGCCAGCTGGGTGAGCCCGCGTAAAACGCCGGTAGTGCGGAAGCGGCAAACACAAACTCGTGACGTGTTTGGATGTTGTTTATTTACAATTGCGCGTGGTCCTCTGCTGGCTGCTCGGTTGCGTTTCGCACACTTCAAAATTGATTTTAAATATGTTCTAGGCTGTATTCGCCGCTGATATTTTGCAGATGATGTATATGTGTTCCCACCAATCTGTCTCCGACGTTATCTCGCCTTCAAAATTTTGTGTCAGTGCCCCTTTAAGACAGAATAAGGACCACATTAGATTGGGTGAAAAGTGAAACTGATGAGGCTAATGCGTGTAAGGTATAAAATGAAAGGTCCGGATATACGGAATCAAGCGGGGTAAATAAAAAAAATGCTTCCTGATTGTAGTCATCAGGCAGTCATAATGAGTCATAGATTGGGTTAAAATTCAAAATGACGCTGCGAGAGCATCTGGGGAATCAAATTCAAGGTCTCGATGTGGGGAATCATTCGGGACAAAAAATGAGTTATGGATATATCATGACGTAGTCATGGTAAGTCACAGATTCGGTTAAAATTCATGTTCATGATGCTAGGGCGTGTGGCGTATCAAATTAAAGGTCTCAATAAGGGTAATCACGTGCTTCCTGATTATTATCATGACATAGTCTAAATGGGTCATAAATTAGGTTAAAATTCACAATGATGGCACTGGGTGTCCGGAGTATCAAATTAAAGGTTCCGATAAGGGAAATCACATGGGAAAAAATATGGTAGGGCTATATCATGAGATAGTCA
>NW_027526203.1:11362001-11497001 GCF_048455015.1 Haemaphysalis longicornis | reverse complement strand
ATTCGAAAGATTTCGTGTTTTATAGTGCCCCCAGCGCTTGTCCGGATACAAACGGTGCTTTATTCACTGAGAAATTAAACAATTTAGGTTAAAATTTTGATTTTCCCGCTCAATCGTGCGTTTTCGTGGTCCCAAGTGACATCACTGAAACCGACCGCTCTGCAGCCTAGAATACCTTCATTCACGCATCCGCCGTACAGGGTAGAGACACGTATACGCTGGCGCCGCCATTTTCGGTTGCTCGCTCGCCGCCGAAGCAAGTCATTGTGTCAAAACCGCGCTAAAATTATCGCCGCAACGCGGTTTACTGAAGAAGTTTGAATCATATTGTCTGTTTCGCGTTGCTAGGTCTCGTGGGAAACGAAAAGAATAACGCGTTGAGCCCGTTGGCCCAATTGCGGCGGCACGGGACCGTTCAAAGTTTGTCTCCACCCTGTACAGCGGTGTTGGTTTGTTCCCGCGTTTCTTTACGTTCCGTAACCTAGATTGCGCCACCATACCGTGGCAAGCGTTTGGTTTGTTTTTGCCCGCATTTAAACCTGGCTTGTTTTTGTTCTGGGAGAAAATATTCTTTCCCTGAAACAGTGCTCGGTCGACAAATGGGGTCACGTAAGACACCGTTGCTTGCGTCAATCGGCCAGTGTCGTCTGAGACAACCCCAAGCCCCGTAGTGCTGTGCAGCGAAACCAAGCATGCTGTGCGCAGTACGAACAGCAGAACGCATCAGTACTTCTATGTTTACATGTGCTTTCGTAACTTCCACTGTTTGTCCCATCATTCTTATTGCTTTGTAAAGAATGTGCCCTAAATTTAAGCGCAAATCGCTCGTTCGTCTAGTTTGTAAGTTCTACCTAATTTGCGTCTGCTTCTGCCAGCCTCCGCCAATCGCAGAGCTTAGCTCATGTGACGACATAGGTTCTGTTGCGGGAAATGAGCTGGTGGGTCGCATGACCATTCCCGTTTTTCCTAATTATGTAGCTTATTTGAGCGAAGTTTACGTTAAAAGTGGTGTCAGTATGATTCTAACAAGACAATCTTTTGAATGAACCAAACTTGTGTTTTCTCTTCATGGCTCCTTTAAAGCAGTTGCCGCTATCCTCGCTGTCTGCCACGTAAAACACGCACGAATCACGGCGTCCGAGATAAACTAGATGCATAACGTCAAATAAAAAGAGCAATCAGAGGCGCAGCGTGCAAGCTGAGCAGAAGCTTTGCCCAAAGTGTGCACATCGAGTAGTTACTGTGATGTGCTGATAAAACAGCAGGTGCTTACCGTCTCCGGTCATGCGCCGATGAATATACTTATCCCTCGCTGACTGTACGAAGCGTTGATTGCAAGAGATTACACAGGATGATATAAGGCACGCAGTTTAGCACGGCGACGGCCCGGTACAAGCGGCAACTGCTCGATATGGTGCTCGGGGGCTTCGAACCGGGAATGCCAGAAGCAGACGACTTACCCATAAGCCTTTGCGATAATCGCTGAGTACCCCCCAGCTATTGCAGCGGCACGGGACCGTTCAAAGGGTGTCTCTACCCTGTACTGTGGTATTCGTCGAGGTAAGTAAGTAAGTAAGTAAGTTCGTGGTCCTGATCCCTTTTGACACAAGGCAGGCGCATCAAGCGCCACAGGAAGTTCGAACATATGTTTGCACATACGGAGAAAGTGTTAAGAAATTGTTGCCACCCGTGGTGTGGTGTTTGGGATAGAGTATTTGCACCCGCACCACCAGAGCTTTTCCTGGCACAGTAGTTTCTTTTGCACCGTCAGGAGGCACCACGGGTGTCAGAGTACACAGTACAAACACTACACACGTACACACAGAGCACGCGCTCGCTCGCACACAAGCGTGGAAAGCCGGTCCCACCACGGCCGGTCCGGTTGTAGCAGAGAAGTGAGGCCATCGCTAGGTCCGGCGGGTCGGTCCACTTAGCTCCCCACTTCATCTATAGGGACCTTTTCGAAACTTCGGTAGTACTTCTCCCAACGACGCAGTCGTCGTTTGTTGTGCGATGCTTGCTGCTCTTTTGTTTTTTCAGAGGCGCCCGTGAATGCCAGGCTATCGGCTAATGTCGTCGCTTCCTGATGTTAGTCGTTTAGTTGTGTACATTCCTGGATCACATGCTGTATCGTCTCGCTCTGCGCTCCGCACAGCCGACGCGTTGGGTCCGCGCAGAATAGCTCGTGTCGCCTTTGCTGCGTGAGCAGGGATCCCGTGCGTGCCTGGAACAGCAGAGCACTGTCTCTGTCGCCACGGTAATATGGCATCGGCGCTGGTTCTTCCCTATGTTCGAGGTACTCAGCGAGGCTTTGCTTTCTGGAGACCGCTACGCGCCAGGTTAATTTGCTCGCGCTTGCTCGCTCTTTACTGACGATTTGTTGGCACTTTTGTTCAGATTTAGCTTCATGTTTTGTCAAATTTTGGCTGTATTTCATTTCGAGACTGGTGAGTCTTTTTATCCAGACAGTTTTCAGATTTCTGTATCGAAGGTGCATGTATATGCGTTTTCAGAAGTTTGTGGTCACCATGAATTGGCGTGGTTAACATATGGGACACTCAAGCAAACTGCGCGAAGCTTGTTTCCTCTGTTGCCTCTCCAGTCTGACACGACGCGCACATTTCATCAGGTCCTAAACTACAAAACACATTAACAACTGATAAATGTGGTACTGAGAACGGCTGTTGCTTTTTATACACTAACATTAGAAGTGTTATTTCAAAAAATGTCGCACTCTCTTCAATAATTGACTCAACAACCGCAACAATAATAGCATTAACTGAAACTTGGTTGAAGGAAACTATTCCTAACAAAAACATATTTGTTTGTGAATCTGGTTCTAATATCTTTCGTTGCGATAGCAACACCGTCGAGGTGGTGGTGTTCTCCTTGCAATTAACAAGCAGTATCTTGTAATACCAGTAGGTATTAACACTTTCCTTGAATGTGTGGTAACTTCTATCCAATTCAAATCACGTAACGTTGTTGTTGGTGTCTTTTATCGCCCACTGGACTTGAGTCGTGGGTTCACAGAAGAATTTCACCGCCTTTTAACCGAACTGGCGCAGAAATGTCCACATACTAGTGTAATCATTTTAGGGGACTTTAATTTTCCAGACATAACATGGGCAACATTATCAACCACATTCTGAGTCCCATGCATTTATCAATTGTTGCCACGATTTCCGCCTAACCCAAATAGTATCAGGCCCAACCAGGAGGTCTACACATTGTTCAAATATTCTTGACTTGATCCTAACTAACAATTCAGATATATGTTCCGAAATAATTCACATCGATGGTTTATCCGATCATGACGTTCTACCCGGTCGCTTCATTACGTCCCCCATCGAAAGGCAAATTAACAGCAAACAGATCAGGTGCTACAAAAGAGCTAACTTTGATCGCCTTAACCATGAACTATCGCTTTTAGGAGTAGTATTTCTTAGTGGCAATTTGTTGCGCACAGTGGAAGAAAACTGGTTGTTACTTAAAAACGCACTTATTAATCTCATAGATAAATACATCCCTGTAATTTCCATAGAAACTGATAGCACTGCTCCCTGGTGCTCACACAAACTTCGTCGCCTAAATAACAAGAAAAAACGATTGTTCAGGCAAGCTGACAAAAATAAATCATCTGAATCCTGGCAACGGTACAAAGCATGCGACAACGAATATCAAAGGTTAATCAAATCCACCCGCAGAAAATTCTATAAACATGATTTATCATCGATGTTAACAACAAACTCTGGGCGCTTTTGACGTGTCATTAATCCCAAGCATATTCCTGACATCGTCCTTTTTGATCAAAACGGCACAGCAATAACTGGAACAGATTGTTCCGAACTACTTAACAAAACATTTTCATCGGTATTCACGAGCGAATGTTTAGAACCATTAGCCACTATCACCACTAACATTGTCTGAAATAGTAATAACATGTCAGAAATAATAATTACTGATTCTGGAATTTATTCTCTCCTTACTAATCTCAAGAGTTCATCTTCAGCGGACAATACAGGCCTAAATAAAACAATTCTAAAAAAATTGGCACCAAGAATTTTTCCACTATTGGCTGCCTTGGTTTCACAGTCTCTATCAACAGGCGTAATACCCCGAGATTGGAAGGTGGCCAAGGTGGTACCATTCTTCAAATCAGGTGACCGTTCCTCACCCCTTAACTATCGACCCATTTCTCTAACAAGCATCATTTGTAAATTGTTAGAGCATATTATACATTCACAATTCATTAAATACCTCGAAGAAGATAACCTCATATTTAAGCATCAGCACGGTTTTCGCAAAAACTTTTCATGTGACACACAACTTGCCGGCTTCATTCACGACGTACATTCATCTATAGATGCCGGAGTCCAAATAGATGCTATCTTCCTAGATTGTTCAAAAGCATTTGACCGTGTCCCTCATCATCGACTCATTCACACGCTTACTAAATTGAACATTGACCCTACTGTTATCACATGAATAAAAGAATTTCTTTTAACAGAATGCAATTCACATCAGTTAACAATCACAGCTCACCTCTAGTCCCCGTAACTTCTGGTGTACCACAGGGAAGCGTACTTGGGCCTCTACTTTTTCTAATATATATTAATGATCTACCAGACGGCGTTAATCTAATATTAGACTTTTTGCGGACGACTGCGTAATATATCGTAATATTCATTCTAACTGTGATCATGACACTCTCCAGTCCGACCTAAACGCTGTAAACACATGGTGTTCCACCTGGCTAATGCCTTCAACCTTGCTAAAACAAACTTAATGTCTTTCACTAATCAGGCTTTCCGCCCATCAGTTCTTACATCTTAAACAATAATCATGTGGAACAGGCTTCTTCCTACAAATACCTTGGCGTTCACCTAACCACTAACTTGAGGTGAAATGATCACATTAACCATATTCTCGCATCTGCAAATCGTTCTCTTGGCTTTCTGAAACATACCCTCAAACATGCTCCTGCACACTTACGCAAGCTGGTATACACAGCACTAATACGTCCTGAAATAGAGTACGCTTCAGCCATATGGGATCCTCATCAAACATACCCAATAACTGATTTGGAAGCACGGCAAAACCGTGCAGCGCGCTTCATTTATTCGGAATATTCACGTCACACCAGTGTAACAGCATTAAAAAATCGCGCCGGGCTTGAAGCCTTATCCCATCGTCGTTTTGTATCTCGTTTAACACTATTTCACAAACTTTACTATCATGCGTCGCTTCATAATGATTTCATGTGTGAAACTTCAGCAATCTTCCCGCGTCGTGATTATCCACACAAGGTGAAACGCATGACGTGTCGTTCACTCGCATTCGCTCAATATTTCATACCTCTAACGGCTATAGAATAGAATAATCTGCCATCACACATTGTCATCGAAACAAATGTGTCGAAATTTTCAGATGCCCTAAACAAGAGGGTGCAGACCTAACGCCATTTCACTGCCCCGTTTGTACATTTGTTTTCCTCGTTATTGCTTATTTTTTTCCCATTTGTACATTTGTACATTTGTTTTCCTCGTTATTGCTTATTTTTTTCCGCATGCTAGAACACGTGCTGTGACGTATCAATTTTGATACGGTGCTCCAAGAACTACTTTTTTTCTCTTCCTCTGCGAACGTTCCTTTTATTACGCGATGCACTGTCCTTTTCCTTTGCTCTTTTTGTTCTTGTGTTTTGTTTTAATGGAAATTTGATTTATCGTTTCACTATTGTGTTTAGACGTATGCCCTATGTAATACTCTCCGCCGGAGGGCCTTTAGGGTTGTTTTGAAATAAATAAATAAATAAATAAATAAATAAATAAATAAATAAATAAATAAATAAATAAATAAATAAATAAATAAATAAATAAATAAATAAATAAATAAATAAATTTGATCCTGCCAGCATAGTGTAGTTTTGCCCTCGCCTCTCTGACTTCGTAGGGGGACCAGCCTATTTCGCCTGTGATGGCGGCGTTTGGGGTCGCACAGTTGCCTCCAAGCAGCCACCGGCCCAGCTCGTTTTGGTGTTGCTCCATGCATTTCAGCGTTGGTCTGGAGTAGGCCAGCACATCATCTGCGTATGTTACGGCTGGTACTCCGAGTGTCTTCCACAGTGTGCGACCTACAGTGTAGGGGTTGTATGAATGACTTGCGAGGTGCCATGTTACCCCTTTCAATTTGTTGGATTTTTTCACAGTGTCCTTCTCGTGCTGTTCGAGGTAGTTCGATTGACTGCCGATGGTGATGCCCAGGTACTTGTATGAATTTGTGCGGTCTAGCTTTTCATTTTGGAGACTGAATAGACCTTTGATCTCCTCGTTATTTACATTGATGCCCATTCATTGCGTTTTTGCTGTGTTAAATTTCAACTGGTCTTTTGTTGCTATCTTTGAGCAGATGTCGAGCAGGTCTTGTAGGTCTGTTGCGGATTCTGCTAGAAGAACAATGTCATCGGCAAAGGCGATGCATGCAATTTTGGTATATTCTTCCTCTCCGTCTTTCGTGATGGTCGACAGGCGTAGGCCTGCTCCTTCCTTGTCATGAGTGTTTAAGAGTTCGTTAATATAGATGTTGAAAAGCGTTGGGGATAATGGGCAGCCTTGCTTTAGTCCGATGTTGATATTGACTACCTGTGACTTGTATTTGTCCAATTCGTATATGGCAGTGCAGTGTTTGTACACCTCCTTTATTAGTTCAATCAGCCCATCTTCTAGGTCTAGTTTTTCAAGTTTGTCCCACAGCTTTGCATGGGGCACAGTGTCGTATGCCTTTTCCATGTCAATAAATGCCAGGAATAGTTGTGATTTGTCTTTATGTTTCATTTCTATGGCTTGGTTTAACGTGAAGATGTGGTCACTTGTTCTTCAGTTAGGGCGAAAACCAATTTGGGCATCTGCTAATTTGTTGTTGTCCTCACAATATTTTTGAATTATGCGATTCATTACGGTGCATAAGAGCTTTAGCACTGTGCTGAGAACAGCTATTGGGTGGTACGACTCAAGTTCATCAATGGGTTTTCCTTTGCCCTTGTGTAGAAGTTTTATCCGTGCCTTCTTCCATTTTTGTGGCACCTGTAGGGTTTTCAGAGTTGTGTTTAAATAGTGAAGGAGTGCTTCGCGTGCTTTTGATTGCATTGCTTTTATGAATTCGTTGGGAATTTCATCCAGGCGGCCGGCCGCTTTCTGATTTTTTAGGTAGCTGATATGGCGCTTCAGCTGTGCAGGTGAGATTTCTTGGAGCAGAGACTCGTCTGGTCTGTTTTGCATTGTGTGAGACCTATCCGCTTTTGGGCGCTCCTCTGTCTGCACCTCTTTTTGAAGGTTGTTGAAGTACTCTGTCTTATATGCTTCTATTTTGTCTTCGTGTTGAAGAACAATACCGGTTGCTGTTTTTAGGCTTGTCGCTTTCTGTGTTGTTTCTTTGGGGCCTAATGAACGATGTACGACCAGAATGTTTTGCTGAGGTGTTTGCGCTCTTGTGTGATGTTGATCTCTTGTTTTCTGTAGGCCTCGTCGATTTTTTCTGCAACCAATCGTTTTACTTTTTCTTTTTGTTATTATATGTAGTCCTTCCAGGCTACTTCCTTAGCTCCTGCGTCATATTGCTGTATATGACGGTGTTTTTTGGACAGCCTTTTTCTTTCTGCTATTTGCTTTTTGACCTCAGTATGGAACCAAGGAGTGGCACTGCGGAACAAGTGCTTCTTCTTTCGTCCAATGGTTTCCTCTGCTGTCTTGATGCATTTTAAAAAATTCCTCATATGTGCAATATTCGTACAGTTCTGTTTCTAGTACGCATGCAAAGGCTGTCAGTGCAGCCGTATCTTGTGTTTTCCAGGGTTCAGTTGTTGTCCCTGTGCAGTTGCATTTCTTCTCTGTTCGTCGAGGTCGATCTGTTTCTAGGCAGATCTTTATCCGGTTGTGGTCACTACCGCAGCTGTCTAGCTTCTCCACGTCTATATGTAGTGACGTAATACTTATATTGTGTTGGACTGTAAGGTTGTTATAGAGGGCGTAGTCAATGGCTGTTTTTTGGGTATTTCTTGACCACGTGTACGTTCCTTGGCTCGCTTCATCCAAATTGGGAATACGTAAGTTGCAGCGTTCAATTAATTTACGAAAGCCTGAGGCATTCTTGTCTTTACCTTCCAGTTCTGCTATATGGCAGTTAACGTCTCCGAGCAGGAGCACAGCCTGGCCGTGGCGCTCATCTTCGATATTTTTCACGATACAGTCATAGAGGTCGTCGTTCCACTGGGGGTCTTCTTGGCTTGTGGCCATGTAAATAACACGTACAGGTCCACGCAGAAGTAAACGGAGCACGGGAGCGGTGGCCGAACTGCATCGCTGCGCCGCGTATAGGCGCCGACAAGAACCACGCAGCGCCGGTCAAAGAGTGTGTTTGCGCTTCCCCCTCCGCCCTATCTGATATGTTTAAAGGAGCCATGAAGAGAAAATACAAGTTGGGTTTGTTAGAAAGACTGCTTAGTCCCGATAACAATGATACCAATATCATCGCAATCTTCGAATAAATAACGGAGATATTAAAGAAAACGTGTGAAGCAGTCGCGACCCCCTAGCCAATTTCCCGCAACTTTTCTATGACGTCACGGAACCTTGTTTGTGTGATTGGCGGCCACCTAACTCACCTGTCGCGACGGCACATGACTGGACGTCTGTAATGGGGCCTCTAGTTCCATTTGACCGCATCACTTGAATGCTAACGCGCATTTAAGGCACTGAAAATTATGTTTTATTGTTGGCCCGTATGACGTCATTCTTGCTCATAACACGTCACCGTGGCGCGAAATTTGAAAGTTTTTAAATACTTCTTGCTTTTTTTTCGTTAAAAAACATCTTTTGTGGCATTAATGGAGCTGAGTGAGATACTGATTCCTGGTTCTTTTAAATTAAACGAAGTTGTATTTTCTCTTCATGGCTCCTTTAATCGCCGCTCTGCTGGTGTGTCATGCTGGGCGAGACGGTCTTGAAAAGGCAGCGCTGGGCTATAGAGGGGCGCTGGTTGCATTGCCGCTCGCAGGCATCAGCTGCGACCGAATCCGCTGCTCATGAGCTGGACAAAGCGGCGCGCGCCCGGAAACGTGCCTTGTTTTGTTGCGCGCTGTAAAGGGCGGCATAAAATTGTAGGCCGCTGCGGTTTGGGATAGCATGTCATTGCGATATAATTTATTGTAAGCCGGCAAAAAAATTGCCCTGGACAACATAGAAAGCACATTCACAGACAGTTTTGTTGTTCAGAAACAAATCTCGCTTCCGGGATGTCTTTTTTTATTTTGGGTTTGTCCCAAGTTCTTTCTGCCGGTCAGTCCAGGTCTTTTCTGAAGAAAGGGAAATAAAGAATGTCCATGCGGTGGAAATTCGGTATTAGAGAACACCGTAAAGATTAGGTACAATAGTTGCCTGCTAAAACAGCGGGCCTCATAGGGTGCATATTTTGTTGTCGCGTTAAAACCGACGTAGTTAAGTTTAACGAGCACCTTATATCAGTTAAGAAAGTGTTGCAGATTTAAATTAAATTACGCTATAAATTGCAAGTTGGCTTCCCTGCAGGACCTCAATGTCTTGCAAAAAAGCGCCGTCAGGGCCCCAAAATGACCGATGACGAGTATAGTCGTCATGATCAATGATGACCGTACTCGTTATCGGTTAATTTGGTACAAAATTTTATGACGGCTATCATCGTCAACCGGAGCGAAAGGGTTAAGCGACAACAAAATATGCGGCCTTCGAGGCCCGCTGTAATAGCAGCAACGTTTGTACCTATTCTTTACGGCGTTCTCTAATACAGAATTTCCACCACATAGACATCCTTTCCCCCTTTCTTCAGAACAGACCTGGACTGACCCTCAGAAATAACTCGGGAGAAACTCAAAAAAAAAAAAAAAAACGTCGATCGCCGCTGATGCCTGCGAGCGGCAATGCAACCAGCGCCCCTCTATAGCCCAGCGCCGCCTTTTGAAGACCGTCTCGCGCAGCATGACACGCCAGCAGAGCGGTGATTAAAAATATCAGATACGGCGGAGGGGCAGTGCGAACACACTCTTTGACCGGCGCTCCATGGTTCCCGTCGGCGCCCATACGCGGCGCAGCGATGCAGTTCGGCCACAGCTCCCGTGCTCCGTTTACTTCTGCGCGGACCTGTACATGTAGGCAGCAATCTGCCAGATATATTTTTACCCATGTGTGTTCCTTACATTTGTTGGGGGTGTGCTCTAGTTGTAGGTTTGGGGTACGGCATATAAAGCCGACTCCCTCTCCTCTCTTTTCTCATTTGGTCCTTTGGTTCTACTGCAACCTAGATGGCGCCACCATACCGTGGCAAGCCGTTTTCTTCCTTTGGTTTGGTTTTGACCGTATTTAAACCTAGCTTGTTTTTGCTCTGGGAGAAATTATTCGTTTCGTGAAACAGTGCTCGCTGGGCAAAAATGTTCACGTAAGACACCGTTGCTTGCGTCAGTCGGCCACTGTCGTCTACGACAACCCCAACGCCTCGCAGTGCTGTGCAGCTAAACCAAGCATAGGGCGCGCAGTACCAACAGCAGTACGCATCATATGTTTACATGTGCTTTCGTAACTTCCACTGTTTGTCCCACCATTCTTATTGCTTCAAAAAGAATGTGCACTAAATATAAGCAGAAATAATTCGTTCTGCAGGCTTATAAGCTCAGCCTGATTTGCGCTTACTTTTGCCGGCCTCTGCCAATCGCAGATCAGGCTCAAATGACATCATAGGTTCAGTTGCGGGAAATGAGCGAGTGGGTCGCATGGCCATTCCCTTTTTTCCTAATTATATATATTTGAGCGAAGTTTACGTTATAACTAGTGTCAGTGAGATTCTAACGAGGCCGTCTTTTGAATGAACCAAACTTGTGTTTTGTCTTCATGGCTCCATTAATAGAAGATGCTAGAAAAATCGGGGCCAGCAGGCGCAGCCACGAGGGCATGCGGCAGCTCGTGAGGAGCAGAATAGAATGATCATGATTAGCGTCATCTGCTACCAGGTGTGAGAAAAAGGAAGACGCAACACTAAAGTTACAGGAATAGGTTACGTGAGGAGTGAACTCGAGTTCACTGGAATCTCATACAACGCACTTGCGCCAGTGCAGGTGGAGGATCCGTGGTTGCCATCCAAATGAGGCCCATGACTGCGGAAAAACCATTTCAGTGTGTTTGCGTACATCCGCCAAACGTGTTATTCAAAAAAAGGTTCTTTTTTTGTCAAAAAAGGTTTTCAGCAATGCTTTTAGGGGGCAAGGCTGTGTTAAGTAATATTTTTTGATGGATCTAACTGCGCTATGATCTGTTAACGCGTCTGTAAAACGATCCCATAACAAATTTTCGTGCACACGATCTTTATTAGTTAAAAGCGTTGTTCTCGGTCGAATCACACAAACAGCACAAAGAGCAGACGAGCTTTCGCGCGTTTCTTTTGTTTCTACCAAAAAAAGAGTTTAGCTCGGCTCTTTCTACAGCATCATCTGGTTCAAAATACTGCGTTAGAAAGTTCGCGCCGGTAACCAGACGCTATGAGGCCCAACATTGGCCAACTAGATCTTCGCTTTTTATTTTTTCACAATCGAGAGACTGAAAAAAAAAAGGCTGCGCATCTTCCCAATTCGCTACAAATGTCGCCGAAAACGATAGCCGTTGTCGCCCTGCCACGTAAATGCTCCAATTCCCTTTCCTTCTCACCTCTCACGTTCTTTCCCTCACATTTCGCTCGTCCCAGAATAATTACAGCGGAGGTTTGCTCAAGTCACTTCAATGTTGCAGCGTTCCACTGATCACGCCATATACTGCAAACTTTTGTTACTGTTGACTTGGAACACTGCCACGGAGTGGCGCCGTTAGCGCTTTTTCTATTTTGAGGTCAAAACAGTTTTTACAAGGCGTATTTTTTTTTTCAACCGCAAAAATCCAGCAGCCATGTATATTTAATCAGAAGAACAATGCAAGTGCAGTTATTCATGTATTGCGTCAAATATGCCTAATGTGTTCTTTTTTGCTGAACAATGTTGACTACTATGAACATTACCACCAGATTTAGTAGTTTAGATATACTTTGCCTTTATAAACGTATCGTCCAAGACTTCTTTCAACTTTTGGGCTGGCGGCTCACTCAAGGGACAGACAGACAGACGAAAATTTTGGCGGTTAAATAGCCCAAGAAAAACTATCATCTTTAAACAAGGAGTAGCAGGAAAGTACACTGGCCCACCTGTTTTGGCTACAACGGCCCATGCCTCTATAACGGGCAACAATTTTCCCATTCAACAGGCTCTCGCGTGAACCCACCGAGCCCCTGAGGTCACTGCAGCTCTCACACCCCTTCTCACCCATGAGGACATTACCCAGTTTTAACTGACCACTACGGGAAAATTCCTGACTTCCTCGCCCCATCCCGAGCAAAAATCAGGAAATCACACGCCGGCGATTGCTACAGGCACGCTCATAAGCACAGCCCGAATGCATTTATTTTCCCACACAGAGTTGTTAAATGCAAACATTGTCAAAAACTGTGTACTCTCCAGCATTCACTCCTGGAATGTGCACACCACCCAGCCCTACCACCCCACCGTGGGAGACACTGGTAACCAGCTGTCGACTGGAGGAACATACTCTTTTGGTTGCCAAGACAGCTAGGGCAGCACTTGTATTCCTGGACTAGGGTTCCACTCCCACTTTTGAGCTGATCAAAATGCTCGCTCTCTCTGTCGGCTACCTGCGCGGCCTAAAATCTGAGCGGCGGCCTCGCGCTGCTATTCCCGGCACCGCGTGGGCCACGATCACGTCCCGCTTTGTTTCTCCGCCAGCAGACAAGTGGAGCAGCGGAGCCATTGAACTACTTTGACGACGTGTGAACCTCCTCGGCGTCCTTTTCGCGGCGGTTCACTCGGTCAGCACCATTGTGCGGCCGCGCATCGCTGCCAGCCACGACTCGGTCAACAGGGCCGGGAAATGGGGCAAGGGATCGCGAACAAGCGAAAGTGGGTTGGCCGGCAACGCGACCAAGGTCGCCGACGCCTTTGCCCCGTGCGGCTTGTTACGCAAACAGCCGCGTGCCTTCTTCCACCTGCATTTCTGCGCGTGGTCGTGAGAATGAAAGCGGAAAGAAGCACGCGGGAGCATTTTGTTCTGGCCTGTGCGGACAGAGAGGTGGAATAGTAGAGAGTTTTAGAATAACGTACGCAGCAGCGCGCAAACAGTTAGCGAACGCTATTCCTTTGCGTCGTTCGCACTGCGCATACGCCGCATGCTAAGCGGGTTCTGCGTTTAGCGGACGGAAGACGAGCGGACGCTATTTCAGCAAAACAGCGTGCGTATGCGAGGCCACTTGCGCTTCCAACATGGCGGCCAGTAGCACGACAACCATCCACGGTTCCGCTCTTCTGTGGACAGTAATTTGCTTCCGATGAACCAAATTCTTTGCTCATGTGTTTTAAAATACGTCGGGAGGTTAGCACGTCGCCCTAGCGCAGCTCTGTATCGTCGTGGCTCGCTGACTCTCCGAACGAAGCTTCGTAGACAGGCCAGAGTCCGAAGCTGTGCGTGCGTGCGTGCGTGCGTGCGCGCGCGCGTGCGCTTCTGCGGGTGGACAGTGCTTCCCATGCTCGGGATTATCTTTCTCGAGCCACGTACGACTCAACCTCGCATCCCTGTGTTGTCGGTTTGTTTATATTTGAGTGATTCCTGCTTGGGTCCTGTGTGGGCCTGCAGTATGACATAAATAAATAAATAAATAAATAAATAAATAAGCTGGTCCGCAGCAACACATGCAATGTACACTTAACTCTTAAGCCAAATACAGCCACCATAGCACATTGTTTTCACCTGTTTTGCATTTCACACAGTGAGAGCAGAACTGCTTAAAGATGCTCCTTCTGGAAGCGTCTTTTGGGAAACTGGTCATTAGGAATGCAATAGTCATCACTTCAAAGGCTCTGTGACAAGCTTAATAACACCCACGCTTTGCAATTGGTCAGCTGTACACTGAATTTGCACACCAGACACTTTCCTAAGCAGTCGCCAGCGACAAAGAAAAAGGGGGGTGGGGGGCCAGTTATCATTGCGCCTGCCGAAACTTTAGCGGGTTACAACTGCCGTTTCGTCAGCACGGAACGCTAGTGAAGAAAAAAAAAAGAACGAAAGCAACATGGTCGTTTGCGCTATCACAGAAAAACACCGGGGCACAAAATGCAATTTCCGGGCCAAAGGTTGAGCCGATCACATGTAGGGTGAACGGTAGATCTACGTTTGAGAAACAGCCGCTCCAACTACGCGACGACTGGCGAACGGTTGAGGCACTTCGAAATCTACAGCGCCGGCCAAACACCCGAGAACGCGAAATCACGCACAGAGGCACGGTTGAAGCACTTCACGTAAGAGCATGAGGAGAGGATACAGTAGAGCGCACACTGCGTATCCAAACAGTTGCCGCTTCACGTAAGAGAACGCGAAATATCCAACACAGGCACGGTTGAAGCACTCGTAACTTCGCTAGAATACGAAGGATTAAGCGTTAAATCCAAAGCGCGGCCGTCGCAGAGAGCAAAATAAAACACGCCGATTGATACACTTGTCGCTTCACGAAAGTGCCCGAGCAGAGGCTAGCGCAGAGCGCACACTTCTCTCCGGCGATATTCAACGCCGGCAGGGCGGTCCCAGAGCGCGGGGAGTGTGCACAACGGCGGAAAAGCCAAGCGCCCTTCGCCTTTCCCACTCGCACTCCTCCTTTTCTCCCTTTCGCGTCTGAGCGTCCGGGCAATTTATTTCACGCTGCCCGTGCTCATGTTACGTGAAGTGTTTCTATCGGCATGTTGTATTTCGCTTTCTGCGATGGCCGCTCTGTGGATTTTACGCCTAATCATTCATATATAACGCAGTTACGAGTGCTTCAACCGTGCCTGTGCTGGATTTCGCGTTCTCAACAGGTGTTGCCCGCCGCTTATGCACTTACGTGAAGCGGCAAGTGTTTGGAATCAAGCCGGTCGTGGTTTGGGTCACGACAGCCGGTCGTGCTTTGGATACACAGTGTGCGCTACCGTACCCGCTCCTCATGCTCTTACGTGAAGTGCTTCGACCGTGCCTCTGTGCGTGATTACGCGTTCTGAGGCGTTTCCCGCTGCTGTAGATTTCGAAGTGCCTCAACGGTTCGCCAATCGCCGCGTGTATGAACCGGCTGTTTCTCGAGCGTGTATCTAGATCTACACCGTTCACCCTGTGATCGACCACCGCTGTAAAAGTTATAAAGTCAACCTTTAATTGTCAGGTGTTGCCCACCGCCGTGGATTTTGAAGTGCCTCAGCCGTTCGCAAATCGCTGCGTGGTTGGAACGGCTGTTTGTGAAACGTGGATCTGCACCGTTTACCCTACATGGAATCAGCTTAACCTTGTGGGGATCCTGACGCCCAGACCATTGCGCGATCACTGGGTTTGTGCCATCACGCGGCGCTTTTCCCCTCTCTCCTCCGAAATTCCGGCTCGTCTTGGCGCCTCTGTGTAGAGCCGAGCCGTCTCTCAAACTCTTGCGTGAGGTGAAGCCTGCAGAGACCGTTGCGGCGATAAAACACTGTCACGCAGCGGGCGCTCCGCCCTGGTAGCGGAGCTAACCTCACCTCATTGGTCCGTTTGAACGAGGCCCGAACCCGACTCTCGCCGAGACGCGAACGCGCGCCTTGCGCGGGGGTCCGTTCGGGGAGACGCTTCCAGGACGCCGAAGGCGTTGGCCGAAGGTATGTGACGCTTTCTTTACCAGCCGGCGGCAACTCTGTTGCGCCGGCGAAAGCCCACCAGCCCTTCCGGCTGCGGCCCGTGCCTAAGGCTGCTCCTGTCGCCCCTACGCTTGCATATAGTAAGGCCGTACCTACCACTCGACGATCACGCCGTGCAGTACGCGCCTGTGAGCGAATGGGCCCCGTCTCCCTCGCTGTTGCGAGCCGATCTGGCCAGCACGGCGATGCGCGCGCGCACAACGTGCGCGCAACCCGGAATTTGCCCTGACAGAAGAGCCCACTGGCTCTGCGCCGACGAAACGTGCGCACTTGCGCGTGGCGCCCCATCGCCCCTTTCACCTAACGGGAAGTACGTATACCTGTACTGTAAATTATGTAAAATATGTGACTAGAATGTTAGTATAAAATAAACGTCTTCCCTCCAAGCCCTGGGCATATTCCTTTGTCGCCCCCTTCACCTGCCCAACAGAGGCGGTGTTGGGCAGTTGAGCACGCCCAACAGAGCGTGCTCAACTAGCTTGAACCCACGGTGGTTCCTCGCGGTGTGCATGAATGCCTGCCTTGTTCAAAGCTAGCGTTATGCATATTGCGAGGTAGAGAGACCACAAACTGGCGCCCAACGTGGGGCCATTGGCTCATTAGCCTTTGGCCGCTAATTAAACTGAGTACGCAACCGGAATCAGTCTTAATGCTTATCCGCTAGCGGTAGCTGCTACGGGGACGAGGCGACTGCCCCTCCGTACGCGAGTGTGCGTTCACCCCTCGTTAATGCAGCCCCACGGGGCAGTGCGATGGTTCAACCGCGCCCCGCTGGAGCGGCGGTATACGTATTCCGGGAGAAAGGCCACAGCGGCCACTCGGAGTAGTGCACGCGAGATATATGCTTGTTGCCGTCCCCTGAGAGTAGAGCACGAACGTGGTAGTTGACGCGCTATCTCGTGCTTCGTAATATATCGAGATTCATTGTCCAAGTGTGACTTTAGCCGGCGGCGCAAAAGCGTGTGCCAGTAAAGGAGGCAAAATTGACAGCCGTTCAGTGGAGGAAGAGGGCCCAGAGTTGAGAAAGGACGCGCGGACACCCCGCAGAGAGGGGCAGGCGCTTTTCGCGAACTCCATGCCGCCGGAAAGCGGCCGGGCCTCGGCTGTAAAATCAGGAGGGGGAAGCGATGCCCGTTGCAAGGCGGTTGTATTGAGACGAGAGAGCTAGTAGCCGGCCAGCAGAATGTCCCGTTTTGTCGCCGGATTTGCGACGGTCTCTGGGAGACAATTTTTTTAATTTGATTTTTTTTTAGACGCCGAGACGTAGCTTGTCCTGCTGCGGGCGTGCGCCGAGATGCTACTTGTCTTGTAGCAGGCGCGGGAGGGGGGGGCTAAAGTCAGCGTGTGTCGCCGACGCCCCGGGGGACTCATTTCCGCTGGACGGTGAAGGACTCGTGCTTAACTACGTAGCCACCGATGATGAGGCAATTGAACCATTCAATGTGGTAACCCCCTAAGTCTGAGTTGCGCACTTCTGCGCTAAGCTCATGACGAACCATTCGCCGGGCATTTAGGCGACTCCAAAGTTTTGGTAAACTGAGTCGCTCCGTGACCTGGCCCGGGGCGAGGCGAGACATATTCGCTGTTGCCGATCCTGCCATGTCTGTCAAACGGCGAGGGCGCACGGTGGGAAGCCGCCTGGAATTGTGAAGCCATTTGACAGTATGCGTCCTTGGCAGGTAGTCGCTTGCGACTTGAAGGGACCTTTGCCGAGAAGCAAGTAGAGCTTAAACTTATATGGGGTCACGGGCTGACTATTTGGCGCTAGAGCACAGTGGCTCTGCGCGGTGATGACAAGGCACCCACGCTTATCCAGGCTTCCGTCGGCCAGCTCATCACCTCAGTGATCATAGCACACTAAACGGTAGGCGCTTTCACCCCCGTGCTGACTTCACTTCTCTCAGTCTCAGGCAGCGCGGCCGCCCCGGCCGCCCCAGCCCAATCTGTGTGGTCAGTTGTCTCTCCCCTCCAGCAAAGCTGTAAGCGCATGTTTTCTCTTTTTACTCGGTTTGTAAGAGTGTGCATGTTACGTGGCACTGTCTGTATTAGTGTGTCCCCATTTGGGCGTTGATGACTGCACATAATGTATCTTGTCCTAATTTGTTTAGTTATTGTTTAGAGCACTAGTTTAATGCACAATGTGAGGAAGTGTTCCGCTTAGTATTTTGAGCGTTGTACCGCGTGATGTAGCATGAACCCATTTTGTTGGCTTAGTTTCTGGGTTCGGTACGGTTCGTGTGTTAGCCTCGTTGAAGCGTTAGGGTTGTTTTCTTTTTTATGTGTGTGTGTTGTCGGTGCACGATGTAGTGTTTTCTTTTTCCAGTGCTTTGACGTTATTTATTTGGTACAGGAACCCCTTGGTCTGCGCATGCGGGACGAAGTTCTTTGTACGTTTCTTTTCTTTTTTTTGCCCCTTTTAGCAGTGAGCAGGGCTAGTTTTCTTCTCTTCTGTTTTTTTTTTTTACTCAGGCGCAGTCTTGACGAAAGAGCGAATGCAGAAAAGCGGCGGCTGGGTCGGTCGCGGGAGTGCCCTTCGAGGACTGTCTTTGGCTTTCGCGCGCAGCCAGGGTCGAGAGTTATAGTCTTGTTTTGAAGGTGTCGGATTTCGGCCGTCCGCGGCCCCGGTGTTCGGGGCGAGCAGCGCGTACTGGAGGCCGTTGCGTGAACTGTGTGCAGTTCGGAGGGCAGGCCAGACTTTGGGGGACCATATACTCAATGCCAACGGGAGGCCCGTGTTTTCCTGGAAAGCGCGGGCCGGACATACGCTACGAGTGGGGCGCACCGCGTTGTGGCGAGGGAACTTGGCCTCGGTGGCACGAACACTGTGACACGCATGTTGTGCGGGTATTCGTGAGTGCGTGTGGTGTGTGCTTCTGCCGGCTTCAGCGAACCCCAAGGTGCCTTCCGCGAGTGGTTTTTGCTTCGCCCGGTGCGCCCGCCGTCACGTGGTGTCTCGTCGGTGTGGTGGAGGGTCCGCAGGTGCCCGCTTCTTGAACTCTGCGATTCGTGAACTTGACCGGGCCCTGGACAGCTGCGCTGATTCGGGGGACCAACAATATGTACCCCCCCTGTGCACCACCTGCGGTAGGCGAACGTAGCCGGGCTGCCCTGCGCCGACGAGAACGGGACTGACGGCCAGTTGCGAGCTGCGGAAGAGGTGCCCTCTCCAGATGTGGACAATGTGGTGCCATATCGGAACTGCACCATGCGTCATCGGCACCACGGCTGTCGTCCGGCAGCTGCCTCGCTCGCGCTGGGCGGCAGCCACCACCAGCGACGGGTCATCGCTCTTTGGCGGGGCACCCATCGAGTGCCACGCGAGGTATAAACCTGAGCGGCGCCATCGCGGTCATCATACCTGTCGGCTGGCTGCTCAAGCCGCATGTCCTCCTGGCTGGTACCCCCTACGTGGAGCTGCTATCTCGCGCAACGGTGAACGGTGAGGTCGTTCCGGCACTGGTGCCCACCATCTTCTCTCCTCGATTTTCCACAACGAACGTTTCCCCGAAAAACTTTTGTGCTCCCAACCGCCGAACTTTGCACAAGCCCCGCGGAACGGTGTCTCCAGAATTTTTTTGCAAATATTATTTTCGCACCGCAGCGTAGTTTGTATACCATGCCTGTGCCGTCTCTTTTGTCCTAATTCTTTATTGTCGTAGTGCGCGTTTCTTTTTCCTTGTAATCCTATGTAGCATAGTATCGTCCTGCATGTATATACTATTATTACCATTATTGTTATTATCATAGTGTCGCGTTCATTGTAATTGTATATTTCAATAGCTTCATTTTGTGTATGCATGTGGAACCGGTTACCATGTATTATGTATCTCAGTGTTGCGTGTAGTTTTCCTGTGTGTATCATTCGTGCTGGAGGGGGGGGTAGTGTTGTTAGTGTAGTTTGTAAATATATTGTATGGGCTGGGGACTGAGACTGCCCTGTGCATGCATTCTTTTCTACTCTTTGCCGTCTTTTGCATGCCTGGGCGATGGCCGGTCAACTCTTCTCAGACCGGCGAGGGCATTTAAGGAGAGGGGAGTGTGGGGATCCTGACGCCCAGACCATTGCGCGATCACTGGGTTTGTGCCATCACGCGGCGCTTTTCCCCTCTCTCCTCCGAAATTCCGGCTCGTCTTGGCGCCTCTGTGTAGAGCCGAGCCGTCTCTCAAACTCTTGCGTGAGGTGAAGCCTGCAGAGACCGTTGCGGCGATAAAACACTGTCACGCAGCGGGCGCTCCGCCCTGGTAGCGGAGCTAACCTCACCTCATTGGTCCGTTTGAACGAGGCCCGAACCCGACTCTCGCCGAGACGCGAACGCGCGCCTTGCGCGGGGGTCCGTTCGGGGAGACGCTTCCAGGACGCCGAAGGCGTTGGCCGAAGGTATGTGACGCTTTCTTTACCAGCCGGCGGCAACTCTGTTGCGCCGGCGAAAGCCCACCAGCCCTTCCGGCTGCGGCCCGTGCCTAAGGCTGCTCCTGTCGCCCCTACGCTTGCATATAGTAAGGCCGTACCTACCACTCGACGATCACGCCGTGCAGTACGCGCCTGTGAGCGAATGGGCCCCGTCTCCCTCGCTGTTGCGAGCCGATCTGGCCAGCACGGCGATGCGCGCGCGCACAACGTGCGCGCAACCCGGAATTTGCCCTGACAGAAGAGCCCACTGGCTCTGCGCCGACGAAACGTGCGCACTTGCGCGTGGCGCCCCATCGCCCCTTTCACCTAACGGGAAGTACGTATACCTGTACTGTAAATTATGTAATTGGGTCTGTAAAATATGTGACTAGAATGTTAGTATAAAATAAACGTCTTCCCTCCGTGCCCTGGGCATATTCCTTTGTCGCCCCCTTCACCTGCCCAACAGAGGCGGTGTTAAGTTGGCGCGACGGCGTTTCAGTATCGTGAGCGTGCTCAACTAGCTCGAACCCACGGTGGTTCCTCGCGGTGTGCATGAATGCCTGCCTTGTTCAAAGCTAGCGTTATGCATATTGCGAGGTAGAGAGACCACAACCTTCGGCCCGAAAATTGCATTTTGAGCCCTGATTGTTTCTGCGATAGTGCAGACAACCGTGTTGCTTCAGATATATTTTAAAGCAAAGCTTTTTACCTCTACCCCCCAAGGGTTCTTTCGCGACCGTTGGTGTCACCAGAAAACTCCAGCGAACAAATAAAAGAATTTACTGGCACCGCCGGGATTCGAACCTGGAACTACCAGACTAACAAAGCGAGAGCCCGTTGCCTTACCGATTTATCTACGAGCCCACGCGAAGACAACGACGACAGGTGGTGTACCCACCAAGCACATCTACGGGTTTACCCCCTGCGTTCTCGCTGAATGCCACGTGAAAGCGTCACGTGACCGCTCAAGCCCGTCCAGCGGCCCTGTGCGCACCTTGCTCATGTGCTAAGAGTTACAAAAATTAAAGGAAGGTCACACCGATGCATGACATCGCACTTCTAGTACGCCAATGTGCTAAAGGCTGTGGCCTCCAGTGTTCACGTAAACAATCACAGCTCCTTCTCGTCCGCCCTCATGCCAAACCAAGGCATACATTCAAATACTTCTTGATGGCCAGGCCATCACTCCAAGCCTCAGCATCAAGATCCTGGGCCTACATCTCGAGGCTAAAATCAAGAGTGACGTCTCCTTGCAGCGCCTCAAAAACAGCATTAATCAAATCATACACATGATCAGGCGAGTTGCAACCAAGAAGCGAGTCCTAAAGTGTCCTCTCGAGAGTTACTTACGTGAACCCCCTGTCTTCTTCTCGACAAGGAAGACATAGAGATGCTTTATATAATGATTAGAAAAGGGATCGAGCAGGTCATTGGTTTTCTCATAAGTGCGTACACACAGAGGCTGCTTAGCACGGGGCTCCACAACACGGTGGAAGAGCTGATAGAAGGCCATCTTTCTAACCAGAAGGTCTGACTCAGAACTGCGATGGGTAACCGCTTGCTTCACCAGATTGGCTGGGCAGCCCAGAATGTCACTCAGATTGTCGTATTCCCAGACTCTTGGAGACTAAAACTAGAGATGCTCCCTTTGCTATGAATATGAACCCCTCACATGACGAGGGTCACCGAAAAGCACGGGCTCAAGCGCTAAACACCACCCTCGGTGGGGATCATGCAGTTAACGCCTTTGTCAAGCTGCTCGAGCAGCTTTTAGCCAGGAAGTCGTCCAGATGCTTCTGGGAAACTGAACTGAACTGAACCTACACAGACGCCTCCAAACATCGAGGGCAGTAATACGCCATAATCGTGGCTACCTCCAGGACCAACCTCCTTGCGTGTACCTCGCTTAGGACCCAAGAAATGGCGGCAGCAGAAGAGGCAGCAATCGCCTTGGCTCTCGCTCAACCAGGGGTCGCACGGTAGTCATCGATTCCCAGCAAGCCTACTGGAATTACCAGTAGTGTTGGGTGTCCTGACTTGCACTGCGGGTGCTAAAAAACCACTCCCCAAACGGTTCCATTCAGCTCATCTGGACACCCCCTCACGCTTCAATGGAGGGCAACAAATACGCCCACCCAACAAGCCTGCGCTTTTACCTCTCGTGCTATGGAGCTGCACGAGGGAGCTTGTCACGTTCAGGGAGATAACCCACCATTATCGCCTTCTGAGACATACCGTACCTTCGCCTTACCCTGACCTTTCCAGAGAACTACAAACTACTGTACGGCTCACACAAACCGGGCTCCTTCCCACAGCCTACGCGTCTTCAATTAATGTATCCGAATCGCTACGACGCTGAATGCAAATTTTGCTCAGAAGTAGGAACACTTCGCCTCGTAATCGGGGTGTGCAACTTTAGCCCTGATTACCCATCTCTCTTTCCGTGAACTACCCAACAAGAGCAATGGGAGATGCTGCTGTCCAGGCCCTCTCTACCTACCCCGCTTGAGCGGGTGGACAGAACACAGGCCGCGCGGACTGCGTATGGGCCCCACACAAGAAGGAATTACTCCCCAGGGCTGCACTCTGGGCTGTTCAGAAATCTGAACAGAAGTATTTCTTCCTGCTCCTCCTTCTCTGCCGCAAATCCAGTCGCCTCCATCCGCGGCGCAGACGGAGAAGACAGAAACACCGGGTTGAAGCCTACTTTAATTTGATAAAAAAACGCTCCACTCTTGTGCTACACCAATACAACGCAACTAAACACCGTTCATGCTTCCTGCATTGATTTAACCTTAGCAAGAATATCTCTTTGAAGTAATAAATGGTGTGGTTAAGTGCATTTCACTTCTCTCTGGTTTTGCTATTTATAGAGCGATGTGACTGAATTAAAGTGACCTCGCATTGGTAATCGTTATGGGTGCCGTTTACAGCTTTGCTTTCCAACCACATTCACGGGGTGGATTGGCGCGATTTTTTTTTCTAGCGTTCCGTGCTGACGAGACAGCAATTGGAACTCCCTAAAGTTTCGTCAGGCGGAATGATAACTGGCCAGGGTCCTTCAGTGATTTACTATTGCTCAGATGCGTTGCCTCCATCAGGCAGGATGACCTGTAATTGTGTTATTCAGTAAAGTTTGGGTGTTGGGCTAGTTGGTATGAAGACATGAGGAAACGCAGAGCGCTGAAGTTTACAAGACGACCACAGAATAAAGGAACAAACAAATCACACCAACCGTTTCGTTTGTCCCTTTATTCTGTGGTCGTCTTGTAAACTTCAGCGCTCTACGTTTCCTCATGTATTCATTGTGGCCTTTGGTGTGTGCTTCCGTTGCTAAATGTGTTGTCCGGTGCTGAAATCAAATTTCGCCCCCCGTTTCTTTGGCTACAGCCACTGTAGCTAAAGCCACGGTAGCCATTGTTTTCACCAGTTCACATGGTGAGAGCAGAATTGCTTAAAAATGCTCACTTCTGGAAGCATATTTGGGAAACTGGTCATTATAATGCAATAGTCATCACATCAAAGGCTCTGTGACAAACTTGCTAACACCCACGCTTTGCAATTGGTCTGCTGTACGCTGAATTTGCTCACGAGACACTCTTTTAAGAGTGAAGTGTACATGCATGTGTTGCTGCGGGCCAGCTAACAGTGAACTGGCTGTAAAAGGTGGTATGCCAGAAAAACCACAATTTTTCGAAGCTTTTTCTTTTATTCATCGAACTGGCTTTTTCTCTTTCGCTTTTGGGAAAGATATCGGGGCACGTCACAAAGCACCCAGAGCAAGCCAAGCCTAAAATCAGTTGTTACCGCCTTCTTAAAAACTTTTCAAATTGCCCTTCACTTTTGTTACGTTCTGTCATTCTGTTACATTCTACCTAATAAAAAATCACAACACAGGAACTACGACTTCCGGAGCGAAGTGACCCCACGACCAAATCCGTGAAAGAGCTGACCGCCACTAGCTTTTCCTGCCGAGCTGGGGTTCCAATTCTGGCCTTCTACTACTGCGCACTGAGGTGACAATGCGCGCCGCCTCTTCGCAGGTTGCCTTTGAATCACTGGTCGGGAATGCAGTCTTGGCCTCGTCCGGTAAGCCAAGAGGCCGTTAAAAATCCTCGGAGCAGCACCGGGAAACCCGGATGTTCTATCCATCTGCGAAACCTGTCATATTTATGTTTTAATTTTGTAAATATAGAGCTTCTACTGCTCGTCTTCCTAACAACATTTTTTTTTCTGTTCCCATCTCACCCACCACACAACAGGGACGTACTGGAACATTACACATTACAATAATGCCTCACGAAGACTCGGGTACCTCGCACAACAGCGCCGAATGCACAACGAACACCTCTAACGCGATCACCCCTGGCAGCGCCTTTCAGCCAACGCACCCTCCTTCCATGGAAGGCGACGTTCCATGTTGTGCGACACCTCGCACAACGCCGCCGCACGTGCACCAATCGATACCACCAACGCGAACGCCCCCGGAATCCTACCATCCCACCATCTTTTACGACGCCCTCAGCGGACGCTCTATTCACGCCCCAATCCCATGGTTAGAGGTTGTGGCCTCTTGCAAGTTCAAACACCGCAACGGCAAGCTGGAAAGTACTCCAGCGACTCCCAAACCCAACCCCACCAAGCCCTTCATACTCCGCCCAGAATTCCATCTACCCATCACGTCACTGTTTTCCGGCCGCAAAAAGGGCACCGGGTTTGAGACCTCTCCAATCAGGACATATCGCAAGTCCTCTCCCAAGCCAGTGGAATCCAAGACAAGCAATTTCGCGCCCTCATCACAGTGCACGTACAACCTCAACAATACTTGTTTGGGATAGGCACAGCAGACCTCCATGTCGCTGACAGGCTCGCGCAACTCACAAGCATCCCGCTCCGTACAAAGCAAATGTAAGTCACTGCGTACATTAAGCCACCCCCAAGGACGTCACGGGGTCATGCATGGCCTCCCCGACCACATCTCTCCTGTGACGCTTCTGGACTACTCAGGTCCAAGCCGCCCATATCTGATTCATGTACGCCTTATAGGCCGCTCCAAATCACACTCCTCACTTTCAATGGGGCCCGGGTGCCTTACAGCATGAAATTTGTGGGGCCAAGCCCCTATCTCCCAACGAGGGGAGGGGGGATGCGCTGAGGAGACTCCCCGGGGCCCAGAGAGACCGCCCTTGGGACACGCAGCGATCGCACGGTACGTAAATGCCTTTCGGCCACTTTTGTCCGTTTCTTGCATTGGCCGTTGTTTCCCACTTCCGTGGGTCACGGCACCCACCGTGTCGATTTTCGAATGCCTTGATTTGCGTCAGTGCGTTTATCTAGGATATCCGGCGAGTCTCCGCGGGCATATTCCACGCCTTTGGTGGGTTGCCCCCGCGTCCGCACTGTGGCGGCTTGCACCGTCTAAGGTCAGCGGACGAGTGCCGATGCCGCCCGGTCGAGTCCAGTGGCTTGAAATGTCCCCTATGTCAGTCAGCGTTGCGGCCGGCCAACGCCGGCGGACGCTAACTGCTGCCCGACTACTGGCTGGGCACACGCTAACTGGTGTATATGCCCCAGGGGCTAGGTGCGTAGTGCAGTGTAGCCGTTGTATCGTGGTTGTCCGCGTAATAAACCACTGTACTATGAAAGATATCGCTTCCCGGTGAAGTGACTGACAACGTACACGCGCGGCGAGAGTCGTGGCTAGCTCTTGAACCAGTTGTGGGCAGAGTCTCTCGGCAGGGCAGTTCGGTGCTGCGCGAGAGCAGTGAAAATAACGAAGGCGCGTTATTCTAATAATATATTATATTCTATTACTTAAAGGAGTACTGACACGAAATTTCTCTCTTTCAGTTTTTATGCTGTAAAGAATACCTATTGGCCCAGTAATTACGAAAATCGAACCAAAAGCCGTCAGCCGCCAACACAGAATTAATTATAGCACGTCTATTGCAACCAGTTTCAAATGTGGTCGCCGCGCGGGAAAATGGCCGTTCGAAGGCCAGCCTGCAAGCGGGCCAGCCTTACGTCACGGTCTCACCCGTGACGTCAGGGACGTTCGCCGCATCGTCTGCTACGACTGCACATGGTCCGCACTCGCCCGCGCAGTCAACATGTCGTCTGAATCGTCAGACTCGGATGATTGATTGATTTGATTGATTGATTGTAGCGTTTAACGCGCCGACGCAACGCAGGCGATGAGGCGCGCCGTAGTGGAGGGCTCCGGATTAATTTTGACCACCTGGGGATCTTTATCGTGCACCGAAATCTCGTACACACGGGCGTTTTTGCTTTTCGCCTCCATCAGAAAAGCGGCCGCCGCGGCCGGGAATCGAACCCGCGACCTCGTGCTCAACAGCGCAACGCCTTAGCCACTGAGCCACCGCGGCGGGTCAGACTCGGATGAGTCGATGCCACCTGAAAGACAGCACTTTATTTGGCCAGGCGATTAAATGGCCGGCGATGTCTTCGCCATCGTCCGTTTTTTAATATCACTGCGGCTGGAACCGGCGCAGACCGTGATAGCAACAGCTGGTCGCCACTCTTATCATCAATCTGATCGCGAAAAAGAAGTTCCACATGCGAGAAAGTAGATGTTAGTGTGTTGAAAAATTGTGCTAGGGGTTGTTAACAGCGCTGAATTTAAAAGCGGCGTTCAGATATTTGCCGCGATGGCAAGCCTACGCTGACCGGAGCGGAGGTTCGGCGCTCCGACCCAGCACTGCCGGCACCGCGGTGCGGCGAGCGGTCGAAAGATGGCGCCACCTGCGCGCTAGAATCAAAACAGGCCACGGCAGATGTCTTGGTCACCAATCGCTGAAACTGAAATTATCGCCAAAATAAAGCTCCATATGCGAAAAAGGGGGTGATATTGTGGTGAAAAGTTGTGTAAGGGATGGTCATTTGCAGTTGTAGAGATACCAGCGATCAAATAGTCGCCACGATACTAAGCCTAAAGTTCCCAACACCCAAGCTGACCAGAGCAACGCCGAGCCCGCTGGTTTGGGCGACAGTTATTGGGGTCGCCGCCGCGAACGAACTCAGTCCACGTTTAGCGCTGCATTGCGTCGCGTGAAAAAAAAAATCGCGCCAATCCACCCCGTGAATGTGGTTGGAAAGCAAAGCTGTAAACGGCACCCATAACGATTACCAATGCGAGGTCACTTTAATTCAGTCACATCGCTCTATAAATAGCAAAACCAGAGAGAAGTGAAATGCACTTAACCACACCATTTATTACTTCAAAGAGATATTCTTGCTAAGGTTAAATCAATGCAGGAAGCATGAACGGTGTTTAGTTGCGTTGTATTGGTGTAGCACAAGAGTGGAGCGTTTTTTTATCAAATTAAAGTAGGCTTCAACCCGGTGTTTCTGTCTTCTCCGTCTGCGCCGCGGATGGAGGCGACTGGATTTGCGGCAGAGAAGGAGGAGCAGGAAGAAATACTTCTGTTCAGATTTCTGAACAGCCCAGAGTGCAGCCCTGGGGAGTAATTCCTTCTTGTGTGGGGCCCATACGCAGTCCGCGCGGCCTGTGTTCTGTCCACCCGCTCAAGCGGGGTAGGTAGAGAGGGCCTGGACAGCAGCATCTCCCATTGCTCTTGTTGGGTAGTTCACGGAAAGAGAGATGGGTAATCAGGGCTAAAGTTGCACACCCCGATTACGAGGCGAAGTGTTCCTACTTCTGAGCAAAATTTGCATTCAGCGTCGTAGCGATTCGGATACATTAATTGAAGACGCGTAGGCTGTGGGAAGGAGCCCGGTTTGTGTGAGCCGTACAGTAGTTTGTAGTTCTCTGGAAAGGTCAGGGTAAGGCGAAGGTACGGTATGTCTCAGAAGGCGATAATGGTGGGTTATCTCCCTGAACGTGACAAGCTCCCTCGTGCAGCTCCATAGCACGAGAGGTAAAAGCGCAGGCTTGTTGGGTGGGCGTATTTGTTGCCCTCCATTGAAGCGTGAGGGGGTGTCCAGATGAGCTGAATGGAACCGTTTGGGGAGTGGTTTTTTAGCACCCGCAGTGCAAGTCAGGACACCCAACACTACTGGTAATTCCAGTAGGCTTGCTGGGAATCGATGACTACCGTGCGACCCCTGGTTGAGCGAGAGCCAAGGCGATTGCTGCCTCTTCTGCTGCCGCCATTTCTTGGGTCCTAAGCGAGGTACACGCAAGGAGGTTGGTCCTGGAGGTAGCCACGATTATGGCGTATTACTGCCCTCGATGTTTGGAGGCGTCTGTGTAGGTTCAGTTCAGTTCAGTTTCCCAGAAGCATCTGGACGACTTCCTGGCTAAAAGCTGCTCGAGCAGCTTGACAAAGGCGTTAACTGCATGATCCCCACCGAGGGTGGTGTTTAGCGCTTGAGCCCGTGCTTTTCGGTGACCCTCGTCATGTGAGGGGTTCATATTCATAGCAAAGGGAGCATCTCTAGTTTTAGTCTCCAAGAGTCTGGGAATACGACAATCTGAGTGACATTCTGGGCTGCCCAGCCAATCTGGTGAAGCAAGCGGTTACCCATCGCAGTTCTGAGTCAGACCTTCTGGTTAGAAAGATGGCCTTCTATCAGCTCTTCCACCGTGTTGTGGAGCCCCGTGCTAAGCAGCCTCTGTGTGTACGCACTTATGAGAAAACCAATGACCTGCTCGATCCCTTTTCTAATCATTATATAAAGCATCTCTATGTCTTCCTTGTCGAGAAGAAGACAGGGGGTTCACGTAAGTAACTCTCGAGAGGACACTTTAGGACTCGCTTCTTGGTTGCAACTCGCCTGATCATGTGTATGATTTGATTAATGCTGTTTTTGAGGCGCTGCAAGGAGACGTCACTCTTGATTTTAGCCTCGAGATGTAGGCCCAGGATCTTGATGCTGAGGCTTGGAGTGATGGCCTGGCCATCAAGAAGTATTTGAATGTATGCCTTGGTTTGGCATGAGGGCGGACGAGAAGGAGCTGTGATTGTTTACGTGAACACTGGAGGCCACAGCCTTTAGCACATTGGCGTACTAGAAGTGCGATGTCATGCATCGGTGTGACCTTCCTTTAATTTTTGTAACTCTTAGCACATGAGCAAGGTGCGCACAGGGCCGCTGGACGGGCTTGAGCGGTCACGTGACGCTTTCACGTGGCATTCAGCGAGAACGCAGGGGGTAAACCCGTAGATGTGCTTGGTGGGTACACCACCTGTCGTCGTTGTCTTCGCGTGGGCTCGTAGATAAATCGGTAAGGCAACGGGCTCTCGCTTTGTTAGTCTGGTAGTTCCAGGTTCGAATCCCGGCGGTGCCAGTAAATTCTTTTATTTGTTCGCTGGAGTTTTCTGGTGACACCAACGGTCGCGAAAGAACCCTTGGGGGGTAGAGGTAAAAAGCTTTGCTTTAAAAAAGCTTAGTTGTATTAACCAAAATGCCAGACAACTGCAGTTATTCGTCAAGAAGCTAGCGCACTAGCGAAGCTCCAATATTGTCTGATTGACTGTCTGATTTTAAACCTTCTGTTGAATGTGTGATTTTAAGCCTTTATAAGCAACTAACCAGCGCTAGAGGCACGAATACGACGAGCATTACAACGAAACAACTAGGGCTATAGCTGCTCTCAGACAACAAGTGCAGGAATAAGATCTCCGTACTGAAGGGACCGATAAAGCGTCTGTTTTTTTTGCTTTTTTTTTGTAGAATACGCAAGTAAAATTATTTATTTTTTACAGTAACACGTGCGTGCCCCTTCGGAAGTGGAGGTCTTAGTACTAGAGAACCAAAACTGCGGTTGCGCTAGCTCCAGGTAGGCACCTCAGGTAATATATTGACAGAAGGACAAAGTTTCAGCGGTAAACTTGATGACAGTCGAGGGGAGGTGTCTATTGGCTTTTACATAGAAAATGCACATACAGTAATGCTTCGTTAACTTGAAGTCGTAAAATCCGCTGAAATTTTCGAGATAAGCAGAGTTTCTAGTTAAGCGAAATGCTGAAAATTTGTGGAGAGGTTACTAATATAAGAGCTAGTGCTGGTAGGAAATGCTCCACTGCACAGGGGAGCTTTCTCGATAAAGGCAAAATAATTAGAAGGAAAAGCGAATATAAAAAGGTGCAAGGTTTCTCTTATGAAATTCTGTTGGAAGTAAGCGCTCGTCCTGTCGTCTTTCTGAGTCCTTGTTCCTGTTGGCGCTGTAGCTATTTCTATTTCTGTTCGCGCTGTAGAAACCAAGGCCCGCCAGAGGACCTTGGTTTCTCGGGCCCGGCGAAGAGGCATCCTCGACAATGGACGCTTCCCCAACACCCTCTTCGACATTTCTTTTTACTTTAATAAATGTTTTCTACGGTTACCAGACAGTTTACCGAACGCCTTTTTATAAAAAAAGCCGTTTTATCGAACGTCGTTTTATCGAATTCCATTTTATCGAACCACCTACATCAGTTTTACCGAAAGTGGGGCTTTGCGGCTTTCATTGTAATCTTCGGGGTTTATGTTGTTAAAATGGCTGTCGCATTAACCTAACCCGCAATTAGCTTCATTCTACATATCTCTGCCGTGCATTACATACAAAAACCTGCCTATATATGTTGTCGCGTCCTTCCCGTGTTTTCGATCACCTTTCCTTTATCAGATTTTTTTTTTATTTTTTGCGTCTTCATTGATTGCACTCAAGAATGTATGTACCCATTGTTTATACTGCATAATTATTCACTATAGTAGGAACCCTGACCCCGTGCGCAATATTCCTAGATGTGTATCAGTGTATTTGGTTTGGTGTTGCCAAATATATTCCTTGCGCCATTGTTCATCATTACGCGATCCAAAGTCTTGTCCTCCCCCGATTTTTCTAGTCACGTGATTTACACGCGACTCCTACTCGGACCATGTGGCCACATTGTTTGCATCTAGAGAAATATCGTGCAAAAAACTGCGGAAAGATTAGTGCTATATGAATGGAACAGGGGAGGTTCCAGCAGTGAAAATGAGGCCACAGTAGAGGTGGTGGAATCTAGGAGAACTCGTCACAAGTGAAGCAATCACAGGCGAACTCGTCAAGTAGGGCAAGTGGTCATAGGTCATTTCGAACTAGAGAATCTCGTAACCTATGCCAACTGGCGCATGCCTTCACAATTTCCGTGTTTTGTTAAAACATAAAAATAAAGGATTTCGTATAATTCCCTCCCCACTTCTGCGTCAACACTCTTACGCCCCTCCTTCGATTCACCACCTTTACGTTTCCTTGGTGACCTTGAAGGAACGCGGCAGACCAGACAGCGCATTTCGTTGGTTTTTTGTGTGCTTTGTTCACCTAATCGCACGGGCAATATTAGTTTTTGTTTGCACGTTCTAAATTTCTTTCAATTTTACATTTTTATTTTGAAGTAACCTGGCGACGGCGCTGTATTGAGTAGACCTTAACAATTTCTCTATTTTAGGTTGAAAGCACCCGCCGCGGTGGCTCAGTGGCTAAGGCGTTGCGCTGCTGAGCACGAGGTCGCGGGTTCGATTCCCGGCCGAGGCGGCCGCTTTTCTGATGGAGGCGAAAAGCAAAAACGCCCGTGTGTACGAGATTTCGGCGCACGATAAAGATCCCCAGGTGGTCAAAATTAATCAGGAGCCCTCCACTACGGCGCGCCTCATCGCCTGCGTTGCGTCGGCGCGTTAAACCCCCATAATCAATCAATCAATCAATCAATCAATCAATCAATCAATCAATCAATCAATCAATCAATCAATCAATCAATCAATCAATCAATTATTTTAGGTGCAAAGCATCTCTTGCTCGGGGCTATGTCCGGCGTCCGTCCATTGTCCGCACTTCTCCCCCTACACTATATAAAAAAAGAACTAGTTAGCGGCGCCCGCTTTCGATCCCACGACTCACTGGCCGCAACGGGAGGTACGCGGCGCTCTTCCCACTGCGCTACAAAACCGAGACAGGAGCAAGTGCTACGAACGCGCCTTATGTCCTTGACTCCTTCAAGCACGTCAAGAAGCTACTGGTACAACGAAGGCACGCGAAGCTGAACGTCAATAGAAACGACGAACTGAAAACTTCTGAGGAGGATGTTAGCGTCTCTTGCTCGGGGGGATGCCCCGCGTCCGTGCCCCGTCCGCAGCGCCTCTGATGATGATTGTGGCAGGATGCCTCTAGGGACTGGCCAACCAAAGAATCCATCACGAGATAGCTTCGCTGTCAACCACCATCGTCATCTTCCCGTAGGGGAACCGCTGAAGACGAAGAAGGAGAAAAAGACAAAGCTGCGAAGAGGAAGGCGTGTACGTTGCTCTCGCCCCGTCCGCAGCGCTTCTGATTATGATTTTGCTAGGATGCCCCTAGGGATTGGCCAACCAAAGAATCCATCACGAGATAGCTTCGCGTTCAACAACCGTCGTCATCTTCCCGTATGGGAACCGCTGAAGACGAAGAAAGAGAAGACAAAGCTGCGAAGACGAGGGCGTGTACGTTGCTCGCAGCCGGTGCACCAACGCCAACAACCTTTACCTCACCAACGCTGACGGAGACTACCGATTCTGCCACAGAGACGACAACATCGACAAGAACATGATGGCCGAGTTTCGGCGCCTCGAGCACCATCGCCTACTCACCGTAACACAACAGTACTTGCGTGCCTTTGCCACCGGAGTGGACCCGGACGTGGAATTCCCTCTGGCGCTACTAAACCAGACCACTCAACATAACGGCAACACGCCAGCTGCGCGATAAGCGCGCATGCGCGTATCCTCTTTCATCTCCTCCTCTCCACTCTATCTGCTCTATATAATAAACCCGGTCCGCGCGCCGCTTCCTCAGTTGCTGCTTCGGTTGAGACACGCTGCACCGTCCGATGAGCTGAATGGACGCCAATAATTCTGCTTTGCATCACCACATAGTTCCCTTTTTGGTGTTTACTACTTTTATATTAGTGTTTTTTTTGCCTTATGATAAATAGGTAAAATAGTATGGGCTAAAAACCCCAGACGTGCTGGGGTTCAACAAGGGGGAGGGGGGGGGATGAAAACGAACCAACCTGTAGTATGGTGACTAATTTTGTTACTAACTTTTTTCTCGTCAGTTCTAACCAAGGCATCGAGAGCAGTAGGACAAGGCTTGGTAACCTCTCAGTAACTGAACTCAGTGCCTATTAAGAATTAGGAATACCGAAATCGGGAGAGATTTTGCTAGTGTTCCAGTTAGGTTTTTGACATTGGACTCACAAGTACCAAGAAGGGCCTTACTTGTGCAGAACATACGCGGCGAAATAATTAGATTGGACTAAATACAAAAAGCGGTGTATACAAAAAGTACGAAGAATATCGAGACATTCTAGTCCATACGCCACAATGCCGTGATATGCTCCGGATTAAAAGGTAAAATTGAGATACAAGGGGATTCGTTATGGCAGTACAACCTGCGCAGTGAACAGAACAACATTTGTGGAGACAAATTTCGCGCATTACAAAAACAGAATGCACGAGGGAAATAAAAGACAACTACAAAGACTAGATATTCTGTTAAATAGACTTGCTGAGGAAATATTTCAAAATTACATAGCGAAGAGGAAACTAAAAAACGTAAGGCAAGTTTGTTACTCGAAAATGCCAGGAAAAACAATTTCGATAAAACGGCTTCGATAAAACGTCCGTCTATAAAAGGGCATTTGATAAAACGGCGTTCAATATAACGGCGTTCGATAAACTGTCCGGATCCCGTTTTCTACTACTACTACCTCCCTGCAGCGGAAGTTTTGTTACCAGCACTAGCTCTGATTTGAGCGAATACACATATATATACATACATATATATATACGTATATATATATATATATATATATATATATATATATATATATATATATATATATATATATATATATATATATATCTAGACACATACATACATACATAGAAAGGTCACTTAAAGGAGCCATGAAGAGAAAACAAAAGTTTGTTTTATTCGAAAGATTAGGTGTTTCATAGTACCCCAAGCGCTTTCCCGGAAGCAAATGATGCTTTATTCACTGATAAATAAGGCAATTTAAGCCAAAATTTTAAATCTCCCGCTAAAATTGAACATTCCGTGACGTGTACAATGGCGTCATAGAGCCGGTCCATGAAACAGATACTTAGTATGTCGACTCCATATAGCACCCACACGCGGGAGTCGATCGAGACGGCGGCCATTTTAAAAATACTAGTAAAACCTAGTGCACCCGCAGCCCTAGTCATGGAATCGCCTGATCCGGAGAACAAAACTCTCGCCGAGGAGCTCGGGCTTGCATTTAACAACCTCACACCACAAAAACGCTCAATGCTTCTAAGTGCACGAGCGGCAAGAGTTGTGGGATACGCGGTGGACGGGAAAGCGACCATTCCGCGATAGCCACAACAGACGAACGCCCAGCCGTCGGCACCGCTGCCTCGTCAGCCCCGTCGCGACGGACGAATATAGACTGGTACGTATGTGCCGTATTTTGATTACGGTTAATAATAGTTCAATTTCAGTAGCAGTATCACTTATGCCAGTTGGCCGGTGTCGTGTATGGAAAGCCGTTCGCGCGAGCTCTCTGCTTCGACCAGAAAGATACGAGCGTCAATGCGCGGTGTTTACGGCATTTTTTTCCCCAAGGTCAGAGCGATTTGACGAAGTCGGCAACGAGCGCCAGCATGTTCCAGGAGTGAGCTAACGTAAGGGTCCCTGCCGTAACTGAACAAACTGAAGTTTTCAGTGGTTGTAAACTGGAAACGAGCTCGTAACGACAGCAGCAAACCAACACCATTCGAAACTTACGCGACGACTGGCACTATCTCGTCGCTTCTTGCTGTTCCTTACTCCCCTCGTTTCTATTTTTACCTTTGCTGGTTGGCGATATGACGGCCAACCTCCTGTGAAGGGATTACGATATGAAGCAAGGTCGCGGCTGTGCGTGCTGGAACGGTTCGTTGGCCCCGAAGAGCCTCGAACCCGAAAATTCGTCTGCGCGACGGCGAGATGTCGAGCTCGGCCGGCGCGCTAGTTTCGTACGCATTGGCGCACACGCTTGCGAGTTCGTTCGGACCTTCAACCGTTTACTCCACCGTTCTTTGTCATAAAAAGAATGTGCAGTGTGTTTCACGGGCATTTAGCTCGCTATGCAAGCTGTAAGCCCTGCCTAACATGCGTTTGCTTTTGCCGGCCTCCGCCAATCGCAGAGCTTAGCCCATGTGACGGCATAGGTTCTGTTGCGGGAAATGAGCTGGTGGGTCGCATGACCATTCCCGTTTTTCCTAATTATGTAGCTTATTTGAGCGAAGTTTGCGTTATAAGTGGTGTCGTTATGGTTCTAACGAGGCAATCTTTCGAATGAACCAAACTTGTGTTTTCTCTTCATGGCTCCTTTAACAAGCAACGATGATTTTGTTTACTCGTTCTCAATTTTTTTGAAATTTTGCATTTTTATTTTTAGGTAATCGGGTGACGGCGCTGTATTGAGTAGACCTTTACTATTTCTTTATTTTTGGTGTTTACTATTTTCATCTTACAGTCTTGTTATGCTTTATGATAAAAGGTAAAAGAGTACGGGCTAAAAATCCCAGACATGCTGGGGTGCAACGAGGGGGGAGACAGATGAAAACGAACCAGCCTGTTGTAGGGTGACTAATTTGTAACTAAATTGTTTATAGTTGTTCTGAACAAGGCATCGAGAACAGTAGGACAACGCTTGGTAACCTGTTAGCAACTGAACTCAGTGTCCATTAAGAATTACGAACGCAGAAATCGGGGTAGACTTTTGCTAGCGTTCTAGTTAGGTTTTTGAGATTTGACCCACAAGCGCCAAGTAGTGCCTTTCTGATGTAGAACATATGCGGTGAAATAATTAGATTGGGTGTCTACACAAAAGCGGTTTATTCAAAAAAGTAGGAAGCATATCGAGGCATTCTACTCTTTACGCCACTATGCCGTGATATGCTTCGGATCAGAGGGGGAACTAGAGACACAAAGAGAATCGTTGTGGCAGTACCACCTGCGCAATGAACAGAATAAAAGAAATTCTGGAGACAAATTTCGCGAATCACAGAAAAGCACGCAGGAAATAAAAGACAACTAGTACAAAGACTGCAAATTCTGTTAAATAGGCTCGCTGTGGAGACAAGATTGGCAAATTACATAGCGAGGAGGGAACTAAAACGTACTGCAAATTTTGTTACACGAAATTTCCGGGAAAAGACTTTCGAGAAAACGGCTTCGATAAAATATCCGTCGATAAAACGGCGTTCGATAAAACGGCGTTCGATAAACTGTCCGGACCCCACTTCGGTCGTTCAACGCGCATTAAATATTGTTCGGGAATTTGGGATTTCCTGGCTAACTGCTGTTCCCTCACCCGTTGTCCTTCTATTATGTATCGAATGCTGCCCGAATGGTAGACCCAGATTCCTCGCAAAAAAGAAGAAAATTGATTGATTGATTGTGGGGGGCTCCGAGACAGTTCATCGAACACTGTTTTATCGAACGCATGCCCGTTTCATCGAAGCCGTTACGTCGAACGCTGTTTTATCGAATTGGCGAGTCCTGTTTCATCGAAACGCACGCTCCTGCCATTGGTTCATGAAAATTTTTGACATTTTTTTGGCCATTAGCGGCTACTTTGAGACCATATGACGGCTCTAGAGGGGGGGTGGGAGGAGGAGGGTCGAGAGGGTGCAGCCCCCTGCGAAATTTCTGAGTTTGCGAGGGGAGGAGGGTGTGACAATGGAACTGACTCGGCTTATTGTCTAATTAAGACAACTAAAAATCATTGTTCTTTCGCAAACGACAACCCAACAAACTTGCGGAAATTGGACGTCTTCTGTCGACCCGGTCAGTTATGTAACAATGAATGCAGATATTTTTTTGTTGATTGTTTGCCGTTTTTTGGCGTTTTGTTCCTTTTTACTTTTTTTTCCCGGGTTCCGAAACGAAATTCTGCGTACGCCTTTGCTCGCCTACCTTCCACAGTTCAAAGACTTTTGCCAATGGGTCCTCATTAATAAACGTGGTGCCCTGGGAACACGATTTCGCACAGCAAATAAACGAAGAATACACGGAATCATAAAATAGATTGGGATTATTGAAACGAAATGAGTGCTTAACAAATGGGGCAGGATGGGTGAAAAGTTTTCTTTTTCTCGTGTTCTTACAGGTTATGAGCTATCGCTGTTAGGAAATCTTTGACGGGCATTTGTCGACGATTCAAGCATATGATGCTTTCTTCTCGTGGAACGACTGCTCGTTTTTGCTTTGGCGGCTTCTGGCTTCGTAGCAGGGATTCTATTTTGTCTTAAGTAGCTTGATGTTCCTGCTGAAGGCGGCTGAGGAAACGGCTGGAACCGGCGTGCCCACAACTTTGAGGAAGCGGCTGTGCCAGCTCTCCACTCCATTATTTCCCTTGGCTCCCCTGCAGCTGTCAAAGGCTGGGCGGGCCACAACTGTTGAGGCAATCGTGGCGGCTTCCGAATCACAACACCGCCCTGCATGCATTTGACGTGCTTTGCCCACGATGTAATTCTACTCAAACCACGAAAGTAGCTGCGGAGCCGGGTGTTGACCGGAACATGGTTGTGTTCTTTGAAGACTTTCAAATCGTGAGCTCCTCGATCCACGTCATAGTCATACAACGAAGTTTCCACGCTTCCCCTGCATGGTCCGTACCGCCCGCACTGCTAGTAAAAGTTCTGCAGAACTCTCTTCTCGCACACGTAGGCGTAGCCATCCAAGCACAGCTTCGGTTTTCCACGGATTGTCGTAGTGAACCCCATTGCGCGTATGCTAACGTTTCGGGGTAACATATCTGCTATATATACCACCAAACACGTGCAAAGTTGCCAATCACACGATATCAGCGAAACGCCCTCTCGCAGCAACAAAAAAATTGGCCGCGTAGTCTGCTCCTTTCGTTGCAAATGTCGTCAAAAGACGATAGTCTTTGTCGACATTTGCTTTCCCGTTCACCTCTCATGCTGTTCCTGTACCATCGCGCTCATCCCAAGGTAAACACACTAAAGGTTTGCGGAAGGCAATTTGAATTTACCGCGTTCCACTGCTACAGGCCGGGCCCCTCGATGCCAGCGCTGCAGTACGGCGGAGACGCGCGTGAATAGAGGCGGCCGACTACAAGGTTTATAGAACGGCGTGGCCGTGCTCCACGTGCGTTCCAAGCAGAACGTGGAACCTAGCTAGTGGAACCTTTAGTTGCTGTTGCCGCGTGATTTTTCATATGCCGCCAGGAGGCGGCGGTTTTCTGCAGTAGATGTAGAATATCATTTGTTATCGAAAAACCAAGCATCCATGAATTTTTTAATAAAGGAACACTGTAAATGACCCTTGTGTACTAATTTCCTGTCTTATATTTGCGTAATGTCTTGTTCTTGTTCAACAAAGTTCACAAGTATGAACATATAAACCGGGCTTAGACGTTTACATTTGGCTGTGAGTATATAACACTATTGCGCAATATCAATTTTACTTTGGCCGGGTGGCTGAATCGAGTTACCGACAGACAGACGGACAGACAGACAGACAGACAGACATACAGACAGACCAAAATTTCTGGGTTTAAGTAACCCAAGAAAGACTATCGTCTTTAATACAATTTCTCGTGACAAGCATGGGCACATCGGGACAACGGGAATTTGGGAGCACGGTGCAGGAGTCTTGTAGAGTCTTATGATATCTGTTAAGCGTTATCGTGCCGCTGGCAGCAAGCTTACGCAATCGCTTCCACTGTGATATTATGAAACGGCGTTCTATGAAACGTCTTCGATAAAACGGCGTTCGATGAGACACTATTCGATGAAACAGCGTCCGATGAGACCCTATTCGATGAAACGGCGTCTGATGAAACGGCTTCTACGAAACCGCGTTCGATGAAGTGTCCGGAACCAATTGTCGGGTTTAACGCGCCGACGCAACACATGCAATGAGGCGCGCCGTAGTGAAGGGCTCCGGATAAATTTTGAGCGCCTAAGGATCTTTAACGTGCAGCGTAATCTCGAACACACGAGCGTTTTCGCTTTTCGCCTCCATCAGAAAAGCGTCCGCCGCGGCCGGGAAAAAGAAATGAAGGGAACACAAGCGGAAATTTATCAAAGCGTTCACTAGAAATGGCAGTGGCCAAATTACCCAAGTGGAGAATGAATTTACCTAGTTACCAACAGACGGCCGGGTGTATTACGAATCGGCGTAAGAGGCGGCGCTGCCGAATGGGCGCGCGTGCGTATGCGCACACAATCAAAAACGCGAGGAGGAAGTACTTCCTTAGGAAGGAACAACGACAGGAAACGGAAGTGAGGGAGTGGCAGCGAGCCAATAACAACGCCGACGCCCTATGACCAAGGTCTGGCTCAGCGAACGGCGGACAGAGGGAAACGAGCGAACATCGCAGGCCCAGCGCGGTCCTCAAGGCCACTGCGTGACCTCGGCCTCCGCGGCCGGCCGGGCAAAAGCCGGTCAAGGCCTCTCGGTCAAGGCCTCACCTTGAGCCACTGGCCTCGCCGCCGCCGCCGCCGCCAAGAAAGGGCTGCTAAAAAAGGCCAGCGCCGACCTTGGCCTTCTTGGCCCCCCGACGAAAGCGAACGCGGAACGAGCGACTCCATCTCCCCGCCGCTGGCGCTATGGCAGCCTCCCGCCCTCCCCCAAAGTAGTTCAATGCCAGCCGCGAGCGTAGACCCAGGAAGCCCGGCTCGCCGAGCGAAAATGTTGCGCCGTCTTCTGCTTTCTTTCCGTGGCCCGGTGCATTCCCCTCGGTCGTTACTCCCCGCTCGTACGGCGGGCGGAGACTTCTTCCGGGCGCCTATACTGGGTGCCATCGTTTGCATGGAGCTGCGGTGCGCGCCAGCAGAGAGAAAGGGCCCTAAGTAAACTGTGCCACCCTATAGGAGCTATCGCTGTCAGTTCTTCTAGGCTGTCGCTGATACAACTCGATCGAGACTTTTTACGCCGGAAGGAGGGATCGATCGCAATGACGACTTGCACTCTCGTGACGGTGCACTCTCTTTAAGCGCTAGGGAAACAATGCGTTGGGAAACCAATTTAAAGCTTTGCCGTGGGTGACTAAACTTTCTGTAGAAAAAAATAACCGTACCCGCCACGCGACCACTACAACCCAACTGCGTGCATTACATATTGAAGTGGCCACGCGTAGAGGTATATCGTCCCCCTGCCGACCTTCGCTACACGGAATCGGCAAGCGGCCGCTCCACGCCGCGCAACATATGCCGACCTGCGCGCTCGGGTGTCAATGATCCGAGGAGGAAGTTGGCCTCCTACCCTCTCCCGCCACCTGGCGTGGACGGCGCCGAAATCCCGGCCCGCTCCCTGAGAAGTCGGCCGGCCGGGCGAGCACATTTCGCTTGAGGGGGGATTCGCCGATGGCCTTCTCACTCCCCCCCTTCTTGGAGCAGCGCAGAAGACGGCGAGGAGGTATCACTACCGGCTTCTGGCAGCTCCTGAAAAGGAAAGCGGTCGCCAAAGAAGAACAGGATAAGAGGGGGCAGGTTAAGAATAAGCGTCGGGGTACACGCTAGGGCGATGCCACTTCACGGGTTGAGAGAGGGGGGTCTTTGCCCCCCGACGTGGCGTCCCCCAGGGTGTTTACGGATGGGCCGCACGACAGGCAGCCCCCCGATCTCCTTCTGCAGAATGGAACAGTCCGCCCGGCTGGCCTGCTGCGTCTGGGTAAAGGTGGGCTTGACTGTTCGTGAATGTGGCTCTTTGAAGTTGCGGCTGAGAGAACCTTCCGAGTGAGCCGCTGTCGGGGGAATAATCTGGGCCATTCATGACTAACATGCGAGACGGGCGCTCGACCATATTTGATGCAGATAAAAAAAACATGGCTGCTCAAGCAACCGGCGTGATATTCTGTAAATAAAAAAAGAAAAAAGAAACCCTCCCAGCAGCCACGCGTGTTTAATTACGGAAACATCTTCGAACTGGGTACCATTTAACATTTTATGCAACAGATGATCTTGTTCCACCAGATTCTCTTTTATGCAATACTCAGCGCCGTAGCTTTATTTATTTATTTATTTATTTATTTATTTATTTATTTATTTATTTATATACTAATTTATTTATTTATTTATCATGGTACTCACAGCGCCAGATTGGCATTACAGTGGGTGGGGCGGGGGGGAGAAGTACATATATATCATAGACAAAGAAAGCAGTTAATACTGAACCCATGAAAATAACAATTACAGTTCAGAACAAATCGCTGACACAAACCAAGAGCAAGAACCGTTAATGTGTGCGTAACAACGACCTCAACAAAGAAGATAACCAAGACATAATCGTACATGTGCGAAGCAAAACATGGTTCTGGTGGCGCAAGAAGGAATGCTCTGAAAGGAAATGAAAACCCAAATGCGAAAATCCAAATCACACGGCTGAAGCAGATGCATCACTTGAAGACAACGATACGACATCACTAGGCAACGTGTTCCACTCACTGACCGTCTTAGGGAAAAAAGACATCTTAAAAAGTTCTGTTCTACATCTATATTCTTTAATCTTAAGTGGGTGATTGCGCCTTGCGGAAGTGTACTCTGGTGCCTTTATATAGCTATCACGATTGAGGCCGCTTCTATTGTGATATACATATACTGTGCAAAAATTTTAATCTGAATGTCTTTTTACGATTTTGAAGGGTATTCCAGCCTAAGTTTTCTTTTGTTTGAGATGCGCTAAAATACGGAGTATAATTTTGAACCGTGAAACGTGCTGCTAAGCTTTGTAACCTTTTTAGTTTCAGTATGTCGGTCACAGTCCAGGGGTCCCAGATGGTACAAGCATATACCAGTATTGGACTTATGTTAGTATTGTAAAGTAAATTTCTTGTTTCTAAATTAAAGCACTTCGCATTTCTACGCAACATACCAAGAACTCTACACGCCTGAGCAATTATATTGCCGCGAACCATGTATGGGTTTGTTTATTTATTGTTTGTTTTGTGCCGGGCCACGCCCGGCTGCGTTATCTGCGTTCCAAACGAAGCGCGCCTTACATTCTTTACTTTTATGCCGCACGGGCTATCACAATCATGTAAGCAGACTGTTTCGCCCTAACGTCACTAGCCCAGAATAATCTTCTGTGATCTACAATGTTCTGGATGTGAATCGATGTTTCCAGAAACACTTGCGCCGAAAGATAAAAGGCTGCAGAGCATTCATTCGGCGACCTTCGCCTGTGCTAGTCACTTTGTTGACCGCTGCTTCGCCGCTTCCGTATTCTTTTGAGTTGTTAGGGGAGCACAAGTTCACTCCAATAAACTTGTTTCTCCTTCAAGACAACTACATCGTCCTTGGCTTCGTGATATCTGGTGTAGGTGCGGGATACTACGACTTTATGCTCTCTACGACATCTGGAAGCCGCCAAGCCAGTCCAACCAGAGAAAGTTGCCGACTGCAAGGATTGCTACCCGAGTTCGGTCTTCTGCCAGAAGGGCCCAAGAGAAGGAACGCTGCAACCAACACCATGGTGCAAGAAACAACATCGCCAATCATCCTGCAGCAGCCCCGAGAACCTCCATCGTTCCGGGGAGCCCTCGCTGAAGACCATGATTCAAGACATACCCCGACCCCGACGACCCAATCTAACCCTGACGTGACTCCCGACCACGACGACAACAAACTGGCCTGACGTGTACCCGACATGACCGAACCTGCCGATGAGAATACAACGAAGACCACGACGCACAGTGCCCGACCGTCAACACGCAGAAGCCGAGATACGACGCCCCGACGCACCCGGAACTCGAACAAGGCAGCGTCCGTCATTCAGCTGTCCATCGACGGCTTTGAAGTAGTCGCCCTCATATAGACACGGGCGCCGACTACTCGGTCATGAGTGGACTTTTGCGTCTAAGCTGAAGAAAGTTATGACCAGATGGGACGGTCCGCACATTCGCACAGCAGGAGGCCACCTCGTGACGCCGAGTGGAACGTGCACATCGCGCGTCACCATAGACGGCCCAACGTACCCTGTGACGTTCGTCATTTTGCCTAGCTGCTCCCGCGACGTAATTCTTGGAATGGACTTTTCAATGCAGAGCATTTCAGTAACTCACGATGTCACCCGCGTTGGCGTCCGTAGTCCGCATCGCTCCCCCTACACTATATAAAAAAATAATACTTACCGGCGCCAGGTTTCGAACCAACGACTCTGCGGGTGGAACGCAAGGTACATGGTACTCTACCCACTGCACCACAAAGCCGACACAGAATGGAAGGTTACGAACACGCCTTATATCCTTGACTCATTCAACCGTCGGCCACAGGTGCGCCCTCTCCCCCGCGTCTTCCTCGCCTTCTCTCCGCTCGCAACGCCCTCTCTCGCCGCGTTCGGTTCGGGCGCACAACAGGTGGGGACGTGCGCAACACCCTCTCTCGCCGCGTTTGGTTCGCGCTGATCAACAGTCGGTTCGCGCGCAAGAACAGGTGGGGGCGCTCGCATCGCGCTCTCTCGCCGCGGTCGGTTCGCCGTTCGCGCGTGCTCCGGTCGCTAACATCTGTGGCGTGATCGTGACGTCAACATCACGCGTTCGTGTGGTGGCGCGATTTTGGCGCTATACCACTCTCTCGCGAGGGGCATTGGATTGGATTCGATTGGATTGGCTTGGATTGGATTGGCTTGAATTGGATTGGATTGGATTTGGATTGGATTTGGATTGGATTAAAGTGGATTGTGTTGGATTGTGTTGCGTCATAGCCGCGGCAGGGGGTCCACGGCACGTTTCACGTTTCACCAGCGACTTCATCGACAATGTCTACGCTAGAAGACAACAGTTACAACAACAACCAATACGTAATCCATACGACTTGCAGGCGCGCCCCCCGCGGAAATGCTCTGCATTTGATCGTGCCCCTCGCGAGGGGGATGTTGTAGCATCGGGTCGATGCACTCTTAGAGGGGGGGTAATGCCGCGAACCATGTATGTTTGTTACCTTGGCTGCTTGATGGTCCAGTGTTCTTTGCGTATATCACTGTTAGATTTCTAGTGACATGGGAGATACATCATCTGCACCTCCAAGCAACACAACAGCGACACAGCGTCGAACTGCAATGGCTTCCTGCTCACTGCGGAGTCGCCGGAAATGTTGCAGCTGATACTGCAGCCTCTTCGGCCCACAGCCTCTGTGTTCCACCGCTGCCCGTTCCTTTTACAAGAAAGGATGCGGCAACCCTCGCTCATTCCATTGCCTGGAGATCACAGCGGTGCATTTGGACCGACAAGAATCGTCAGTACACGCCTCTGCATACCATTGACCCTAAATGCAGCTTCAAGATGCCTCCTGGGCTCAGCAAGAGTGAGGAAGCGGTAGTGCACCGCCTTCGTCTCAACGTGGCGTACACACGGCATTTCCTCAGCAAAATTCAACCGGACATTTCACCACTCTGTCCAACATGCCATGTAACAAAAGACATCAAACATGTCATCTGTACCTGTCGAAACTTTACAGTGCCAAGGCAGACTCTCCAAACATCTCTGTGTATACCACACCACGCAGGCCTTGAACTAAGGGCAGTTATGGGCCCTTGGTCGGACCCACGCCAGGCCGTACGGGCTACCAAAGCTCTGCTCGTGTTCTTGCGTAGCACTGGCCTGGAACAAGTGCTGTGATGGACTTAACTTCCAAACTCTGTGTATGTGCTTGAACACTTGTGTGCATTACCTCGTTATTTATTTATTTATTTATGTATTCATTTATTTATTTATTTATTTATTTATTTATTTCAGTTCACAGACTCTCATGTTTTCGTTCCCTCATATGGCGTAGCATGCTAAGCGAGATGGCTCGGCTAACCTCGCTTTTACCATTAAATGCATTCTCTCTCTCTCTCTAGTCTTCCTTAGCCACTGCGTGTGCACTCTTTTCATGTATAGCTACCTCAAAATCTTCGCGGTCCACCGTGGGAACGCAACCTTAGCGCGTTCCCTTTCGTTTGGCTTTGCCACACTGCTTGCTGCTCACGGGAACGTGCTTGGCGGAACGACGGCGAGGGGCATCTACCTCCTTGCCGAAGGAGTGTCTTATGGCCGGTGAGAGCGCGCGGGATGCAAGCGGTGGGAGGTCGGATCTCGGGAAGCAAGGGGACAGGACACGCCTGGTGAGCTTCCTTCGAGGATCGGGCAAAAAGGAGGGTGACAATGGCTGCCATCGGCGTCGCAGCGAGGCAAACACAAGCACGCTAAGGCACCCCGGAGATGACTGTTGTCGCGGTGAGTCGAACCTCTCTATTCCCTTAAATTGCCCGAGCGAGGAACTAGATCCTCGCCGTCAACCAGCTAGCCTGCGTGCCCTCTGTATGTTTATTATGCCGTAATAAATGTCAAGGAGGGGAAAACCTTGCCGCTTCCTTTGTTCGGTCGAGCCACGGCCCACCGAGGCTGGCATGGTAGAGCGCGCAGCCACGGGGGGTGGGAGATAGCTTGCTAGCTTGGCGAAACGAGAAGACAAAGGCTGATTTGCGTCTCTCGTTGCCGTTTTGACATTACAGGAGGAAAGTAACCTACGTACTTTTACCACTAACAACCCCAAATCTGGCGCACCAACGTGGGGCTGGCTCTCGGAACATGAAACATGCCTTGAATTGGGGGGAGAAAAGTTCTTTGTCCGAACTTTCCTGGCGTGGCAGCTTCGTGGAAGCGGCCTAGCTGCGGCTCCATGGGAGCTCCCTACGGCTGCTGTCTCCCGCCATGATGGAGGGCGTGTCGGTGCGGACGCGCTGACCTGTGCTGCCTCGGAAGGCGTCACTTCGGTGCTGGGCCGCACTTTGCGGTCGGGAGGCTCCTGGGCCTGCTGATACGCCCTCAGCGCATCCGGGCTGATAGCAGCGGCTGTACGGCGGTCGTCTGTCAGCGCAGTCACTACACTTGCTCGTGGTGGACTTAGCCCTACCTTTCGAGACCCTGGCCTGCTGTCTTCGGCCAGGGCCAGAGCGGACTGCTGATCATCACCACCAACTACGAGGAGCGCCAGCGCGAGCAACGCTGCTCGTGTTGACCTGTTCTGCGCTTCGTCGAACCCTGGGCTGTGAACTCTGCAGCCCGGGGTGCACTGGGCCTGCTGATGCCTTCTCAGCGGGTCTTGATTCAAGCATCCCTTGACACAGCTGTCTACGACGAGACTGCATCTGTTCTTGGCATGCCGTCACCTCATCGTCCAGATCAGCTGTGTTTACATCGGTGTTACCTGCGGCACCTGAGCGTTACATTGTTAGTTCGTGCATGGCCGTTAGATTGTGCATGCGGCTGGTGATACCTATTGATGACTGCGAGTGCGAGGACAGCTACTACGCGTGGGCGAACCTTCATGTTTTCTTTAGCGTTACGAACATTGCGTCTAGAAGTCGCCGCGTTGTATTCTTGTCACCGCACGGAAAGGTTTAAGGTTGGAGGGATGTGGGAACGCGACCTTAGCGCGTTCCCTTTCGTTTGGCTTTGCCGCACTGCTTGCTCCTTGCGGGAACTTGCTTGGCGAAACGTCGTCGAGGGGTGAGGGGGATCTACCTCCTCGCCGAAGGAGTGTCCTGCGGCCGGTGAGAGCGCGCGGGATGCAAGCGGCGGGAAGATGGAGCTAGGGAAGTGAGACGACACGCCTGGTGACCTCCTTCCTTCGGGGATCGGGCAGGAGGGCGACAATGGCTGTTGTTGAATCTCCCTGGCGGGAACTGGCACACCTCCCGGGCAGCAGGGGAAGAGGAAGAGGAGGTGGCACACGGGGAGACGCGCGAGGCGAGCGAGGTAGCAGAAGAAGAGAATAAAGCAGTGTTCGTTGAGATCCCATGCACTAAGACGCGGATGTCGTTCTCTCTTCCCGTTATATGATTTCTGGTGCCGAAACCCGGGAGAAGACCGACATCCGTCGGCGCTGACCATGGAGAAGTTGCGCCGTCGTCGGGGTGTTTTTCGCGGTGCCGCTACACGTCTTTTGGCTTCAGCCAACGAGCTCCTACAAGATACCGATTCGGACGCCTCAGACTTACAAGCAGCCATCGCAGACCTCGAGGAAAAGGATGCCGTCTTGAGCGAGCTGGACGTGAAGATTGATGAACTTCTTGATGATCAGGAGTACGAAGACGAGATAGCAGGTGCGCTAGAGTACCACGACAAAATTCGCCACGCGATCACCAAGCTTCGGTTCATGCTGAAGACCAAGAGTGGCACACCTACAGACGTCGGCCAGCCAGCAGTGTTCCCATCGTGCGACCAATCACGTGGCACTTCTGCTGGCATTAACAGCGAACTCGACCAGGAAGCCCCGGTTCACGTCAGCTTCCGCTCTTCTACTCAGAGGGTTGCCTTGCCGAAGCTTCAGATTCCCGTCTTCTCCGGCGTGGTTCGTGAGTGGCAAGGTTTTTGGGAGCACTTCCAGGCGACTATTCACACCCATCCGGAACTGCCTAATATAGAAAAATTTAAGTATATGAAGACGTACCTGAGCGGGGACGCCAAAAGGGCAGTTGAGTGGATACGCCTGACCGAAAGCAATTACGAGGTCGCGATCAAGGTGCTGACAGATCGTTTTGGCCGAACGGATGTTCTCGTGGATGACCACATTGATAGCCTCCTCGCCATTGCCCCCATCGAAAGCTCGGCGCAGGTCTCGAGGCTTCGTGACCTATATGAACAGATCCTGTTTAGGACAAGTTGCCTGGAGAGCCTGGGAGTTCCTGCATCGGAGTACGCAGTAATCTTCCATCGCGTCCTCATGCGCGCACTGCCTGAGGATCTGGCAGTGCTATACAGGCAACGCATGAAGGAGGCTGCAGCCGATGACTCCACCACCCCAAGGTCACGAGGCGACGAGGTCAAACGAGTACTGCGGTTCCTGCAGATTCAGGTGGAGAGCAGGGAGGAAAGCAAGGTGACGCAGAAAGGAGCCACTTCGAACACGACATCGGTGGAGCGGCAAGCGCGCGATAACGTCTTTCCTGAGCTTCCGTCCGCCCTGTCTTTGGCTACGGGCTCATCGTTGTCAGAGCCGCGATCATGTCCACTCTGCGAAGCACCAGATCACGGAACCGAGGATTGCGAAGCTAAGCTGTCGGGAGAAGAGAAGCGACGAAGACTTGGAAGGAGGCGTTGTTGCTTTAGATGCGGCAAGCCAGGACACTTCGCACGCAGCTGCCGCCTTCCCAAATGGCTTTGGTGTCGCCATTGTGCACGACGCCATTTTTCGGTTCTCTGCGACGTGTGCACACGGCGTAACTCAGGGGCCCTCGTACCACCAGCACCTTTTGGGAGCATGAATCGGCAAATGACGACTCCACAAGAAGAGCCGGTCACGGCTGCTTCTGCTAGTAACAATTTCACATCGTCTGTCTTGCTACAAACGGCTACGGTATGGGCATGTGGTTATGCTGACCGCGTCCTGGTCCGTCTTCTTTTTGACACCGGCAGCCAGCGAACGTTTGTGCGCAGCGACTTGGCGAACAAGCTAGATCTTCCATCCGCCGGCGTTGAGGACCTTACGATATTCACGTTCGGCAACTCTCAGCGTTCGCGTCGGTACAGCTGCCGGAAATTGAGCATCACGGTGACAGGTCTTTTCGAGTCGAAAGAAGTAACTCTCGACGCTCTGGAGGTTCCGGAGGTACGCACTGTAAGAAGTTCGCCTATAGAACCTGCGCTAGTTTCCTTACTCCGTAGCCGAAACTTGGTCATCGCGGACGAGCCTCAAGATGGCAAGGATCAGAGTCCCACTATTAGTGTCTTAGTAGGCTCTGACAATTACTGGAAGCTTGTCACAGGACGTATCGAACGTTTAACGGACAGCCTTTGCGCCGTGGAGACAGTTTTAAATCCAGAGCATTTCAGTAACACACGATGTCACCCGCGTTGGCGTCCGTAGTCCGCATCGCTCCCCCTACACTATATAAAAAAGGCGCAGATGTTTTGCCTCTACCAAGAGGTCGGTAAACCTGTGGTCACTGGTCATCAAAATCGGGTGCTTCATTTCTTCGGGGCCATCGAGTTGATGAAGCCGGCCGCCGAATCGAAGCAAGCCTTGGTCATCAAGGTCTGGATGTAATGTAAGGATGGTGGAATGTGAGGGAAGTGACCTCCTGGCACGGCAAGCGGCGATTTCGGACAGGAAGGCGGTGCGCTGCACAAGCCGCAGCCAGTACAGCTCAGCTTCATGTATTTCGGATGCCGTCAAGGGCCCGAAGATAGAAGGCTCATTCGGCGAAGAATTTCGACAAAACCTCCTTATCCACGCAGTGACTCTTAGAACCCTTAGCAGGCGACTGTAGTTCTCAATGTCAAGTAGGGGGGGAGGTGGCGATTTCGGTGCTACTGTAGCGGGACATACTGACGCCAGTTCCCTGCTGACACTTTGAGGAGTCGGAGGAGGAGACATACTTTCAGGCCAGCTTTCTTGTGACTTGGCCAACCACGGCGGTGCGTTCCACCACATGCTCTTCTGCGCCAGTCCAGTCGCGGACACTCCACGCGTGAGTAGGTCAGCCGGGTTGTCTGCACTAACGCAGTGCCGCCACAAGGATCCTTCTGTTAATTGCTGTATCTCAAAGGCGCGGTTTCTTACGAACGACTCCCAGCGGACAGCGTCGCCTCAAACCCAGTACAGTGCTATCGCTGAATCGGTCCAGAATGACGCCTTGCAACTTGAAAATTCTTGCATCTGGCGAATGTATTTCCATACTCTTGCCGCTAAAAGGCAGGCTAGAAGTTCCAGTCTTGGTAACGAAACAGTCTTTAAAGGTGCAATACGAGACTTACTCATCAGAAGGTGTACGGTGAAGTTGTCATTATCGAGTGGACTCCGCACAAACACGGCTGTTCCATAAGCTAAAAGACTGGCATCGGCGAAGAAATGAACTTCTATCATGTCATGGTTTTTGACGGACAACGGTGCAATAATTGATCTACAGAGACCACATCCATAACTTTTTCCTCCGATCACTCAATGACGCCAGAACCAAACCCTGAACACCGTGCTGCTTTAAGGTTCGCCGATGATCATGTCACACTGCGACCCCGCGCAAGCTTGATGATCACCGTCTACTGTGAAGATGCTGCTTCTGACATCGACGCTATCGTAAAGAGTGATCGAAGGTTGTTTCTCGACCACGGTGTGTCCGTCGCAAGAGGCATTTCGCACTTCAAGCAACGCCAATCTCACGTGTTGGTCACTAATTTCACCGAAGAGTACCAGAATTTAAATAGGGGAGCTGCAATTGCGTTCCTCGAAGAAACGCAAGAAGCAAGTGACCTGATCGCGGTTGCGGACTTTGAACGTGCACCCGAAGAGACCTTCAAGCTTCCGAATCCCTTCGACGTGAATGCGGCGTTACCGCAAGAAGAACGGAAGAAATTATTGGATTTGCTGCATCGCTACAGAGAGTGTTTTTCATCGAACTCAAAACTACGTCAGACACCTCTGGCGAACCACCAAATAATAACCGAAGATGGAGCCCGACCTACCCGACAGTCACCGTACCGCGTCTCTTCACACGAGTGGGAAGCCATCCGGACTCAAGTCGACGACATGCTCAGCGACGACATTATACAGCCTTCGAAAAGCCCCTGGGCTGCCCCGGTCGTACTCGTGAAGAAACAAATTACGCCCATCTTCCCGCGAGGGAACCCTGGTGTGATGCGACGCATCGGGGGGTTCAATTGGTGTTTCCGTTGGGTTGATTCTCTAAATCGGGTGAAACGTGTTGTGACGCGTATTCGAACGAGAGCGAGCGCTGACTGAACCGCCGCAGCGGGCTACCGGCTTTATATTCACAGCGCCTGAAGGAGAGGAGACAGAGGAGGAGTGTCGCGCATGCGCGCACTTGCGCGACGGGAGCGGAGCGAAGCGCGCGCACGCAGCTGTTGTTTATGATAATGAGACGGAGTGAGAGTGTTGCGCACAGATGTCGGAGAGAAGAGCGGAGGAGAGTCGCGCATGCGCAGGTGGCGTGCGGACGCCGCCGACGCCCATGCCGACGCAGGAGGGACATGCCTCAGAGAAAGAGATGCGTCGCATCTGAAAAGACGGCACATTAAGGTTTTGCGTTGACTACCGGCGACTGAACAAATACACCAAAAAGGACGTGTACCCCCTCCCCCGAATCGACGACGCTATCGACCACCTCTGCCACGCGAAGTACTTCTCATCTATGGATCTGAAGACCGGCTACTGGCAAATTGAAGTGGACGAGAGAGACCGAGAGAAGACTGCATGTATAACCCCGGACGGCCTATACGAGTTCAAGGTGATGCCGTTCGGGCTGTGCACGGCGCCAACAACGTTTCAACGAGTCATGGACACGGTGCTAGCTGGCCTGAAGTTGCACACCTGCCTCGTGCCACGTATACCTCGACGATGTTGTGGTATTCTCCCGGACTGTCGACGACACCTTGAAGTTTGCAGTCTGTACTCGAGGCCATCCGTACGTCGGGGTTAACGCTTAAGCCTGAAAAGTGCCACTTCGCGTACGAGGAACTCAAGGTTTTGGGCCATGTCGTCGACGCCGCGGGAGTCCGGCCTGATCCGGCGAATACTTCCGCCGTAGCGAACTTCCCAAGACCGAAAGAAAAGAAGGGCGTGCGGAGATTTCTCGGACTATGCGCATACTACAGGCGCTTCGTCGCAAACTTCGCCCGCATTGCAGAGCCATTCACCCGCTTCAGGAAAGATATGACCCCTTTCAGCTGGGAAAATGCCCAAGAAAGAGCCTACTGCGAGCTGCAACAATGCCTGCAAAGCCCGCCTGTGCTCGTGCATTTCGACGAGAATGCCGAAACGGACATGCACACGGACGCCAGTAATATAGGCTTGGGTGCCGTCCTCGTACAAAAGCAAAGCGGGTGCGAGAAAGTAATCGCCTATGCCGGCTGTGGTCTGTCTAAGGAAGAAAGAAACTACTCAGCCTCTGAGAAAGAGTGCCTTGCGATTATATGGACCATTTAAAAATTTCGCCCATACGTGTATGGAAGACCATTCAAGGTTGTGACAGACCACCATGCGCTGTGTTGGCTCGCCAGTTTGAAGGACCCCTCTGGCCGTCTTATTAGGTGGAGCTTGCGCCTGCAAGAATTCGATGTTACCGTAGTCTAAAATCCGGGAGGAAACACTCCCACGCCGACTGCCTGTCCCGTGCCCCCGTCGACCCACCCCCACAACACTCCGATGAAGACAGCGCGTTCTTCGGAGTCGTGACTGAGAGCGACCTGGCTGCCCAGCAGCGTACCGACCCCGATCTACGCGTCATGATCGACTACCTCCAAGGATGCAACGTCGCCGTGCCCAGGACCTTCAAACGCAGCTTACCTGTATTCAGCCTGAAAAACTCCGTCCTTTTCAAGAAGAATTTCAGCCCCGGAAGGAGAGCAAATTATCTTCTTGTGATCCCGGCAGATCTTCGTGACGAAATTTTGGAAGCGTGCCACGACGACCCGTCTTCCGGACATCTTGGCACAGCTCGCACAATTGGGAATATCAAGGCCAAATACTGCTGGCCTCGCCTTGCATCCGACTTCACCCACTACGTCCGGAGCTGCCGTGACTGCCAGTGACGAAAAACGCCACCGCTGAGACCCGCCGGACTTCTGCAACCGATCGGCGTCCCATATAGGCCCTTCCAACAGATTGGAATGGACCTTCTGGGCCCGTTCGCTACATCCCCATCCGAGAACAAGTGGATTGTTGTAGCGACAGACTACATGACGCGCTACGCAGAGACCACCTCACTTCCGAGGGGAACTGCACAAGAAGTCGCAAAGTACTTCATAAGTCAAGTTGTGCTGCGACATGGACCCCCGGAAGTCCTAATCACGGACCGCGGAACGGCCTTTACTGCGGAGCTGATGCAAGGGATATTACGCTACAGCAACACGGATCACCGAAGAACGACGGCGTACCACCCCCAAACGAACGGACTAACGGAACGCCTGAACAAGACAATCGCGGATATGCTGTCAATGTACGTCGACGTTGAACATAAGACTTTGGACGAAGTGCTACCGTACGTCACCTTTGCGTACAACACGGCTATCCAGGAAACTACGCACATGATGCCGTTCGAGCTTGTCTACGGAAGACAACCGACTACGATGCTCGACGCCGTGCTTCCGCACGTAGAAGACGACGACATCTACGCCGACGTCCAAGGATACCTTCAGCGTGCGGAGGAGGCCCGCCAGCTCGCTCGAGCTCGTACAACGGACCAGCAGCTGGTGAATGCCGGGCGGTACAACCTCCGACGCCGAGACGCCGAGTACCACCCTGGAAATCGTGTGTGGGTTTGGACTGGACAAGATATGCCTAACGTCGGAGCAGGTCCTCGGCATGCTCTGCCGCGTAGCAACAAAGAATCGGGGTATCAAGGAGAACGACGCGCTGCGATTTGTTCAGGCCTTGGTGGTTACCAGAACCACCTACTCGGCTCCATACCTTAACCTAACCGGAACACAGAAGGCAAAACTAGACGTCATCTTGAGAAAAGCCACGAAGCAAGCCCTTGGACTACCCGCGTAGACGTCGACCAAATGGCTGTACGAGATGGGGGTCCACAACACAGTGGACGAGCTCGTGGAGGCGCACCTCTCCAATCAGAGGATCCCCGCACGGGGCACCTTGAGTATTCATGGTGACGGTGTTGGCGACACCGCGGACCCCGAGCCCCCAACATAAACTGTAACCTACCGTGGTGATGTGTTTAAAGGTGAAGGGTAGAAGCCGCAAACGGTGGCCGTCGGAGCCCAGGTCAAGCTCCGGCGGATGGGTTCCCTGTCTGTTTACCAGGCAGGGAGCTCCGGGACCTCTCAGGCTACCAGGGTAAGGTTTGAGAAGAAAGTACCCCCGTCCCCTGCTTCTTTTACATGCCATATGGTAAATCGTAAATCCCCCCCCAAACATGATCGGCCACTGAAAAGGGGCCGCACCGAAGGTTCATTTCCGCCACTCCCAACCCACAGTCTTCCAAAGCCCGATAACTACCCCCGTTTTTTGGTGTTGGAATCCAGTGACCAAGAAAAGCCTCTTGCATCACAGTCCGTGTTCCTGATATCGAAATTTCTGGAGGGCATCATTGGTGACAAATATAAGGCCAAAAAACAAAGAACTGGAGAAATCCTGGTTGAAGTACACAACCAACAGCATGCAAAGATCCTCCTTGAACAAACTCACATAGCCAATCTTGAAATCAGGGTGACACCTCACCGGAGCCTGAACAGTACTCAAGGTGTCATCTCTGAAGTAGACCTGATGAATGAGACAGATGCTGACCTGCTGGAGGGCCTGAGAAATCAGGGCGTGACAGCTGTGAGGCGCATAACTATGAGGAGGGATGACAAAGTAGTTTCGACCAAGCACATTATCCTTACTTTTGACCGGTCCACACTCCCAGAGTACGTCAATGCAGGTTTTGTACATTGTAATGTCCGGCCCTACATTCCAAACCCGCGCCGCTGCTTTAAGTGCCAGCGGTTCGGGCACGGAACCAACTCCTGCCGTGGTCGTCTGACCTGCGAAAAATGCGCTCAGCATGATCATCCATCTGATAATTGTCCATCGTCAACCCTCACCTGCGCCAACTGCCAGGGACCCCATGCCGCCTACTCTCGAACGTGCGAGAAGTTTAAGCAGGAGAAGGCGATTATTAATGTGAAGGTAACGGAGTTCATCACCTTCCCGGAGGCGCGAAAGAGGTTCGCTCTCTCCCCCTGGGGAGGTACGCCGACGCGGCTCGCCGGGGGGCGGAGCGGCGTCTGGTTTCGGCGATGACCCAGTACCGTGAGTCGGACTTGGTCCCGCCCCCGCCCCCCCCAGGGTTGCCCCAGGCAGCCCAACCAGCCTCTGCACCGCTCGCTCACCCAGCAGCGGCTGTGGTGGCAACAACATCTGTTGGGGATGCCGCTGCATCCACTGCTTCCTCTCCACCGGCCCAAAGCACATGCAAGGGCACGGAGATGGAGACGGAGGCAGTCACAGGGACCCCCTCTCCCGCCTCACTGCCTCTGCCGTCTGTCGTGCTCCCCACGCCTTCGGCACTGGCAGCGCAGGCAAAGAACACCCGCAAGGGTACCACGCCAAGGGGGCCCAGTCCGCTGGGCACCCCCTTGCCTTCAGATGACGACATGGACGTCGAGCCCTTCCGGCTTTCATCGCAGCGGAAGGAACGGGCTGCGACGTCCAGGTCAGTAGAGAATGTCAGAAAACCCCTCCCAAGAGTCCAAGCCCCGAAAGACCCTACATAAACAGTCACACTCCAGTAGCTCTGAACACATAATAATGGGAAGAGAAAACATAGTTCAATGGAACTGCAGAGGCCTTCTGAATAATCTTGACGACGTTTATGAGATTCTGCATGCCAATCAGCCAAGTATAATGTGTGTCCAGGAAACACATCTGAATTCCAAACACACAAATTTCTTGAATAGTTACATGGTATACAGGAAAGACAGGGATGGATGCACACACTCTTCTGGCGGTGTTGCCATTATCACTCGCAAATCCTTAGCATGCCACCCTGTCACCTTGAACACCGTCCTCGAGGCTGTAGCCGTCCGCACAATAATATTTAATAGATTGATAACGGTATGCTCCATATACATTCCTCCTGATGTTGCACTTACGAGCACCGACTTCGAGGCACTGGTTGACCAGCTGCCCGAACCATACATACTTACAGGCGACCTTAATGCTCACAACTCTCTTTGGGGCTCTTACAGAACGGATGCCCGAGGTCGCCTGATAGAGAAATTCCTTACATCTTCTGGAGCATGCCTTTTCAACAATAAACAGCCTACATACCATAACATAGGACACAATACATACTCAAATCTTGACTTGGCTATTGGTTCGGCAATTCTCTTTCCATGTCTTGAGTGGGGAGTGGGCACTGACCCATATGGCAGTGACCACTTCCCCACTTCACTAACATATATAGGTAACGGCCCAAGCAGTTCTTCTTCCCATAATAGGTTCAATGAAGCACGAGCTAACTGGAACACATTTACAGAGACATCGAAACTACACCACACATCCATAGGACACCTACACGTTGAAGAAGCCACCCAACTCCTCACGGCGCACATCCTCGACGCCGCCGAAAAGTCCATTCCCCACGCCTCTGGTGCCCCGCGCAACCAGCGGAGGCCGTGGTGGAATGAGGACTGCAGGCGGGCGCGAGAGGCCCAGAACAAGGCGTGGGGTATCCTTCGTCGGTACCCCACGTCGGGTAACCTCATTTTGTTCAAACGGGCCAAGGCGTTAGGAAAACGCGTGCGCCGTGAGGCGAAACGAGAGAGTTGGCACACCTTCGTGACATCCATTAATTCATACACAGACACACACAAAGTCTGGACACGTATACGCAAGCTCAAAGGACAAAAGACACACAGCCTGCCCCTGGTTAGCACAACAGGGGACACACTTGAAGACCAGGCTAACACGCTTGCACAACACTTCGAACACGTGTCCAGTTCAGCACACTACACGAACACTTTCATGAAACACAAAACATCTGCAGAAAAAAAGCCCTTACACGACAAAGACAGATCAAAAACTTCTTACAACTCTGAATTCACTCTCTATGAGTTGAGGGCTGCCCTGAGCTCGTGCAAACCTTCAGCTCCCGGCGCAGATAAGATTACATACAACATGATACAGCACCTACACCCAGACACTCTTGAAACACTCTTACACCTATACAATAATATATGTTTCGGGGCACATTCCACGCTCTTGGAGGGAGGCCATAGTAGTGGCTTTCCTAAAGGAAGGGAAGGACCCTTCCTCTCCCGCCAGTTATCGTCCCATTGCCCTGACAAGCTGCCTGTGTAAGCTCTTCGAGAAGATGATAAACAGGAGACTTGTGTACTTCTTAGAGTACAATGGCCTTCTCGAGAGCTGCCAGGCGGGCTTTAGGGCGGGGCGATCTACCAACGATCAACTCGTTGCATCAGAGTCTTATATCAAAGATGCTTTCCTCCACAAGCAGTACTGTATGACAGTCTTCTTTGATCTTGAAAAGGCGTACGATACTGCTTGGCGGTACGGCATCCTTAGCGACTTGAAGTCCTTTGGCATGTCGGGTAACATGATAAACACGCTTTCCAGTTACATGTCCGAAAGGACGTTTCGTGTGCGCCTTGGAACTGCACTCTCTAGGGTGCATGTGCAGGAAAATGGAGTGCCACAAGGTGGAGTTTTAGGTTGCACCCTTTTTATTGTGAAAATGAATTCCCTGAGGAAGGCATTGCCACCGTCGATTTCCTGCTCAATTTATGTAGACGACGTACAATTATCCTTTAAGTCTTGTAACCTGTCTATCTGCGAGCGCCAAGTCCAGCTTGGTGTTAACAAGCTAGCTGGTTGGGCAGACAGGAACGGTTTTAAATTTAATCCAGGGAAGTGCACTTGTGTCTTGTTTTCCAAGAGGCGTGGCATCCGGCCGGATCCAGACATTCAACTCCACGGTGTCTCGATTCCTCTCAAAAAGGAACACAAGTTTTTAGGTATAATCTTTGACGAAAAGCTCACATTCATCCCACACATAAAACTAAAATATAAATGCTTAAAAACAATGAATATCCTGAAGGTTCTCTCGCACATCTCTTTTGGTGCTGACAAACAGCTTCTGTTGCGTGTTTTTACCAGCTTGATAGGCTCACGATTGGACTATGGCACCGTTGTCTATGGGTCAGCCACTAAAACATCCCTCAGAATGCTGGACCCTGTGCTTCATCTAGGGCTCCGCTTGTCCTGTGGTGCCTTTCGGACTAGTCCAGTCGAAAGCCTGTATGTAGAGTGCAACAAATGGAACCTACAACGTCAGCGAGCATACACAGACCTTCTTTATGCTTTTAAAATTTCATCCATGCCTCACCATCCTTTTCAATCAGTTTTTCATGATACCTCTATGACTGAACTCCTTTTAAATCGACCATCTTTCTCTGCGCCCTTCTCTTACAGAGTTAGAGAGGAAGCGTCAGAGCTTGCTGTCTCATTTTTAGATACCATCCAAAGTTCTGTAACAGATCTCATAGCACCATGGCATCTCCGCCCTGTCTCATGCGACACATCATTCACACATGTAGATAAAAACCGAGCTCCCACATGTGCAATTCTGCAGCATTTCTTGTATTTGCAGCAGAAGTATGGGTGCTCTGAATTTTATACGGATGCCTCTCAGACTTCCACCTCTGTGTCCTGCGCGGCGCATGGGCCCGGCCTTAGTGTCACCAAAACTCTGAATAGTCATACTAGTATATTTACGGCAGAGGCTTACGGTGTACTTCTTGTTGTCAATCATATCCTTCAATGTCACATCCCAAGATCCATTATATATACAGACTCACTCAGTGTCGTGCGGGCGTTGTCGGCAACAAAGTCTTCAAGAAATCACGTTGTAAATCTAATAGTCAAGGGTATTATGTCTGTGTATGTCCACAAATTTGAACTAGTTCTTTGCTGGGTCCCTGGCCACTGTGGTATAGCCGGGAACGAAGCAGCGGACCGAATGGCTGCTGCTGCTACACTCACGAATACAGTAGACATAACCACATTACCCTACACCGACGTGAAACCACACATCAGACAACAACTTCGCAAAACATGGCAAACACACTAGAGTGAACAAACAGACAACAAGTTACACGTAATAAAACCACACTTGGGACCATACACCACCGACACACGTAATAGATACACTGAAGTCGCCTTGGCTAGATTACGGATAGGGCACACTCATGCAACGCACTCGCACCTTCTCACGGGGTCTCCAAGACCTCTGTGCAGTAGGTGCGGAGAGGCCCTATCCGTGATCCACATCCTTATACAGTGTAAGGCACTTGACACAACGCGACAAAAATACTTCCCACAACTACACACGCGACATATTCCACCACACCCGTCATACTTCTTAGGAGATGAAGCCATGTTTTCAATCAAACGCGTTTTAGAGTTTCTTACCGACGTAAAATTTTTACATCTCATTTCTTATCATGCATGTTGACAACCTGGCCCTTTACACCAGTCATCATCTTCATTACGTTGTCTTTTACTTGGTTTATTTTTACTGAAATGTTGTACTTTTACTTCCATGCCATTTTCATTTAATCACTATTGTTTGGCGCTCTTTGCCCTTTGTCGGCCTTGCGCCATTAAACTCCAAACATCATCATCATCATCAGAGGATGTGTCTCAGCGGGTCCGAACATGGGAGGAGGATACTGGGAAAGATCGGATGGAGGTCTGAACCGGTGCAAACGTCCGGCCGCGTCCCCAAACATTGGAGAGACAAGATCAACACAAAAACCCTCCCACGCAACATGGCGCCAGGGGAGGATGACCACAGGAGAAAAGCGCGCGCCAAGGCTTTGGAAACGCGCTTGGAAGGCAACACCAATTTCATGTACGTCGATGCCGCCCTGGTTAAGGGAAGCGACAAGGCCGCTTTGGCAATAACAACACGAGACAGGCTCGTCGCCGTGGCGTCCACGAGGACAAGAAACGCAACAAACGCTGAAGAGATGGCGATCGCATTGGCACTAATCCAACCCGGGGCGACGCACGTCGTGACAGACAGCAAGAAAGCCTACGTGAACTACCGCGGGGGTTTGATCTCCTCCGAGGCGGCACGTGTCCTCAAACGGCACAAAACACCAGACAACGAGGTTGAACTGATTTGGACCCCTGCGCACACCTCCCTGGTCGGCAACAACATCGCCGACTATTACGCCCGAGACATGTCCCGCCGGGAGGTGGAGGAGGCGGGGGTCGACTCATTGACACCAATCACTGCCTATAAAGATATCATTACAATGTACTGGGAAAATAGACAAACGCTACCTAAGCCTCATCACTCCCTCACCCGCAGGGACCAGACGATAATACGCGGAATACAGGCAGGGTCTCTGGCCCACCCAACACTACTACATAAGATGTATCCACACCAATACTTCGAGCTGTGCCCGTTCTGGAATACTAGCAAAGGAATGTTAAAACACGTCATCCTAGAGTGCACCGCACTAAAGGCACCAATACCCGACACACCCTCCGCTTTCCCCCTTCCCCTTAATGAGCGATGGGAGATCCTTCGCCTCAGCCCCTCCGCAAACGTCCACGCGAGCCTTGCGGCCCGTGGGCGGGAGTTAAGAGCACGGTACGGGGTGTGGGAATGAGGCTCCGATCCCGCCGACGGGTCCCCCCCCCCACCGGAGGGGGCTCACTCTTTCGCATATTAAAGTTTTGTCAATCAATCAATCCCGATGATTATGATAATGATGATGATGATGATGATGATGGTTGGATGTTTATGGCGCAAGGCCAACTGGGGCAAAGAGCGCCAAAACAATAGTCATATATGAGGGGTGAAACCTTAAACACTAAGTCAGCAAAAACAAAAGTAAAATCACAAACGACAATGAGCATGGCTGGTGTATAGGGCCAGAATCCATTATGCGTGATAGGAAATGAGGTTTAAAAACTTGACTTCTGACAAATACTCAAACACACGTTTCACCGAAACAATGGCGTCGTCACCTAGAAAAAACGATTGATGCAGGGGAATATGTTGTCTGTAGAGTTCTCTGAAGTGTTTGTGTCGTGTTGTGTGAAGTGCCTTGCATGTGATTAGTATGTGCACTACGGATAGGGCCTCTCCGCACCTGCTGCACTGGGGTCTAGAAGATCCCGTCAGCAGATACGAGTGCGTTGCAAGGGTGTGCCCCATCCGTAGCCTAGCCAAGGCGACTTCCATGTGTCTGTTGTGTGAGTCAGCTGTGTACCGTCCCAAGTGTGGCTTTATTACATGTAGTTTGTTGTCTGTCTGTTCATCCCAGTGTGTTTGCCATGTTCTGCGCAGGTATTGTCTTATGTGTGGCTTAAGGTCTGTGTAGGGTATCGTTGTAATGTCTACAGTGTTCCTGAGTGCAGAAGCACCGGCCCTCTCGTCTGCCAACTCGTTCCCAGCGATCCCAGCGTGTCCTGGGACCCAGCAGAGGAGCAGCCGATGCTTCTCCGCATACACCGACATGATAGTGTTGAATACAAGATTAATTATGTAGTTTTTTGGGGGTTTATGCGATGATAATACGTGAACAACACTGAAAGAATCTGTGTAGATGATAGAATTGGGAATTTGATTTTCAAGGATATATCGTACAATCAGTAAAATTCCGTGCGCTTCTGTTGAAAAAATTGTGTGCACGCTCATGGTTCTGGCTGCATTGAAATTTGGACCATGAGCAGCGCACGACACCATAGTGGAGGTTTTAGAAGCGTCACTGTAGAATTCAGCACGTGGGTATTTGAACTGCAAAGAAAGAAAGTGCTGCAGTATTGCAGCTCGCAGTACCCGATTTTTGTCAAGCTTTGTAAAAGAAAGGTCACATGACACAGGGCGAACTTGCCAAGGCGGTAAAATGTTTAAAGAGGATGACCTGTACACGTCTAAAAACGAAGCACTGAGATCCGAGGCTCGCTCTCTCGCTCGAAGTGAAATAGGCGGAGTAACGGACGGGCGATTTACAAACAGCACAGATGTGGATGTATCGTTAAGGACAGGATAAAAAGGGTGGTTATTCTGAGATGAAATTTTAAAAGCATAAAGTAAGTCCATGTACGTTCGCTGGTTCTCAAGGCTCCATTTATTACATTCAACATATAGAGTCTCGACAGGGCAAGTGCGAAAAGCACCCGACGCAAGCCGTAGCCCCAAGTGTAGTACTGGGTCAAGCATTCGCAATGCTGTTTTACTCGCCGACGCATATACCACACTGCCATAGTCTAAACGAGCCCCAACCAAAGCAGTAGGAGTAGGAGTTCTTTGTCGGAACCATACGAATGGTGGGAGAGAACCTTCAGGATATTCATTGTTTTAAAACATTTATGTTTAAGTTTCTTGATGTGTGGAATGAATGTGAGTTTCTGGTCAAACACAACACCTAAAAACTTGTGCTCCGTGTTCACAGCAAGCGACACGCCATTAAGTGTAATGTCTGGGTCTGGAAGGGTCCGATCCCGCGCTTCCTAGAGAACACAACGCAGGAGCTTTTTGCAGAATTCAATTTAAAACCATTCTTGTCTGCCCAGCTGGCAAGTTTCTTGACGCCGAGCTGTACTTGACGTTCGCATATTGACATATTACAAGATTTAAACGATATCTGCACGTCATCTACATACATAGAGTAAGAAATTGTAGTCGGCAGTGCCTTTACAAGGGAGTTCATCTTTACTATGAAGAGAGTGCAGCTTAGAACTCCACCTTGCGGCACGCCATTTTCTTGCACGTGTACCTTTGACAGTGCAGAACCAACTCTGACGCGAAAGGTTCTCTCCGACAAATAACTAATAACGGTATTTAACATGTTACCAGAGACACCGAACGACTTAAGGTCAGTAAGTATGCCATCCCAGGCAGCACAGGACTGTTCGGCCTAAAACAGGCCGGGGTACTTTGGCCGGTGATTTTCTGTCCGGCCGTTTTCCGGCAGCCATGTTCGGCCCATGTCCAAATGTGGGCCTTTTGGCCGTATACGGCCGTACTCCCATCGCTGTCCAACGGCCAGTGTCCGTCGGCCAGTCGACCGGCTTACGGTCATACGGCCAGATTCCAGCCGTAGGGCTCCAGCCATTCCACAGCCAGCCGTGTACGGCCGAAGTACGGCCGCTGGAGGACAGCCGAGATGCGGTCGTCGGACTCCAGCCGGACTAAAGCTACCGGAAATAAGGCCGTACTACGGGCATTGGAGTTCAGCCACAGTACGTTAACCGTACTGAGGCCGGTCACTGCAGAAGCAGCAAAAACCCAGCATGTTGGGTCCAATGCAGCCACATCAAAGTGATCTCGCGCGCGACCACCAGCCGTCAAGCTTTCAGCGCAGCCTTGCTTAATTACCAGGCTCAGTTGACAGCAAAATTCATTTATTAAACAGTGCTCACAAATTGTCGTTCCTTTAATTTCTGTGCCTCTTTTACTGCCGAACACAGAACATATTCAGTTCTTTGTAGAGCTTCAATAGATGTATTGTCCTGGTCTTGATATCCTCTGTGGGGCGGCTTACCTGTAATAAACGGGGAAAGAGGGGGGGGGGGCGGAGGGCGCGTACTTTAGTGGGTTGAATTTCAGAGAGATAAATTGCGCCGCTTTTAGCCAATTTCTTTTAGGGCAATATTCCGGAACACTTTTATGCTATGACTACATAAACTATTTTTATAAGAGTTGCTTGACCAATTTTGATGTATATAAAACCGGCGTGAATGCATTTATGAAGCGTTTTGGTTCTCAACAAAACACTCAGGAGCATTTAATATAACTCCTTCACAAAAAAGTATGTCCAGTTTTTGCCCATTTTTCTTGCAAACACATTTTCTACTCAATCAACTTTTCTGATGATGTTGCGCAAGGCTGATCCTAAGAAGGAGCGAACAGGTACTTTCATTCTCAATCTATTTTAATGTTGTTTTCATGAGTATACGTCAACACTACTTAATAGTCCAAAATAACTTAATTTTTTTCTAATATCATACTACGTTCAAAAAATTCTAGACGCGTTGCGAATGACGCCATGCTTCAGGTGGCTGCAGTTGTATCCCTCTGTGTTCACGCAAGGAAAGGCGTAAAATTAGAGTTACATAATTTGTTTCAAACCAATAACATAGCAATGGTAGCATGCATGCAGGAAACCTTGCATACTGCAACGAATAGGGCAATAAATATTTTATTGGTCAAGGTTGAATGTGTAGGGTTCTCAACCCGTCGGAGGCAAACTTGCGCCTCTGGAAGTTTATTTATTTATTTATTTATTTATTTATTTGATGCCTGCTTGCGTTTGCATGAATTACAGAAGGGAGATATATAACACTAAGCGTTAAATATGAGACAAAATAACAAAATAATTCTACAAAGCGCGATGAAAATCGTCAATATAAACAGTTAATGCAATCAACCGTGGAAGATAATTACACTGCAGTATTGATGTAAAATAAAATGAATTGCGGAAGGCGTCACCTTTAAAGGAAAGTTAATAATTTGCTTTAAGCTAGCGGTCCCACTTTGCGATATGTAGAATGGCGCTTGGACATACTTCTCCCCTTCTACTCCAGTTTTCGAATGATAGATATTACGAAAAAAGTTCAACCTGTGGTTCCGTCTGTGATCTTTCACGTCCTGCCATTTCAGTTTACTTTTACTTTCTCTCATGCTAAGTTGAGCGTGCAAATTACCTAATACGAATCGCACTGACATATTCTGTATGTTTTCGAGCGTATCAACCAGCTCTTTGGTGTAGGGATCCTCGAAAACACATGCGTACTCCAAGATTGAGCGCACATGAGTGAAATATGGTTGTTCTTTTCAGTTCAATAGAGGTTCACTGAAATTTCGCCACAGAAAGCCAGAAACATATGCAGCCGTAACAGTTATTGTGTGAACCTGCCTATTTAACCTCTAACCACTCCCTAAATAAACTCCTAGGTATTTATATTCCTCGGCCGTTGTCACAGCAGCATAATTTACGGTATACGTATTCAATTGGAATGAAGGTTTTCTTGTAAAGGTGCCGTTAACACACTGTTTAACATCCAAAAACTTTTCTGAATCAGCACACCAGGATGTTATTAAATTCGAATAAAGCTGCAGGTATACGGAATCACGTTCATTCGCTAAACTACACAGTACTTTTGAACAAAGCTATAGGGCCAAGAGTAATAACAATGCAAAAACCGATTCATTCAGTTCATAGGATGAAATGTACTACGCAGAAGGTGATATGGAACACCATCATTCGCTTTTTTGCAGTCCAAGAATATACAGTCAACCACTTTAAGCTTATCTATTGCAAGAGCCTCAACAATCTGCGTGAATTCTGCGTGAACTCAACAATCTGCGTTGAGCAAAAAAATCCTGACAAAATTCGTGTTTAACCATTGAGATTATGTTTAACCAAATGAGTCATATCCCAAGAGTAGCTAAGCTCACCTTCAAACATCGGAACTAAATTAACAGCTAAACTTCGTCAGTGACAAGGCTCTGTTGTTATCGCAAATTTAAAATAATTTTAGGTGCGAAGCTCCTTAAGGCGTGGGTCTGTCCATCCTCGACGTATGTATGTAGCCACCTCTAGTTTAGTTCTTGGATTGTTCACTAGATGGCGTGGCTACCTCTAGTTTAGTTCTTGGATTGTTTACTAGATGGCGGTACTTGTATATGATGAAAAGATGCGCTTGGATTGTTTACTAGATGGCGTGGCTACCTGTAGTTTAGTTCTTGGATTGTTTACTAGATGGCGGGGAGCGTTGTAATAAAATCCGTTCGCTGTTGGCGCGCGCTCGGAGTCGCCCGATGGATAAGGCTGCAGATGTGCGAGCCCGCGAGGCAGAAGTGCTCCGTGAAGCTGCGCGACGCCGCCGCCAAGATCCTGCCGTACGAGAGCGGGAGGCCGAAGCGTGTCGTCTGGCTGCGCGACGACGCCGCCAAGATCCCAGCGTTCGAGAAGGAGAGGCCCAAGCGTCACGGCAACGGCGCGAGGACCCTGCCGTACGCGAAGCGGCACGGCTGCGGCGCGAAGAGGATCTCCAAAACGTCAGAGAACGGGAAGCGGCGAAAAAGCGCGCGTATCGGCAGGCAGACCCCGATGCAGTGAAAGCTCGGGAGGCGTCTGCAAAACGCATCAGGCGAGCTCAGCCCCAAGGTGCCGACGCGCGGTTTAAGCGAGACTTTCTAGACGTTACGTTCGGACACAGATGTAGTGAGCGAACTTTCACTGAAGAGTCACGGTTTTACCGATGATTTCCCCTCAGGAGCTTCGCCCACTCATCATCATTCACCCCGTGGATATGCTGTGAATTTTTTTTTCTAAATAGGCAGTCGTAAAATCTTATGAAGTAACATAGTGCAGGACATGAAGTTGATCCTACCAATGCACGAGCGAGTCTCTTCTACGTTTATCACCAACAACATAGTGCAACATTGCTTGTCGCAGTTTAATTGTAAGCAGAATAACTTGCGCTTTTGCTCGCACTTGCCTTTCTTTGGTGGGGAGTCCTTGACATGGTGGCGGTTTAGCTCCTGCGTGGTGGCCGCTTGCTCGACGCCTTTGAAGGCCAGTTATTTTGGTGAACCATCTCCATCTCGGACAGCTCTGCCTGGTCGATGTCTCTAATGCTCTCCATTTCTTGAGGGGGCGAATAGCCTCGAGCTGATGCGTCGACGAAGCCGGCGGCAGAGGCGTGGTAGCTGCGATGGCTGGCGAGGCTTAGCTCACCCGTCGGTGTGGCACAGTCTTCTTGTGGCAATAAATGACATTTCGATGGCCTAAAAAGTTCCCTGCTAATGTCCAGTGAGTCCTTGCACCTTGCCCGTTCACCGAGAGCACTCATTACTGTTTGACAAATGATGTTCGTTCATTTAAAACGTAGAAACACGGAGCGGATGAAAAACGCGTCCCCGTAGTTCGGCTCCCTAACGGCTTTTTCTCCCCCCAGGAAAAAACCGGTCGGTCTCCTTCCAAACACGTCTGTGCATGAATTCTCGGCGCCCAGGCGCGTGCTGTTGTTCGGCTGTATGCCGTTTGCCGAAAAACTGACGTATAACTAGATACCTTACGTAGGCCGGTCTCCTCTTGAACACCGGTTGCCAAATATTCTGTGGCCATTCGCTTGCCGTAATTCGGCGAGGACCGTTAACCGAATGAAAAACGTATATTCTGGGGCCGTACGTCGGCCGGTATCCTTCATAACACTGGTTGCCCGAAGAAAACGAATATTCTACCGCCGGACGCGCGGTTCACCGTTGAAACAACGAATGGACGGCAGCCGTGCTACGGCCGGTCTTCTTTCGAACACCAACTGCCGCAAGAATACGCATATTCTGTGGCCGGCCGCTTACCGTGCTTCGGCCGACTACCACCTCCCGAAGAAAAAACGGATGCCCTAGGGCCGTACTTCGGCCGCTCTCTTTCTCAACATCGGCAGCCGCAAGAGAACTGAATATCTGGCAGCCGGTTAGCTGCCGTTGTGCGTCCGGACACGGGCGGACGGAAAAATACCGAAGCGCGGGTTGCCGAATGTTGGCCGTTCAACGCATGATCAGTGGCTGCCAGAACCTGGAGGCTGGCCGGACATGCCAGAAAGCGGCCATAGACTGGCCGGTCTTGGGGCACACTTTCTGTGCCGCCTGGGATAACGCTATGCGGTGTCATAGGCCTTCTCTATGTCAAAAAACCCCGTAAGACCGAACTGTTTGTGAATGAAGGCATCCTTAATGTATGACTCTAGTGCCACAAGTTGATCGTTTGTGGATCTCCCCGCCCTGAAGCCTGCCTGGCATCTCTCAAGAAGACCGTTGTACTCCAAAAAGTACACAAGCCTCCGGTTTATCATCTTCTCGAGAAGCTTGCACAGGCAGCTAGTCAGGGCAATGGGTCGATAGCTAGCGGGAGAAAAAGGGTCCTTCCCTTCTTTCAAAAATGCTACAACTATGGCATCCCTCCAAGACTTTGGAATGTGCCCCGAAAGCCATATCTTGTTGAAAAGGTGAAGAAGCTTGTGTTACAAGAGTGTCTGTGTGTAAGTTCTGTATCATTGTATATGTAATGTTGTCTGGACCTGGAGCTGAGGGTTTACACGTGCTCAGAGCACCCCTCAGCTCATGAAGTGTAAACTCCGAGTCATAAGAAGTGGTTGAACTGTCATTGTCATGTAAAGGCTTCTTTTCGGCCATTTGTTTGTGTTTCATGAAAGTGTTTGTGTAGTGTGCTGAACTGGAAACGTGTTGGAAGGGTTGTGCGAGTGTGTCAGCCTGGTCTTCGAGCGTGTCCCCTGTTGTGCTGACCAGAGGCAGGCTGTGTGTTTGTTGTCCTTTGAGTTTGCGTATTCTTGTCCATACTTTCCGTGTGTCTGTGTAGGAGTTTATTGATGTTATGAAGGACCGCCAACTCTCTCGTTTTGCCTCACGGCGCACACGTTTTCCTAACGCATTGGCCCGTTTGAACAAAATGAGGTTACCCGACGTGGGGTACCGACGAAGGATACCCCACGCCTTGTTCTGGGCCTCCTTCTCCCGTCCTTCTCCCGGCTTTGTCAAACAGCTCGCACATCCCGCCTCACGGATTCGTCATAAAGATATTTGACTTTATGCAAGTAGAGTACGTCACGCTCAACGTACCCTTTATCTGCCTCAGTCTGGTGTTCCTTCGCATATTCAAAAAGCATTTTTTTTCTTTCGCAACGGCTCAGAAAAATTTTCCGAAATTGAAATGTCCGTACCTTTCAATTTCTTCGCCGCCAACAAAACCTTCTCTTTGTCCTTATCCGTACTAAATTTGGCAGTTATTGGGCGTTGTTCTTCACTGTTAAATTTACCGAGTCGGTGTGCCCTTTCTATTGTCACATGGTCGACTTGTAATACTGAAGTGCACAAATTAACTACACGCTCTTCAGATTCTGCGTATGGCTCCCGCGCGTCATCTCCGTCAATGCCAAAAAAAATTAAGTTACACCTCCGACTACGGTTTTCCAGATCGTCCACCTTGTGTACCAACGATGCTACGCTAGCCTGGAAGGAATCACAGCTCGACTTACACTCAGCAACTTTACTGTGCAATTCATCGAACCTGTCAATAGACCCTTCAATCTTGGTCATCATTGGTTCCGCAGCAAGCAGTTGGCGCTGCAAACGCTATTACGTTGCGAAACACTGCTCTGGGCGCATGACAAGACAACCTGGCCTCCACTTTTCCTTAACTGTAGAGGTTTGTTCCGGAAAAAATGCTCCCAAAGCCAAGGTAGGAAAAAAAGGTCCCGGAAAAAATGCTCCGGAAAAAATTGGTCCGGGAGAAATTACTCCCGAAAAAAATGGTCCCAAAGCCAAGGTAGGAAGAGAAAGAGAGAGAGACAAACATTTATTGTACTAATGAGCAGGATGTTCTTAGGGAGTGTATCACGATTGGCCCGCGCGCAGAATCCCCGTCGCGAAAACCCCGCGACGTTAGCCCCGTGTCTCATTTGCCCCGCGTGCAGATTCCCCGGGTGCAGTATCCCCGTATACCATTTGCCCCGATGCCAGGTTCCCCGACCCATTCTCCCGGGGCGATATTATGGCGCGTAATTTTCATTTCAGGGACTATATTTTTTTAATCAGAGTAAAGTAAAGTTTGTGGGGATGCTCAATTATTCCCGCATTCCTCCAAAGCGGTCCCGCTCTCGCTACAGGTGTCGCGGCGTGCATGAGCGGCATGAGGCCAGACACGGCTGTTTCGTTTTCCCGTGCGCCGCGTAGCTGTCCGTCGAGGGAGCGGAGAAAGGGGGGGGGGGGTGTCGCCTTCTGTTTTCCGCCAAACAACCCGAGGGGACGCCGTCTCGGGTCCGGACCACTAAAGGAGGCAGAAGGAGGCCACCCCCGCTCCGTCGACCAGGGCCCCTTTGTTCTTTGTTGAAGCATCCCCAGCCCGGGTAAGCCTGACCGACTTTTCTATTTTTTGTGTTAGCGTAATAAGCTCTCGCCAGTGTGTTTTGTATGTTTTAGTGATTCATTAAATGTGTTTGATAGAGTCCGGATCTCCGTTTTTGCCCGAACCCGCAGTGGCCGCTGTCCAGCGCGCCGCGTTGGGATCGCTATCTTTCTCGCACGGGAGCCGCTAGGAAAAGCCCGCTTTCTAGGCTGAGCGGGTAAGGCGACCTCATAAGTTGGACGATCTTCTCAAGAAGATTGGGTCTGCCGCTTTCCCGAAGTAGCACTGGGGCGTTATTCATTCTTCCTTCAGCTGCGACAATTTAGATGAGAGTTCAAAGTACGATGGCGGTAAACGCTATCCCCCCCCCCCCCCCCCCTTCTCACTCCGCTTGGGTCTAGGACATTTCGGTGCACGGAGAGTTCGGTGTACGAATATTTTGGGCGCATGCATGTTTCGGTGCACGCGAGCAATCGGGAAACGAATGATCTGGTGCTTACTTGTTTTAAACAGTCATTCTATATTTCCGTGTAACTTGGGTTTGGAGCCCAATAATCTGCTGGCGTGCTTGCACATTTACATTGATGACATTTTAGATGCGACGCATCTCTTGCTCTCGGGCTTGTCCCTCCTGCGTCGCCGTGCCGTCCGTCGCAGCCCTTCTCCATTCTTCTCTCCCACAGCTGTGTGCAACACTCTCACTCCGGCTCATTAGCATACCACAGCTGGCGCGCTTGTTTGGGCGCGCTTCACTACGTTAATAACTGCTCCGGCGCGCGCAAGTGCGCGCAGGCGCGACTCTCCTCCGTTGTCTCCTCTCCTTCAATCGCTGTGAATATAAAGCGGGTATCGCGTCGCGGTGGTTCAGTCAAGCGCTCGCTCTCACACTGACGTGACCTTGCTTGACTACTTCGTGCTTGACTTGATTCTTCCGATGAAGACGTGATGGAAGCGACGGTCCCTTCAGTGAGTGCGCTGACACAATCCAATTACGCCCATCTTCCCGCGCATGAGAACACTCGCATGTGATGGAAATGCATCATACGCATTCACAACACGTTTCACCCGATTTAGAGAATCAACCCAACGGAAACACCAATTGAACCCCCCGATGCGTCGCATCACACCAGGGTTCCCTCGCGGGAAGATGGGCGTAATTGTTTATTGGCGCCAGTTATTTGAATAAATTGATCATTTCAATATTTCTGTTTATACCTTCTTCAGGAAACATTTATTACGAATCCAACTTATTAAATCCTTTCGCGGACCCTTTTATTTACTAAGCACTTTAAATGTAGATTAGCTCTTTTTTGCCGAATGCACATCAGCTAAGGAAATCAGCCGATGTGTACGATGTATTTTGCAAGTAATGTTCTCTAAATAAAAGGCACACTCCCACTATCGCAACACAGCACCTTTAAAAACATTCTGTTGCTCCCAAAATGCAGAAAATATGAAGTGATGATGATGATGTTTGGAGTGTAATGGCGCAAGGCCGACTAAGGGCAAAGAGCGCCAAACAATAGTGATTACATGAAAGTGGCATGGAAGTAAAAGTAGAACATTTCAGTAAAAATAAACAAAGTAAAACGCAACGTAATGAAGCTGACTGGTGTAAAGGGCCAGGTTGTCAACATGCATGATAAGAAATTAGGTGTAAAAAGTTTGCGTCGGTAAGAAACTCGAAAACGCGTTTGATAGAAAACATGGCTTCGTCTTCTAAGAAGTATGACGGGTGTGGTGGAATATGTCGCGTAGTTGTGGGAAGTATTTGTGTCGTGTTGTGTCAAGTGCCTTACATTGTATAAGGATGTGGATCACGGATAGGGCCTCTCCGCACCTGCTGCACAGAGGTCTTGGAGACCCAGTGAGAAGGTGCAAGTGCGTTGCATGAGTTTGCCCTATCCGTAATCTAGCCAAGGCGACTTCAGTGTATCTATTGCGTGTGTCGGTGGTGTATGGTCCCAAGTGTGGTTTTATTACGTTTAACTTTTGTCTGTTTGTTCGCTCCAGTATGTTTGCCATGTTTTGCGAAGTTGTTTGATATGTGTTTTCACGTCGGTGTAGGGTAATGCGGTTATGTCTACTGTATTCAAGAGTGCAGCAGCAGCAGCCATTCGATCCGCTGCTTCTTTCCCGGCTATACCACAGTGGCCAGGGACCCAGCAAAAGACTAGTTGAAATTTGTGGACATACACAGACATAATACCCTTTACTATTAGATTTATAACGTGATTTTTTGAAGACTTTGTTGAAGACAACGCCCGCACAACAATCAGTGAATTTGTATAGATAATTGATTGTTGGATGTGGCTTTGAAGTATATGATTAACAACAAGAAGTACACCATAAGCCTCGGCCGTAAAGATGCTAGTATAACTGTTCAGAGTTTTGGTGACATTAAGGCCGGGTCCATGCGCAGCGCAGGACACAGAGATGGAAGTCTTAGAGGCATCCGTATGAAATTCAGAACACTGATATTTCTCCTCCTAATACAAGAAGTGCTGGTGAATTGCACATCTGGGAGCTCGGTTTTTATCTATATGTGTGAAAGATGTGTCGCATGACACAGGGCGGAGATGCCATGGTGCTATGAAATCTGTTACAGAACTTTGGATGGCGTCTTGTTGTTAAAGGTCGTGCTAAACGTGACTCGAGTGGTGATCCTTCACAGAAGAAAAAGAAATTTGCAGTAATTCCGTACACCCACAGGATTGCCCACGAGCTTAAAAACGTACTTTCCCGCTATGGTGTTAACGTGGTATTCAAAGCTCCAAATAAATTATCAAAAATTTGTCCATTGGTTGCCAAAACAAGAGATAGCAATATTAAGTCCATTGTCAACAAGTGCACTGTAAACCACAAACACAAGTATGTTGCGTGAGCTGTAGGCGTTGTCTATCATATCCCGTTGTCTTGTGGTTTTTGCTACATAGGTCAAACTGGTCGTTGCGTCAATAAGCGACTGCGCGAGCATTTTCGGTTCATCCAGAACTCTTCGCTTGCTAACTTGGCTTCTCATTGCCGCACGTGTACACGTGTACACAAGTGTTCACCGGTTTTATCTGACACAACCGTGTTATTAAAACACCCTAATCAACATACTAGGGAAAGGTCTCAGACTTTTTAAAGCAAAGCTTTTTACCTCTACCCCCCAAGGGTTCTTTCGTGACCGTTGGTGTCATCAGAAAACTCCCGCGAACATATAAAAGAATTTACTGGCACCGCCAGGAATCGAACCTGGAACTAGTTGAATAAAAAAGCGAGACACCGTTGTCTTGCCGATTTAGCTACGAGCCCAAGCGGAGAGTGAGTGACAAGACAGGTGGTGCATTCACCAAGCACATCTACGGCTTTACCCCATGCATTCTCGCTGAATTCCACGTGATAGCGTCACGCGACCTCTCGGGCCTGTGTGCGCTAAGCCCACGGTACGTGTAGCGGCCGTGTGCGCGCCTTACGCATGCGCTGGGAGTTATAAAAATTAAGAAAACTCGCACCAACGCATGGCATCTCACTTTTAATACACGAACGTGCTAAAGCCTGTGAGCTCCAGTGTTCACGTAAAAAATCACAGCTCCTTGTCGTCCGCCCTCACGCCAAACCACAAATCAAGGAATACAATCAAATACGCCTTGATGGCCAGGCCATCACACCAAGCCCCAGCATCAAGATCCTGGGCCTACATCTCCAGGCCAACACTAAGGGTGACGTATCCTTGCAGCGCCTCAAAAGCAGCATCAATCAAATCATACTCATGATAAGGCGAGTTGCCACCAAGAAGCGTGGCCTCAAGGAATCCGATGCCTTTCAAATATTTCGAGCTTTTGTCTTCTCGAGAATCACTTACGCAAGCCCCCTGTCTTCTTCTCGGCATGGAGGACATAAAGACGCTGTATATAATAAATAGAAAGGCTGTTGATCAGGCCATTGCTCTTCCCATGAGTGCGTCCAAAAAAAGGCTGCTTACCACGGGGCTCCGCAACACGGTAGAACAGCTGATAGAGGGCCATTCTAACCAGAAGCTCCGATTAAGCAGAACTGCGGCGCATCGCCGCATCCTTCACCAGATTTGCTGGGCTTGATGTACTCCCAGTGATGTCCGCTTGATGTACTGCCGGAGGTTTGGCCACCAGAACTAAAGATGGTTCCTTTTCTTAGAAAACGAACCCCTCACACGACGAGGGTCGCCGACCAGCATGGGCTCAAGCGCTCGACACCACCCTCGGTGGGGATCATGCAGTTATCTACACAGACCCATTCTAACATCGAGGGAAGCAGAACGTCATCATCGTGGCTTCCTCCAGAACCAACCTCCTTGCGTGTGCCTCACTCAAGACCCAAGACATGACGGCAACAGAAGAGGCAGCCATCGCTTTAGCGACGTCTCACCGGTAGTCACCGATTCCCAACAAAACTACCGGAATTACCGGTCGGGTTGGATGTCTCCACCTGCACTACCTGTGCTAAACACTCCCGAAACGGTTTCATTCAGCTCATCTGGACACCCGCTCGCGCTTCTTTGGGGGCCAACGAATAAGCCCGCCAACAAGCCAGCGCTTTTGCACCCCGTGCTATGAAGCTGCACGAAGATAGTAACACGCTTGTCACGTTCCGGGAGATAACCCAGCATTATCACATTCAGAGACCCTTACCCTGACTTTTCCAGAGAACAACAAACTACCCTACGGCTCATACAATCTGGTTCCTTCCCAGACCCGACGCGTCTTCACTTATTGCACCAGTATCGCAACGAAGCTGAATGTGAAATTTGCTCAGAAGTAGGAACCCTCCGCCACATAATCGCGGTGTGCGACTTAAGCCCTCAGCACCCTCCTCTCTTCCCGTTAACTACCCAAACAGAGCAATGGGAGATGCTGCTGTCGAGCCCTTCTCTGCTTACTCAGCTTCAGCTGGTGGACACAGTACAGGCGTCGAGGAGTGTATATTGGCTCCAGTGAAGAAGGAACCCCTCCCTTGGGCCACACTGTGGGGTGTTCAGAAATCTGAAGCATTTCGTCCTCCCCCTTCTCCCGCTCCTCCTCCTCTTCCTCCTCCTCCTCCTTTTCCCTTTAATCCTCTTTCATATCCTCTTCCGTCTCTGCTGCCCATCTCGCCGTCTCCGTCCGCGGTGGCAGAGACGGAGACGTGAGATCGTTTAACACCGGGTTTGAGCTTCCTTTAATTTTATAAAAAAAGAGTTTCCACTCAACACAAACTGATGCAGGCGGAAAGCAAAAACGCCCGTGTGTGCGAGATTTGGGCGCACGTTAAAGATCCCCAGGTGGTAAAAATTAATACGGAGCACTCTACTACGTCGCGCCTCATCGCCAGCGTTGCGTCTGCGCGTTAAACCCTACAATCAATCAATCAATCAATCAATCAATCAATCAATCAATCAATCAATCAATCAATCAATCAATCAATCAATCAATCAATCAATCAATCAATCAATCAATCAATCAATCAATCAATCAATCAATCAATCAATCCATCAATCAATAAATCAATCAATCAATCAATCAATCAAACAAACTCAAAGAGTTTCCAACGCAACTCAACGAACCAACGATCATGCATCGTGCATTGACTTAACCTTACCAAGAATATCTCCTTTAAGTAATAAAGGTTGTGGTAAAGTGCATTTAACTTCTCTCTGGTTTCACTATTTGTAGAGCGACGTGAGTAAATTTAGGTTACGTCACGTGGGTAATCGTTGCGGGTGCCGTTTACAGCTTTGCTTTCCTACCACATTCACAGGGTGTATTGGCGCGAATTTTTTTCATATCAAAAAATTTGCGAAACTTGTGTTAGACAACCTTCTGTGTCCTTGCACAAAAGCGAAATCTGTTATCTTGCAGAACGTGTGACTTGACGAGTTGCAGGCTTGCGCAGTGACTCATTCTTGAAGTGAACTGTTTTGACATGCGCGGTTTTTGGTGTATATATGTTTTTCCTTTTCCAATAAAAATTCAGTTGTGAGTGCCGCGCTGTGTCTGTTACCTTCCTTAGTCCTCGTCTTCCTTGCCCTGGCTATTTTCTATCTACATACATGCTTTCAACTGGACTAGTTCGGAAGGCACCACACGCCAAGCGGAGCCCTAGAGGAACCACAGGGTCCAGCATTCTAAGGGATATTTTAGTGGCTGACCCATAGACAATGCTACCATAGTCCAATCTTGAACCTATTAGGCTGGTAAAAACACGTAGAAGAAGTTGTTTGTCAGCACCAAAAGACATGTGCTAGAGAACCTTCAGGACAGTCAGTGTTTTAAGCATTTATGTTTTAGTTTTTTTATGTGTGGGATGAATGTGAGCTTTTCGTCAAAGATAATACCTAAGAACTTGTGTTCTTTTTTTACAGGAATAGAGACACCGTGGAGTTGAATGTCTGGATCCGGCCGAATGCCACGCCTCTTGGAAAACAAAACACAAGTGCACTTTCCTGGATTAAATTTAAAACCGTTGCTATCTGCCCAGCCGGCAAGCTTGTTCACACCAAGCTGGACTTGCCGCTCGCAGATGGACAAGTTACACGATTTGAAAGAGAGTTGAACGTCGTCTACATTAACTGAACATGAAATCGATGGTGGTAGCGCCTTCCGAAGAGAATTCATTTTTACAATAAACAAAGTGCAACTCAAAACTCCACCTTGCGGCACGCCGTTTTCCCGCACATGAACCCTAGAAAGTGCAGTTCCAACTCGCACGGGAAACGATCTTTCAGACAGGTAACTGGCAAGCGTCTTCATCATGTTACCCGACATGCCAAAGGACTTCAAGTCGCTAAGGATGCCGTAACGCCAAGCAGTATCGTACGCCTTTTCAAGATCGAAGACTGTCATACAGTACTGCTTGTGGAGGAAAGCATCTTTGATATAAGACTCTAATGCAACGAGTTGATCGTTGGTAGATCACCCCGCCCTGAAGCCTGCCTGGCAGCTTTCGAGAAGACCATTGTACACAAAGAAGTACACAAGTCTCCTGTTTATCATCTTAACAAAGAGCTTACACAGGCAGCTTGTCGGGGCAATGGGGCGATAACTGGCAGGAGAGGAAGGGTCCTTCCCTTTCTTTAGGAAAGCCACTACTATGGCCTCCCTCCAAGAGCGTGGAAAGGGCCTCGAAAGAAATATTTTATTGTAGAGGTGAAGAAGTGTTTCAAGCGTGTCTGCATGTAAGTGTTGTATCATTGTGTATGAAATCCTGTCTGCACCTGGAGCTGAAGGTTTACAAGTACTGAGTGCGACCTTCAGCTCATGAAGTGAAAATGGGGTGTTATAAGATGAATTCGACTTATTACTGTCTCGCAAGGACTTCTTCTCACATGATGCTTTGCGTTTAATTAAAGTGTAGGTGTAGTGTGCTGAGCTGGACACGTGTTCGAAGTGTTGTGCAAGCGTGTTGGCCTGGTCTTCGAGTGTGTCCCCTGTTGTGCTAACCAGGGGCAGGCTGTGTGTCTCTTGTTCTTTTAGCTTGCGTATTCGTGTCCAGACTTTGTGAGTGTCGGTGTATGAGTTGATGGAAGTGAGGAAGGCGCGCCAACTCTCCCTTTTCGCCTCACGACGCACACGCTTCCCAAGAGCCTTTGCCCGTTTAAAGGAAATCAGATTATCTGGCGTGGGGTACCGGCGAACGACAACCCATGCCTTGTTCTGGGCCTCTCGCGCCCGCCTACAGTCCTCGTTCCACCAGGGCCTCCTTGGGTTGCGGGACGCACTGGAGGCCTGGGGCATTGACTTTTCGGCGGCGTCGAGTATGTGTGCCGTGACGAGTTGGGCTGCTTCCTCCACGTGTAGGTGTTTTATGGTTGTGTGATGTAGTTTAGATGTTTCTGTGAATGTACTCCAGTTTGCTTTGGATTCATTAATCCTGTTATGGCAAGATGGACTGCATGGGACTTTACCTATGTACGTTAGGGAAGTGGGGAAGTGGTCACTACCATATGGGTCCGTGCCCACGCCCCACTCAAGACATGGAGAGAGAATTGCAGAACCAATAGCTAAGTCAAGATGCGAGTATGTATTGTGTCCTAAGTTATGGTATGTAGGCTGTTTTTTGTTGAAAAGGCATGCTCCTGGAGATGTAAGGAATTTCTCTTTCAGGCGACCTCGGGCATCTATTCTAGAGGAGCCCCAAAGAGAGTTGTGCGCATTAAGGTCGCCTGTTAGGATGTATGGTTCGGGCAGCTGGTCGACCAGCGCCTCGAAGTCAGAGCTCGAAAGTACATGATCAGGAGGAATGTAAATGGAGCATACCGTTATCAACCCAATAAATATTATCGTACGGATTGCTACAGCCTCAAGGACAGTGTTCAGAGTGACAGGGTGGCAGGCTAAGGATTTCTGAACGACAATTACTACACCTCCTGAAGAGTGTGTGCAGCCAACCCTGTCCTTTCTGAATACCATGTACCTATTTAAGAAATTTGTTTGTTTAGAATTGAGGTGGGTTTCCTGGAGACACATGATACTTGGCTGATTGGCATGCAGCATCTCATACACATCGTCAAGATTTTTAAGGAGGCCTCTGCAGTTCCATTGGAAATTTAAGAATAACTGGAGTGTGTGTGTGTGTGTGTGTGTTTTTGTTCATGTGTCGTCTTTCGGGGCTGTTATTCTAGGATTTTTAGGCCTTTCTGTCGGCTTGGACATCGGAGGCCGCTCCTTGCGCTGCGTTGCAGGCAGGAACGGCAAGACATCCATCTTCTCGTCGGATGCGAAAAGGGTGCCCGGCGGACCAGGCCCCTCGAACTTGGCCCCCTTTCGGGAGCCCTTTGTTTGAGCCGCCACCGCCGGGGGCGTCCGGGACACCAAAGGTGGCACGGGAGGTGCGGTGGTGGTGGGAGCCGATGCGGGACCTCCGGTGTTCATCCGGTCGGCACCCTCCAACGCACTGGAAGACGGGGAGGCAGAGGCGGGAGCGGCACCGGTCCTTACAGAAGAGGTTGTCACCACAACCGCTGCTGCCTGAGCAAGCGGCGTGGTGACGGATTGGGCTGCCTGAGGCAACCCAGGGGGGGGGGGGGCGGCGGAGGGACCAGGTCAGACTCGCTGAACTGCGTCCCTGTGGACACCAGACGCCGCTCCGCCCCTGGGCGAGCCGCGTCGGCGTACCTTCCCAGGGGGAAAGAGGCGAACCTCTTCCGCGCCTCTGGGAAGGTGATGTTCTCAGGGACCTTCACAATAATGATCGCCTTCTCCTGCTTAAACTTCTCGCACTTTCGAGAGTAGGCGGCATGGGGTCCCTGGCAGTTGGCGCAGGTGAGGGTTGACGATGGACAATTATCAGATGGATGATCATGGTGACCACCCTTTGCGCAGGTCAGACGACCACGGCAGGAGTTGGTTCCGTGCCCGAACCGCTGGCACTTAAAGCAGCGGCGCGGGTTTGGAATGTAGTCCGGACATTACAATGTACAAAACCTGCAGTGACGTACTCTGGGAGTGCGGACCGGTCAAAAGTAAGGATAATGTGCTTGGTCGATACTACTTTGTCATCCCTCCTCATAGTTATGCGCCTCACAGCTGTCACGCCCTGATTTCTCAGGCCCTCTAGCAGGTCAGCATCTGTCTCATTCATGAGGTCTAGTTCAGAGATGACACCATGAGTACTGTTCAGGCTCCGGTGGGGTGTCACCCTGATTGCAAGATTGGCTATGCGAGTTTGTTCAAGAAGGATCTTGGCATGCTGTTGGTTGTGTACTTCAACCAGGATTTCTCCAGTTCTTTGTTTTTTGGCCTTATATTTGTCACCAATGATGCCCTCCAGAAATTTTAATATTACGAACACGGACTGTGATGCAAGAGGCTTTTCTTGTTCAGTGGATTCTAACACCAAAAAACGGGGGTAGTTATCGCGCTTTGGAAGACTGAGGGTTAGGAGTGGCGGAAATAAACCTTCGGTGCGGCCCCTTTTCAGGGGCCGATTATGTTTTTTTTTTTGGGGGGGGGTTACGATATACCATATGGCACGTAAAAGAAGCAGGGGACGGGGGTACTTTCTTCTCAAACCTTACCCTGATAGCCTGAGAGGTCCCGGATGTCCCTGCCTGGTAAACAGACAGGGAGCCCATCCGCCGGAGCTTGACCTGGGCGCCGACGGCCACCGTTTGAGGTTTCTGCCCTTAACCTTAAAACTCGTTACCACGGTCGGTTACAGCGTGAGTATGGGGGCTCGAGGTCCGCGGTGTCGCCAACACCGTCACCAAGATTGCTCAAGGTGCCCCGTGCGGGGAGAAAATATGAAGTATTTCATGCCGGAATAAACTTGCAAATACTGTTGCCGACAGCTTTTTTTTACTGAGTCTAGATTATCGTCGTGAAGGTAGAATGGGCCTTATTGAAGACAGCTGCAGCTTCTATCTCTCTTAATCTTGCTAAAGCGTGTATAGACGGTTCCAGGCCTCACAGTTGTTTGTGCGGTTTTAATCCAATCACTTAATCCAATCCAATTAATCCAATTTTTAATCCAATTTTAATCCAATTTAATCCAATTTTTAATCCATGCTCAGCCATACCATCCATCCATCCATCCATCCATCCATCCATCCATCCATCCATCAAACCATCCGCCCGTCCGTCCGTCTGTCTGTCTACCCAATTTTCATCCATCCATCCATCCATCCATCCATCCATCCATCCATCCATCCATCCATCCATCCATCCATCCATCCATCCATCCATCCATCCATCCATCCATCCATCCATCCATCCATCCATCCATCCATCCATCCATCCATCAAAGCATCCGCCCGTCCGTCCGTCTGTCTGTCTACCCAATTTTCTTTGTTAGATTATAGCCTCCAAAGGCGTTATTTCAGCCCCTTATAGGAATATTAAAGCATTCCATCTCTTTCTCAACCCTTTAGCTAAAACCCAAAGTGACAAAATAAAACCGCGAAAAAGTTCTCATCCGACTAACTTGAAGAGAAGCACGTTGACTGGGCCATGGGACCATTTTTTTCTAGATGGTCACTGGGACCATTTTTTCTGGGACCACTTTTTCTGGCACCATTTTCTCCAGGACCATATTTTTCCGGGACCATTTTTTCCGTTTCCGAAAAAAGGGGTGTACGCCCGTTCGTTACAAGGCGTTTCGTCATAGGCTGGTTCGTAATAGGCCGTTTGGTCACATAGTATCATTCATCAAAGGACATTTTATCACTTAGGAACGTTCGTCACAGGAACGGTGAAACAAAATTTGCGGTGTGTTTTTAGACAGAAATGGTGATAACGCAATGGTTGCTGAGTAATGAAGTGTAATTATAACTAATTTGCAAACGTTGTTCTCACAAACTACGTGATTCTCGCAATCCTATTTTCAAAGTACGTGATTCTCGCAATCCTTTTTCCAGCAATGTTGAGTTGAGAAGCTTTGTACTATACCTTGTCCTGCCCTTGTGACACATTTCATTTGGGATGAGAAGATTATAAAAAAGATAGCCCGTTAAATAAAAACAATTAATTTCAACCATCACATGCAATGAAGCAAAAGGGAAGGCCAACCCATTAACTACGAAAGGGTCAACCTGGTACGAATGATCAGAATTGAAGCCACTACCACGCCCCCCCCTCTCGACATCAACCCAAAATGAAACTTCCAGACGAAATGTCCAAGAACGAGAAGGTCGGTGCTACCACTTTCCCTATTACGGGACCGCTATAGAACTAGGTGCCTCTTAGTTTTCCCATGACGAGTCGGCTGTGACGAATGGGCCTGTTTCAATGGAGGGTGCCTAATCCAGCCGCAACACTAAAAAGGGCGCGCGCGTTCTTCTTTGTAGCCCGTCTTCAAGAACTTTATTAGGCTACGTCCCTGCCTCACTTTTCTGCCTAGGGTTGTTGAACTCGTATTGATATTCTTGATCAACCCAGGTCACCCTACTAGCCCACTCTGGCTTGTATTTTTTTCTGAACTTTTCTTTATGTACGGCCGAAGAGAGAGAAAAAAGAACATGTGCCTCGCTTCTCTCTTTTGAGCCGATCCATCCTACCTACTTCGCTGAGACCCACAAGCGTTCAAAAAAAACAAAAAAAAAAAAAAAACACGCAGACATTCGCTCTGTGCAGCTGTGACGAACTTTCCTTTTGTGGAACCGGCCTATGGCGAATGATACAATGTGACCAAACGGCGTATTACAAACCGGCCTATGACGAAGCGTCAACTGACGAACGGGCCGTATCCGAAAAAAAAAAAACTTATCACCCTGAAATGCGCGTGAGGGTGTGTTCTGGTCGACGGAACGAGGGGCAGGAATACATGTTTATTCAGGATAGACGAAGGATGAAAGTGCCCCTAAGCGCACCCTCGCCTCTTCCGTCAAAAGAGGACATCCATGAAAAAGGGATGCCTGCAGTGTACACTGGACAAGGGGTTCCAGTGACGAACAGTGACCGGCCGCTCGCCATGGGAGCACAGAACCGTTGTACGCCAATACGCCCTGCAAGACAGCCAACTTTTCTGACGATGACGAAGAATGACCGTGGGTGAAGAAACAAAAAAAACGCTTCCATGGCCGGAGTCGAACCTGGACCCCTGTCACGAATTCGAGGCGGTATGATAGCCGATCGAATGAGGGAATGTTAATTAATACGATTAAGGACTAAGTCCCCAGCCCCGGCACCATCCGAAGCCGACGCCTCGGATGGGAGGGGCGACAAACTCCCTCCTGCATGCGAATCAGAAGATGTGGCTTGGTGTTGCTAACCGGCGATGGGGCCTCCCCTGATCAGCCACTGGTGCGAGTAATGAGTCGTGACACGGGATGCCCGTTACAAGAACAAACATATTTACTTTCACAGGTCAGATTGGAAATATACTCGCGGGACATAGCACGTGGGCTACGTGCAACCAGTGTTGTACACGTTCCTCCAAAATAGGAACGAAAGCTCGTTCCTCGTTCCTTGCCAATTTTGAAACGAGTTCCCGTTACAAGTTCCTTCATTTCGAAAGGAACGCGTTCCAGTTCCACTTCGAAAATTGGAACATGTCGTTTCATTAACGTTACAATTAGGTTTTCAAATTAAAATATAGTGTCGGATAATCCTGGGTCGAAATTAAGTGAGACACTTAAAACTCACATCGAACTACGTATGTAAGAATATTAACACCACCGGCAGCAGATTATCTAGAGATAAAGATAATCAAAAGAAACGCTCCTAGGCGAATTTTTTCAGGGAGCACCGGACAAACTCCAGACGGCTCGAGGACATTTCGGTGCAGGATATTTCGGTGCGGAAATTTCGGTGTCCAAATTTGGGTGACCAAATTATCCGGTGCTTTCCTGTTTGCGACAGCCGTTATATTTTTATTTCCGCTTAACCTGGGTTATGGACAACAATCTGGAGCAGTGAATTTATTTTTTTGATTGATGCCATGTTCGATCTTTGCCAGGTATTTTTAGAAATAATAAATTTATATATTTTTGTTTAATACCTCTTCCTGGGGACACCTGTTATGCAGCCGATTGAATTCTTTTGCGCACGTTTTTTTTTCATTTATGAGAGTTTGTTAATTTATATTCGCTCTTTGTTAGCTAAGACAATTACCCGTGTTTACGATGGTCTACCGGCTCTTTTTTAATTTTTAAAATCACACCCTCAAATTACATAAATTACATGCACACTCTCAATATCCAAAAAGTAACAAACATTAGCTAGCCCATCAGAATGAAGAAAACCTTATGAAGAGTATTACGTAGGCTGGGCTGCCTTGCTAAAATGAATTCGCGAACACTGGTCTAGGATATTGTCGGGAAGGAAAAACGGGCCTTTTGGAAAACAGCCGCAGGTTCTAATGTCCTAAATGCTGATTAAGCGCGTACCGGTTGTGCATACAAAATCCAGCCATTGTGTTCGGGACAACCAAACTTCGTTTAATGTTTAAAAGCCTACATTTACCACATTTTAATTCTTTGTTCTAGCGCCCCCCCCCACCCCCCACCTCCCACCTCCCGCCTGTACGCTCGAATCTCGACCAGATTTATTTTTCAGCCATAATATTTTCGGTTTTCCCTGAAAATCCTACTGCCGTGGTGGAATTCACGGTCTCCGAAGCGTAACTGCAGTGATTTCTTATTTTTTATTTAGAACATACTGCTAGCCTCTTAGTGGAGGCTTTTGCAGGAATTGGGTGATACATTCAGAACAATGACATAGCACACTTCGCATTTAAAACAGAGAAAAAGCTTTACATTCACCATGGGCCCACGAAATCTCTATAATGTGACACAAAAAGCCACCCAAAAAGCCGCTGAGAACACAATGGCCACTATCGTTTGCTGGCTACGCCCTTCCGCGCGTCGCGGTCGACGGCGCCCCCACTCCAGGAATCGCTCTTTCTTCGCCTTCAGTCGACCCCTTGTGAATTAACTCATTAAGTCGCGCATATCATGGACACCCCAGGCATACATTGCTTTTTTTCTCCCATTATAAGGAGCAAAAAAAATGAATAGGCTAGTGTGACGAGAGCGGCAACAGTCGCCTTCAAGTTTTCGAAGTCCAGTCGACGCAATGGTGAAGCACAAGTGACACCCCTCTTTTTATACCATGGAGGCTGGTAGCCGGCGGGGCTCAGCTTTCCCCTCCCCTAAGTAACGCCACCGTAAGTGCGATGGTTGGTTTGTTAGTTTCAAGTAGAACTGACACCGAATGCAACGAAGGCGAGATTGATTCTTCTTTCATCTTAGGTGGTTCGGGTGAAAAGGAAAACGAAGTGCACTGGGGATATTATTGACCCCAATTGATTGAGAGATTACTTAAAACGAAATGCACTCGCGCCTAATCGACCTCGTTTTTCTGTTGTTTTTTCACGGAAGTTTTCCTGCGGGGGGGGGGGGGGGCGGAGGGGAGGAATAGACTAAAAGCAGCAGCGTCTTGCACCGTTGGGTGAAGTGAAAGAAAAGCGCTTTGGTAACCCTTAAAGTATTAGGGTTGTTCACATCAATGTTAAAATAACAAAAAATGGTTGAACGGATCGAAATTAACAACGTTAATTTTTACCATCTACTACAGAAATTGGGTTTCACGTGGCAATGCTCCGCCAGGGTTTAGCGTTCGTTTCCACGAACGGCGGCGCAAGCACAAGTCTCGAACGTAAAATCATATCAAGTCACGAAATTACAATATTAAAGCTAAAATGTTCAAAGAATGCATGGGACATCCCCTCGCTCCAAATGTCTGGGCAAAGACGTCGTGCACCAAAATGTCCGTGCACAGAAATGTCCACACCGAAACGTGCTGGACCGAAATGTCCGACACCGAACTGTCTGGATCCCGTAGTCCGTCTGTTTCGTTGGCTACGTTGTTACCAGGTTGGCCGCGACCAGTCTGCTCCTGAGCGCGCGGAAGGGCGAGTAGGAAGGGTGCGGAGGCACGGACATGGCGAAGGCAGGCCCGCGGAACTAATCGCCCTACCGCGACGAATGCCTAAGTGCCCAGCCGGGTCCCGGTCAACCCAGTAACAACGCATACGACAGAAAGGATGGACTGCTAAAACTATCTATTCTTTCCCCGCCAGGGAACAATTCTATCGGCCAGACGCGCATTCTGGCCTCCCCAGACAAACGATGAAGGGTAAAAAGCATTCTCGCGGCTACGCTATTCACCCGTCGAACGCCGCGCAAGCAACCAGCATGAAAGCAAACACAAGCTGCGGCCTACTGCGTGGTTATTCTTCTACCTTTGACCTTCGAGGAAGCCCGTACGGCTGAAGGGCGGGCAAATTGACCATCTTATAGGAAGAGAAACGCAGTAACGCTTGGTGGATTTTTGCCCTCGAGCCTTGGCATCAAAAACATCCAAATCCTAGCGATGTAACGGCAGGAACGCCGTTCCTGCCGTTCCTTCAAAAACGTAACGAGTTACCGTTACAGTTCCACCGACCCTTAATAGAACGGTGGCGTTCCTCCGTTCCTCCAAAAAGGAACTAGTTCCAGGAACGCCGTTCCTTGTAACGCCGTTCCGTACAACACTGCGTGCAACACATCTCAGTTGACACCCCGTTGGGGTCAGAGCTGCACAACAGACCAGCACAGAGTACACTGAAGACAAGGAACAACGGGACTCAAAGTTACGAGCCCAAGAAGGAGCGACATTCGGAGGAAGGTGGTAGTAAGGTTTGCAATAGGCGGGGGTGGGGGCTTCCCCAACTGCTAACAAAGGCTCTCGAGGAACATACACAGCACGGTGCGTGCACCAAAAGAGGCGGATAGAGAACCCCGTGCAGTCCACTTAATGAAGCACGATTAGTGAGAGTGTCCGAAGAAGAGTGGAGAAGGGAAGAAATAGCCCCATTTACATGGACCCGACGTGGACGCGTTGAGTCGAAATAAACAGGGTTTTTGGATTCAATCCCCCCCCACCCCTCACGGGGTTGAGTCCAAAGCGGACGGGTTGGGTCAGAGAGCCTTCGCGGCGAGTCCAGTCGACTCGGAGGCAGGGGCTGTGTTGGCTCGTTCGTCGTGCTGAGTCGGCGGGCCGCGGGGAGCAGAATACCATATTTGAGCGGTTCTAACGCGCCCACAATTGTAATGCGCGGATAAGCTCGCGCAGGAAAATTCGAGAAAGAGAGAGAGAGAGAGAGAGAGAGAGAGAGAGAGAGAGAGAGAGAGAGAAAATGTTTATTGAAACAACAGGGAAGGGGTAGGGGAGAAAAAGAGTTAGGAGCTGTGGGCGGCCATCCTACTCCGGTAGGCCGCGTGCCGCGGCGGCCATGACACTGACGGTAGTGCGCAGATGAAAAAGACATGACACCACGTTCCGGGAAGAGGGAGATTTCATTTAACGTACGCGGCTGTGAAAGCCAAAAATGATTGTGCTTCATAAGATTGCTTATCCAGCTGCTGCTGAAAATAAAGTTATAGCGGGGACCATTGAAGATGTTTGCGATTTCAAGTGCCTTGATCTTCATGATTCTAGGCCACGGTGTAAGAATATTTATACTTCATTCCACAAGCTAGGTGCAGCAATGTCAATGCTACATTGTTGTCAACAGCCCGACCCCTCAGGGCACCTAACTCACCGCGAAATAAGTGACAAAAGGCGCCGGGGCTTTGGGGTTCCACTTGCCCAGAGGGGAGAGGGGAATGTCCTTTCAGGGCTCCCTCATGATGATGATGACGCTTAGTGGCTTCCCCTTTGTAACGGGGCGGCGTTGCACAGCAGCCTTAGCCGCAACGCCACTGTACAATCACCTCGCCAAAAAAATGCAAAAAATAACTAAGAAATAACATCAAAATAAAAAGAAAATACTTTTACGAAATTTTTGTGCTAGTCTGACTTCTTTGTTCGCCTGTCTTCCAAGATAGCTCTCTGATCTTTTCCCACCAACATTATAACCTTCTTTTACTAACATCTACTGCTGTACAATTCACTTTTTCCGCTAACCTTAAAGCCAAGGGCCTCTGGAAGCTGGATGGATCCATTAGTGAGGACTGGACGGATACTTTTGCACTCCTTTACAATATGTCGTATGGTTTCTGGCTCATTTCTGCAGCCTGCGCATAGTTCTTCCTGTACCGGCTCGCGGATAAGCATTTTTATCCGCAAGCAACCCGCCCGGGCTTCAAAAAGTAATTCACTTCCTTTGGTATTATGGAATAATTTTTCCCCTGTGATCTGCTTCCCGATCCTGTAGAGGTCTAAGGACTTCTTCGCATCCATCCTCTTTTTCCAGGTCGTTGTCTCTGTTTCTTTCACTTTATTTTTTATTGCCTTGGTCGTTTCCCCTGCACTTCCAGGTTTCATATACTTTGTCCTGAGCCTTCTGGTTCTTTTACTTCACTGTGTGTCCACACTATTCATGTAAAGACCGTAACACCTTGGCCGCCCATCTCTGATCATCCATATTTCTAAGAATTTCTTCAAAACATGTTTTGCTCTGTGCTTCTCTCACTTCGAAGGATGCCAATCCCATGTCTCCCTGCACTGCCTCATTTGTTGTTTTACCTACGACCTACAGCCCTCTGATTCACTTCTAGCCCTGATTGAATCTCTGATTTGACACACACTACTGCATTGGAAAAGGTGAGCGCTGGTACCATTACTCGCGTCCAGATTCCTCTCACTACTTCATATCTGTTATATCCCCACAGTGCTCTGTGCTTTATGATAGAGGCGTTTCTTCTGCCTTTCATTCTTAAATGCTCCTCATGAGTTTTTAGATACGCCTGACCTTCGTTTAACCAGATGCCCAGATATTTGTATTCCGTTACCCACGGTATTGTTGCTTTTTGAACGAATACCGATTTGTTACGAGCGTTGTCATTAAAAACTAGAACTCCCGACTTTGCCGTGCTCTAACCCCAGTTCAGTGGCTTCTTCCCCGCAGATATCTGTGAGCCGTTGCAGACACTGTTTGCTATCTGCTAGTAGTACTATGTCATCTGCATATAACAGTCCCGGGGTATGTTGTTCGACTTCCTGACCTTTGCGGCTATAACATAGATTGAAACCTATTTTTCTGCCTTCAAGCTTTCTTTCTAGTCTAGCCATGTACAGCATAAACAGCAATGGCTACAGAGGACAACCCTGCTTTAAACCTCTATTTGTGACTACCGGTTCCGTGCACTTTTGGCCCTCCCAGGTAATTTGCACCTCGCTCTCATTGAAAATTCCCTGTAACAGTTGTATAAAGATCCCCTTGACGGCGAGTTAGGCGCCCTCAGTGGGCGTTTTATTGACAACAATGTAGCCTCCACAGTGCTGCATCTAGGTTGTGGTGTGAACGTTTTTTTACAGGTGTTGGCACTCGCTGGCCACCGCGGCAGAGAACGCGGCCAGATCGTGTTCGCCCTTCAGGACATGCGCAGATCGCAGCGGCGCGGGGGCGCTGCGAATGAGGGGCCGGTAGGGAGCGGGCGCGCATCGGGCCGCTTTTCACTTGCACGGTGGATGCGCTGCGTGCTTGACTTTTCGTGTCGTTCAATCTGTGTTTCGGTGTTTTGTGCTGCCAGAGTTAATCACGAGGAGTAGACATAATGTTTCAGGTTCCACATTGGGTTCGCCTCCGATAACGCGGTAGAGTCAGCCGACCCAGTGCGAGGATGTCGCAGCCCATGTTCTTTTTCGATGGCAAGTCGCTGCGAAAGGCAACTTGTAATGCATTGTGTTTCCTCCAGCCAGAAACCCGACGTGTAGTCAAAACTTTGTGTTACACATAATGGCTTTTTGGCTTCCGTGCAACAAAAATGCATTTCTTTCTTATGCTGAATGTATACATGGGCAATCGGGGCCGTAGACAAAGTAATGCTATGAAAACACTGACTCGTTATATTAAAATGTAAAAACAAAGATAACAGGAATGGTGGTTTGTTCAGAAATGTTGTTCTTCAGAGTCCTGTACGTACCGGTATTTTGGTGGAGGTATTGCAGTCGACGAAACCATTACTAAAGCAGAAAAACGAATACTGTTTCACCACAGGATCTATTTCCTTTTATTTCGTACCTGTGGCGTATAAAACCCTAATTTTTTTCTGGATACGCCACTGTGGGAAATAAGGCACCACAATGGAAGGTTTACATTAGGACCATACAGAATTATTAACATCGCAAAAAACGCGGGCACTATTTGCGTTCTTTCGCTATATCCGCATTCAGCGTTATTCGTATGTTCTTCGATTGAGCTTCCTGGTCAGTAAAATCTCAGGGTGTCAAAAGTCTGGAGGACACAAGGTCCCCGGACGAAATAATTGAGGCTTCTGCAATATTTGACAAAAAAACCGGGCATAGATAAGGACAAAGAAAGGAAAACACAAACACGAGCTCTTGTGTTTTCCTTTCTTCGTCCTTGTCTACGCGCAGTTTTTTTATTTGACAAAATGGGCAGAAGAACCAATTAGCTCAAGTTACAAATTTATTCGAAATAATTGAGGCTACCAATGGCGGTATCTTCCATGTGTTTTCAAAAAAAATATTTACATAGGCACACCACGTGGCGTATGTCAATGCAGCGGAGAGGTTAAGTTTAGACAGCCATCTCGGGCCCAGTTTTTACCTGACGCACAGCTGTAAAGCTGTACGATTGGCCCTGACCCTATTAATTTCGGTGGAGAATTTTGTGGTGCACCAAGTCGCTTTCCCACGCCGACTGCAATTATTCTTAGCTGAAGTCCGCGAATACCAGTTTGGAGTCGAGTCAGTATTTTATATCTGCGCGTGCATGCCCCTGTTTCCGTGAGACAGACAACCGCTCTGCACCATCGGTATCGCGGCATGAAAGACGAGCTTGATAGAGAAACGCATGGGAAATTTTCACTGACCATTTTCGCGTCGAGTAGGTAGCAGTGCATTGCATTAGCCATTAAAATGTCGCATATGTAGTCTCTGCTTCGTTTCGGCGGCCCCTCGCCCGTACAGCGGCAAAGGCGGCCCGCTACACAGGAAAACAGCTCGGGTTGTGTTCCTTGCTACGGAGGTAGCATTTCTGATACGGGCGAAATACGGAAACGTCACTGACGTCTCTGGACACATTAAAGAACCACGGTTGGAAGAATTTTACCGTATTTTCTACACGGCGGGCATTAGCACCTCACAGCTTCGGCGATTAACACTGCTCAAGCAACATTTTATGCTACGCGTACGCTTTTCAGCCCAAATGGGCGAGCGTGTGCGTTTTGGACAAAAATTTATTATAAAAGGCGGTAAATTAACTACGCTTACGGGAGTCGTGCGGATGAGCGAAAAAAACTTATTTGCTATAAAAGCGTTTCGACAACGAGCTAGTAAGGGTCGTACGACCACATTCTCGCTGCTGTTCCGCGCACTGCTGCAGTTTCTGCGAGTCAAAATGGAAGTAGCCCAAAATCATTTGGTGTCGGCAGCATTTTCAATCTGCCTGTGCCTATCTGCAAGTAAAAATTGGCCGCGTATTTGCTCCTTTCGTTGCAAATGTCGTCAAAAGACGATAGTCTTTGTAGGCATTTGCCAAGAAAATGTCCCCCCTTCGCTTTCTCGCTCACCTCTCATGCTCTTCCTTCAGTCGCGCTCATCCCAAAGTAAACACACTAAAGGTTTGCTCAAGGCGATTTGAATTTACCGCGTTCCACTGCTACAGGCGGAGTTCCTCGATGCCAGAGCTGAAGTACGGTGGAGACGCGCGTGAATGGAGGCGGCCGACTACAAGGTTTATAGAACCACGTGGCTGTGCTCCCCGTGCGTTCCAAGCAGAACGTGAACCTAGCAAGTGGAACCTTTCGTTGCTGTTGCCGCGTGATTTTTGATCTGCCGCCAGGAGGCGGCGGTTTTCTGCAGTACATGTAGAATATCATTTGCCATCGAAAAACCAAGCGCCCAGAAATTTTTTAATAAACGAACACTGTAAATGTCCCTTGTGTACTAATTTCCTGTCTTATATTTGGGTAATTCCTTGTTCTTGTTCAACAAAGTTGACAAGTATGAACATATAAACCGGGCTTAGACGTTTACATTTGACTGTGAGTATATAAGATTATTGCGCAGCAAGCATTTCACTTTGGCCGGGTGGTTGAATCGAGTTACAGACAGACAGACAGACAGACAGACATACAGACAGACAGACAGACCAAAATTTCTGGGTTTAAGTAGCCCAAGAAAGACTATCGTCTTTAACCCTGTAATGCCCAAGGAATGAAGACAATAGATAAAAATACTAATGCTTTGTTACATTGTAGTTTGTAACTGAAACAGTAAAAAACGCGAAAAAAGTTTTTTCTCCCAGGGTTTCAAAATTACATAGTGCATCATCAACTCATAAAGAAAAAGCTTATATACACCTACATAGATAATGTAGGTATATATTGTAGCATATACCAATTTACATGTAGGTATATGTATACCTACATATAAAGAGGGTATATAATGTATCATAGACCGAGTAAAAAAGTGTATCATACACCCATTGAATGTAGGTGCAGACCCAACGGGAACGCTTATGACGGAGCAATCCATCTTGTAAACTGCATTTGGGACTCAATGCGGCGAGTTATCGAGCTATAAATTTTTGAAAAACGCCTAGGTGGTATCAAAAATTATAGTAGTGGGCATTTCTTGGCAGTCGAATGGCTCAGGGGCGAGTAGAAAAATCCGAATGACTGCGTATCCCATATGATACATTGGGCATTACAGGGTTAAAAACTTCACGTACACGCCGCTCCACCGAACGCTCCCACGGCACCTGCATTACGGCCACCGTAGCTCGGCGAGAAGACTGATGATGATGATGATGATTGCTATTGGTTTCCCCTTTGAAGCGGGGGGATGACATGTCATCTTACCAAAAAGGACTAATATAATCATGTTTTACACTCTTGGTTTAATACTAGCGCTGCTTAGGGCAGGCACTAAAGCTTATTAGGCCCGTAATACTTTTTTTCCCTGTTACAGGTGGTAACTGTCCTAGGCAATATTCCCCTCTCTGCTTCTCGTCCACTAGCATTCTAATCTTCTTTTCGTGCCCTCAACAGCCTCGAAGTTAACTTCCTCTTTGATACCCTTAAATCCTAGGGCTTTTGAAAGCCCAATATTCCCTTCATGTAGATTTGGATGGATACCCTCACATTCTAACACTATGTGCTGCATAGTTTCTGTTTCTTTTCCGCAGACCACGCATACCCCATCATTTTGTGAATACTTCCCCACAAAACTCTTAGTTTGCAGGCAACCTGCTCTAGCCTCAAAAAGCAAAGCACTGCCCTGGGAATTATCGTAAAAATTTTCCTTTCTGATGTTCAATTTCTCAGCCCTGTACATCTCTAACGACGTTTTAGCTTCCATTTTTTCCCTCCATTTATTCGTTTCAATCTGCCTTGCCTCTTTTTTGGTTACCTTGGCTGTTTTGGATTCTCCGCTGTTCTTTCCGTATTTCATCGTTAGCCTTCTAGTCTTTTTTACCCATGCGTGTCCACGCTTTTCAAGTATGGGTACCTAAAAACCTCAGCTGCCCACCTTGTTGATCCATTGCCCTCAACCTCATCTCAAAGCATATTTTACTCTGAGCTTCTCTAACTTCAAACGACGCCCAGCCCATACGTCCCTGAACTGCTTCGTTGGTTGTTTTTCCATGCGCGCCAAAGGCCAAACGTCCTACCATTCTCTGGTTTACTTCAAGGCCTGATAGAACGTCTGATTGTAGGCAGAGTACAGCATTCGCAAACGTGAGACCCGGAACCATTACTCCTTTCCACATTCCTCTTACTACTTCATATTTGTTATACCCCCACAGAGCTCTATGCTGCATTATATATGCGTTTCGCTTTCCCTTACCCTTAAGTTGTTCCTCGTGAGCTCTTAAGTAGTTATCCCCTTCGTTTATCCACACTCCCAAATATTTATATTCCTTCACTCTAGGTACTTAGCCTTGCTGGATAGACACATCAGTGGTAGCGTCATTGAAAACCATTATTCTTGATTTTTCTGCACTGAAATCTAACCCGAGGTCCGTGGCTTCCTGGCCTCTAATATTTATTAGCCGCTGCATATCGGTTTGGTTATCAGCAAAAAAAAACAATGTCGTCTACGTATAACATTCCCGGAATATGCTGTTGTACCACTTCGCCTTGCCGCATATGGGTTAGGCTAAATCTTACTTGACTTTCTTCCAGTTTGTTTTCTAACCCTGCCATGTAAAGCATGAACAGTATTGGGCTCAAAGGGCATCCTTGTTTCAGTCCCCGATGGATGTTGACCTGCTGGGCGCATTTCTGTCCTTCCCAAGTAAGGTGCACTCTATTGTCTTTATAGAGTGCTATAAGGAACTCTACTAACTCGTCATCTAATCCCTGGAGTTTCAGCGTTCTCCACAGCCGTACTCTGTTTACGTTGTCATATGCCCCTTTAATGTCCAAGAACGTACTCCATAGTGGTCTATTCTGTGCTTTCGCAATTTCAATGCATTGCGTTATCACGAACAAATTGTCATCCAGTCGCCTGTCTTGTCTAAATCCATTCTGCAGTTCCCCAAGTATTTGATTTTCTTCCATCCATGCTTGAATTTCTGATTTTATCGCCTGCATTACGAATCTATACACCACTGACATTACTGTGAGTGGTCTGTATGAATCAATACTGGCTTTGTCTCCTCTGCCTCTATATATATTATATTCATCGTACTTTCTAACCAGTCCTTTGGTATTTGTTTGGTTTCTATCCCCTTATCTATTGCCCTCATAAACGATTCCTTGCTTTTAGGTCCAAGCAGGTTTAGCAGTTGCATTGGTATTCCGTCCGGGCTCACTGCTGTCTGGGGGGAAACCTTTTGCTGTGCTTTTTTCCAATCAAGGTTGCTCAAACTTATTTCCCTTTCCGCAGTCTTTTGTGGCGCTGATGTTATCGGTGCTGGTTTCCCTACCACTATTGTCCTAAACTTCTCACTAATCACTCGATGAATATGCGCCAACGCGTGCTGTCTTCTAAATGCTCCCCCTTTTCATCAATCAGGAATTTTTGATGGTTATCGTTTTTTGAGCTTAGTGATTTTACATGGTTCCCAAACTTCTTGGATGCGCTTTTGTCCTTCTTCCGTATTTCTGCCATCCATTGTTCGCTTTTCTGCTTGATCTTTGCTTGCACCATTTTCTGCACTTCTAGTTTTTTCCCACGGTAGATATTCTATTTCTCCTTCACTACCTCCGGTTCCATACCAGTTCTTTTTGCTTCTCTATGTTCTCTCGACGCCTTTCTTCGCTGGTCAATAGCCTGTTTTATTTCCCAATTCCACCAGCTTCTCGGCTTTCTCTTCCCTTTCCATCGGTTTCGTTGCTTTGCTTCATTCATCTTACCCTTTATGAACGCAATCATTTCGTCGTAATCCCAATTTTTGCCTGGGTATTTATTGATTTCATCTTCCAATCTATCAGCGATGATCTCCAACTGCTCATTATTCAAATTAGTTCCTCCTATTGTACCTATTTCTACATTTGTCCGGGTTGCGCCTTCAAAGTGCAAGCTAAACCACTTGTGGTCGCTTCCTAAGCTATCTGTTCCATTTTCATCTATCCTCATTTCCCGCCGCCTTCCGTATACTGTCGCGGACACTAAACTGTAGTCTATGCTGGACTGTCTGTTACCGCTTTCCCAGGTTATTTGTCCGTCACACTTGCGTCACGGCCGTCGTGGCGGGGCGCACTCTGACGGCGTTCCGTAGAAGCGCATGGAGCGGCGAACCAGATCTGGCCGCGCCGCCGCGCGCAGTGTCAACACCCAAATATTCATACACCGTGTTCTAGACGTTACAGGATAATTGCAGAGCACAAAAAATTGTACAACAGCTGACGAAGGTGTGCGGCATGCCATTGAGGAATTAGTGCGCTGAAATTCACTCACGTGGTGTTGACGCCAGTCGATTCGACCCTTTCTCGTCGAGTCCATGTATCCGGGGCTATGGACTCGACGAGAAAAACTCGAGTTCACTGGCGGGTTCAGCTACCTCGACCCCTCCCGCGTTTATATGAACCCCGTCCAAATAATCGAGGTGAGGGGAGCTCAGGGATTCCCGGAAAAAGAACTACCGTATTTTCACGATTCTAACGCGCACCCTCTTTTGCTAAAAGGTGGCCTTAATAGAGATTTATAGCAGATTAGAAAAACGGTTCCGGTGCGGTAACGTCTATAGTCTGGACAACACCGCACATGCGCAGAACCCTACCGTAAACTGGAGAGACTTGGCCGGACGGTACCCAGTCCGTCGTTCTTAAGCGGACGGTCGCTTAGGAATTGTTTGGTAGACGTACGTTTGGCTCACGCCTAATTGAACGGATTGTAAATATGAGATCGTTTAAGAAAAACGAGGTTGCAACAAGTGAAATCCGCGCGATTCTGACAGCTCAAGCATCAAGCGAAACACAGTCCCGACCCAACTGCCGTGGCTTGTGTCGTCGAGCTACGCATGTACGATAGCTTCTTTTAGATTAAATAAAGGCGATCCGGCTACATAACTAGTATTAACAGCAACATGGGGCCCGTCTACAAATCGGCGAGTGAGGAACAGGCGGTATCAGCGCGAGGAACTCTCAAATCATAGAGTTAATACTACTGACTCTAGAGGAAAAACTGCCCGGCCAGCCCGTGTATTGAACCGTGCTAAACCCGAGCGCAGCCATGATGCCACCCTCACACCGTTGCCCGCTGTCTTTTTGCCTACTAGAGTTGGCGGCAGTAATGGGTATTCACCTGGCAACTTAAGAATTCCATCATGGCAGCCTCAGTTGCCGTGAATGCGCGGAAACAACTTTCGTGTGTCAAAACGTCATGTGAAGTTTTTCCACGTATAGGTAGACAGTATTTGTGCCATGTTAGCGCTCTAGATGCAGTGTTAAATTCTCCGCAATGAAGAAGGGTTGCGATAGAGTAGCGCGTACTTCGTACCAGGGGCGTAACCAGGATTTTTTTTCGGGGGCGGGGGGGGGGGGGGGCTGAGGTTTTCTCACGCATGTTTTGTTCAATAAAAAGACTGCATTGTCCTGATAACAATGATACCAGTTTTATCTCTAACTTCAAAGGAATAGTCGATATATTAAATAGAACATATGAAGCCGTGGCAAATCCCCGCCCACTTTCTAGCGATTTCTCTATGGCATCACAGGATCTCGTCCGCACGATTGGCGCCCAACGACCTAAGCCACCGCCAAGGAACATGATTGCGCGGTTGTAGAGTGGCGTCCACTGATCCTATCATTTGAATTCTAACGCGAAGCTAACACACTCAAGACTACTTCTTAGTGCTGGCCTATACACATCACGCCTGCCCATATTACGTCACTGCAGCGCTAAATATGAGTTTTTGAGATTTGTTGCATAAGGGAGCGTGTGAGTTACCAAAGCTAGTTCTACCAAATTAAACGGGGCTGTATTTTGTCTTCATATGGCCCCTTTAGGGTCTCCCTCATGATATTGCCGCGAACCATGCATTGGGTTTGTTTATTTGTGTTTTGCTTTAACCGGCCGGCTGCGCCGGTCTGTGTTATCTCTGCGCCAAGGGAAGCGTGTGTTCCATTCTTTCTTTCTGTGCCGCATGTGTTATCTGTTCTGATAGGGAGAGCATTCCGATCTAACGTGAACATCCCGGAATAATCTTCTTGCATCTACAATGTTCTCGATGCGAAAAGACGGTTCCAGAACCACGCGCGCCGAAAGATAAAAAGCCTGCAGAGCAGACGCCGGGGCATTCGATTCTGCGACGCTCGCTGACGCCAGTCACTTTGTTGACCGCTGCTTCGCCGCCTCTGTATTCTTTTGAGTTGTTAGGGGAGCACAAGTTCGCTCCAATAAACTTGTTTCTCCTGCAAGACAACTGCGTCGTCGTCCTTGGCTTCGTGACATCTGGTGGAGGTGCTGGGTACGCACCCTTCATGCCCACTACAACCTCGGGAAGCCGCCAAGCCAGTCCAACAAGAGCCAGCCTCCGCCTGCAAGATTTACCACCGGAGTTCGGTTTGATGCCAGAAGGGCCCAAGAGAAGGAACGCTGCAACCAACACCATGGTACAAGAAACAACGTCGCCAATCATGCTGCAGCAGCCCCGGGAACCGCCATCGTTCCGGGGAGCCCCCGCTGAAGACCCAGAAGAATGGTTGGAGAAGCTGGAGCGCGTGCGGATCTTCAACAGGTGGGACGATGAAGAAACCTTCCGGCATGTTTTCTTTTACTTGGAGGATGCAGCTCGAACTTGGTTTGAAAACCACGAGAGCGCCTTGACCGACTGGACGCAATTCAAAAGCGAGTTCCTTAAGACCTTCACGACCGTGGTGAGAAAAGAACGAGCTGCGATTTTACTGGAAACTCGAACGCAACACCCGAACGAAGGAGTCGTAATCTTCGTCGAGGAAATGAAGCGACTTTTCCGCCGTGCGCACCCAGGAATGACGGAGGAAAAGAAACTACGGTTCCTGATGCGAGGTGTGAAGCAAGAGCTCTTCGCGTGCCTTGTTCGCAACCCCCCCAAGACCGTGTCCGAATTAGCGTCTGAGGCCGCCGCGATGGAGAAGACGCTCGAAATCCGAACGAGGCAGTACGACCGCCCAATCAATGCGCTGGTTTCGGAGACGATTGGTGCCAGCGCTATTAACTCCGACTCGCTACGCGACACTATCCGCGCAGTGGTAAGGGAGGAGCTGCGGAAACTTTTCCCGATGACGACACCACCACCTCAAGTCACTTCACTGGCCGACGTGATCCGGGAAGAAGTACAGCAGGCTTTGGGAACTTCTGTGCCGTCCGAAGCACCCCGCGAGCCCGAGGCTATGACCTACTCTGCGGCTGTTCGTCGACCCCGCCCTGCCCCAACACGCCGTCAAGAGGCCCCGCCGTACCACCGCCCACTGTCACCCGCCCGACCCCCGGTAGCCCGAAACCAGACGCCGAGGAAGACGGACGTATGGCGAACTCCCGATAATCGTCCTCTGTGCTACCACTGCGGAGAGGCCGACCACATCTACCGTCGCTGCCCATACAAGAGACTCGGACTGCGTGGTTTCTCCGTCGACGCACCTCGCCCTCTCCCTGGCCAACGACCCCGTGAGATCGACGAGTATCTATCTGAAACCAGCCGTGGCCCATCCCGTTTCAACCGCTCGCCATCGCCCTACCCGTACCAATCGCCGAACCGCCGTAGCAATGCTGACTTCGCCCGTGGAAGGTCCCCCAGCCCACGCGGGGGAAACTAAAAGCAGCAACTTCTGGAGGTAAAGTTGCACGATCGCGGAAAAATGAAAACCCTCCAACGACGCAACGACTCGCGGAAGAGAGTGACTCACAACATGCCCTCATCCCGACGACCCGACCCAGACCTGACGAGACTCCCGTACACGACGACAGCTATACGCCGCGACGCGTACCCGACCGGACCGAGACGTCCGCTGAGAAGACGATGATAACGACGACGCACAGTGCCCGACCGTCAACACGCACAAGCCGAGATGTGACGCCCCGACGCACCCGGAACTCCAGGAAGGCGGCATCCCACGTCGAGGTGTCCATCGACGGCTTTGACGTAGTCGCCCTCGTAGACACGGGAGCCGACTACTCCGTAATGAGCGGACCATTTGCGTCTAAGCTGAAGAAGGTTATGACCAGATGGGACGGTCCGCACATACGCACAGCACGAGGCCACCTCGTGACGCCAAGTGGAACGTGCACATCGCGCGTCACCATAGACGGCACGACGTACCCTGCGGTGTTCGTCGTTTTGCCCAACTGCGCCTGCGACGTAATTCTCGGAATGGACTTTTTGACAGACAACGGCGCAATAATCGATCTGCAGACGAAGTCGATAAAGTTTTCCTCCGACCACTCCATGACGCCGGAATCGAACCCCGAACACCGTGCAGCTGTAAGAATCGCCGATGATCACGTCACCCTGCCACCCCGCGCAAGCTTGATGATCACCGTCTACTGTGAAGGTGCTGCTCCCGACGTCGACGCTATCGTGGAGAGTGACCGAAGGTTGCTTCTTGACCGCGGTGTGTCTGTCGCAAGAGGCATTGCGCGGTTTAAGCAGCGCAAATCCCCCGTTTTGGTCACCAATTTCACCGAGGAGTACCAGCATTTAAACAAGGGCGCTGCAATTGCGTTCGTCGAAGAAACGCAACAAGCAAGTGAAGTGATCGCAGTCGCCGACTTTGAACGCGCACCCGACAATACCTTCAAGCTTCCGCACACCTTCGACGTGAATCCGGCGCTACCGCAAGAAGAAAGGAACAAGTTATTGGCTTTGCTGCGTCGTTACAGCGAGTGTTTTTCGTCGAACTCAAAGTTACGTCAAACACCTCTGGCGAAGCACCGGATAATAACCGAGGATGGAGCCCGACCTACCCGACAGTCACCGTACCGCGTCTCTTCCCACGAGCGCGAAGCCATCCGGACTCAAGTCGACGACATGCTCAACGACGACATTATACAGCCATCGAAAAGTCCGTGGGCTGCACCGGTCGTACTCGTGAAGAAAAAAGACGGCACACTGAGGTTCTGCGTTGACTACCGGCGATTGAACAAGATCACCAAAAAGGACGTGTACCCCCTGCCACGAATCGACGACGCCCTCGACCACCTCTGCCATGCGAGGTACTTCTCATCGATGGACCTGAAGACCGGCTACTGGCAAATTGAAGTGGACGAGAGAGATCGAGAGAAGACTGCATTCATAACCCCGGACGGCCTATACGAGTTCAAGGTAATGCCGTTTGGGCTATGCACGGCACCAGCAACGTTCCAAAGAGTTATGGACACTGTGCTAGCTGGCCTGAAGTGGCACACCAGCCTCCTATACCTCGACGACGTTGTGGTATTCTGACGGACTTTCGACGAACACCTCGCAAGGTTGCAGTGTGTACTCGAGGCCATCCGTACGTCGGGGTTAACGCTGAAGCCTGAAAAGTGCCGCTTCGCGTACGAGGAACTGAAGTTTTTGGGCCATGTCGTCAACGCCACGGGAGTCCTGCCTGACCCGGCGAAAACTTCAGCCATAGCGAACTTCCCAAGGCCGAAAGATAAGAAGGGCGTGCGCAGATTTCTTGGACTGTGCGCATACTACCGGCGCTTCGTCGCAAACTTCGCACGCATTGCAGAGCCGCTCACGCGTTTGACGAAAGATAGCACCGCTTTCAGCTGGGAAGACGACCAAGAAAAAATTCCCCCGCATTTCCCCGAGGGGGAGAATCTGAAAGTGCGAATGCACGGTTGTCGGCCCGCTTGTGGCGCTTGCGCTCGGCCCCCGCAGCCCACCGCCTCGCCGCCTTCTCTTCCATCTCTTCCATCGGGTTTGTAGTATCACGTGTACACCACGCAGTTATCAAGCCGCTATAACGCCGCTGAGTCGCCAACGCACGCCGCTGACGACGTAGTTTGAATGCGTTAAAGATATAAGGCGCGTCACTATCACTGATATCACCGTGGCGTCCGTGGCTTGGTCGGTAGAGCGTCGCGCTGCGGCCGCAAAGTCCTCGGATCGAAACCTGGCGCCGGATGCTGTTTTTTTTATATAGAGAGAGGAGGACTGCGGACGCCGCCGCCGCCGCCGGCGGTGGATGGTTTGGGGTCGCTTATAAAGTGCATTCGCACTTAAAACAAAGCGGGTGCGAAAACGTAATCGCCTATGCCAGCCGTGATCTGTCGAAGGAGGAGAAAAACTTCTCTGCCTCCGAAAAAGAGTGCCTGGCTATTATATGGGCCATTTCAAAATTTCGCCCATACGTGTATGGCAAACCGTTCAATGTTGTAACAGACCACCATGCGCTGTGTTGGCTCGCCAATTTGAAGGACCCCTCTGGCCGTCTTGGGCGGTGGAGTTTGCGCCTGCAAGAGTTCGACGTTACAATCGTCTACAAATCCGGCAGGAAACACTCCGACGTCGACTGCCTATCCCGCGCCCCTGTCGACCCACCACCACAAGACTCCGATGAAGACAGTGCGTTCTTCGGGGTTGTTACGGAGAGCGACCTAGCCGCCCAGCAGCGTGCCGACCCCGACTTGCGAGTAATGATCGACTACCTCGAAGGACGAAACATCGCCGTGCCTAGAGCGTTCAAGCGTAACTTACCAGCATTCAGCCTCAAAAACTCCGTCCTCGTGAAGAAGAATTTCAGCGCCGGAACAAGAACGAGTTATCTACTTGTCATCCCCGCAGAACTTCGTGACGAAATTTTGGAAGCGTCCAACGACGACCTGTCTTCCGGACATCTCGGCACAGCTCGCACTATTGCAAAAATTAAGGCGAAGTACTTCTGGCCCCGCCTTACATCCGACGTCACCCACTACGTTCGGAGTTGCCGGGACTGCCAGCGACGAAAAACGCCGCCGACAAGACCCGCCGGACTTCTACAACCGATCACCGTCCCGTCGAGGCCCTTTCAACAGATTGGAATGGACCTTCTAGGCCCGTTCCCGACGTCACGATCGGAGAACAAGTGGATTGTCGTAGCGACAGACTACATGACGCGCTACGCTGAGACCGCCGCTCTTCCGCGGGGGGACTGCACAAGAAGTCGCCAAGTTCTTTATAAACCAAGTTGTGCTGCGACATGGAGCCCCTGAAGTCCTAATCACGGACCGCGGAACGGCCTTTACCGCGGAGCTGATGCAAGGAATCTTACGCTACAGCAACACGGATCACCGATGAACGACGGCGTACCACCCCCAAACGAACGGACTAACAGAACGTCTGAACAAGACAATTGCGGATATGCTGTCCATGTACGTCGACGTTGAACATAAGACTTGGGACGAAGTCCTCCCGTATGTCACGTTTGCGTACAATACAGCGACGCAGGAAACTACGCAGATGACACCGTTCGAGCTTGTCTACGGAAGACGACCGACTACGATGCTCGACGCCATGCTTCCGCATGTAGAAGACGACGACCTCAACGCCGACGTCCAAGGATACCTTCAACGTGCGGAGGAGGCCCGCCAGCTCGCTCGAGTTCGTATAAGGGACCAGCAGCTGGTGGATGACGGCCGCTACAACCTCCGACACCGAGACGCCGAGTACCAACCAGGGGATCGTGTGTGGGTTTGGACTCCCATCCGACGACGCGGACTGAGCGAGAAACTTCTGCGACGGTATTTCGGACCCTACCAGATTCTGCGACGTCTTGGCCAACTTACCTACGAAGCGATCCCCGATGGTGACTCCGGCACATCACGACGACGTACGCGGCCCGAAGTCGTCCACGTGGTTCGCTTAAAACCTTTCTACGAACGATGACGAACTTTTATTTTCATTTTCGGACTGTCGCTTATGTTAGCATCGGGTCGATGCACTCTTAGAGGGGGGGTAATGCCGCGAACCATGCATTGGGTTTGTTTATTTGTGTTTTGCTTTAACCGCCCCGCTGCGCCGGTCTGTGTTATCTCCGTGCCAAGGGAAGCGCGTGTTCCATTCTTTCTTTCTGTGCCGCATGTGTTATCTGTTCTGATAGGGAGAGCATTCCGATCTAACGTGAACATCCCGGAATAATCTTCTTGCATCTACAATGTTCTCGATGCGAAAAGACGGTTCCAGAACCACGCGCGCCGAAAGATAAAAAGCCTGCAGAGCAGACGCCGGGGCATTCGATTCTGCGACGCTCGCTGACGCCAGTCACTTTGTTGACCGCTGCTTCGCCGCCTCTGTATTCTTTTGAGTTGTTAGGGGAGCACAAGTTCGCTCCAATAAACTTGTTTCTCCTGCAAGACAACTGCGTCGTCGTCCTTGGCTTCGTGACAATATTGGTGTTGATTATGATGGTATTTGCGCAAGGTGAAGTTGTAAACTGGGAGAAAATCCGCAGACCGCGTGGTGCAAATCTGTTCCCCTGATACGGGACGTATACTACACGCACGGGCACCTTGTTTGCAGACATTGCATTAGATAGCCACAGTTTCATGTGATTACTTGCTTTATGTCAACGTGCGGAGTGTGATGAGAGTGAGATCCGCAATGAAATGACGTGGGCTGTAAGAATAATTTTTTTATTAGTTGTTATTGTCCAAAATGCTGATTTTTTTTGCATATATAAGCATTCTACGCCTAGTTTGCAGCAAGGCCAATAAACCTCGTTCTGTGCAGTCGACATGGAATTCATGCCCTTAGGTTATGTGTAGCGCAGGTCTTATCTTAAGAAAAAACGAAAGGCTATGAATTAATACGCGTTATATCACTAGCAAAATTTCAGCAAGTACTAACCCTATATAAACACACAGACATCCCGCACAGGAAGAGCGCTGTTAATGGCGAAAATTACACGAACATGGCAGGATAGCCCTCACGCAAAGCGGAATAATTCAGCCATCGGTATTTGTTAAGCCATGCCAGTTAAAATTTCCGCTAATGTTTTTGGTCTCAACGCAATCCATCTCATAGCTTCTGGACTCCGGGCAGACATGAGAAGGTGGTGCTTTGTAACATGGTGGATCTGGTTGACATTTCGGCACAGCCCAAATGTCGAGTCTGCTGTAATGAGCTCCTCTATTGTGTTCTGAAAAAGTTGCATTATTCTCTGTCAAGTATTCAGTGCTTCGTGCATAAATGCCCTATAGCCTGTCTGAAGACGTGCACTATCCCAGTAACTTTTTTGGGGAGGCCATTCCCTTTAGGTGTAGGTACCACTCCTGGATAAGGTACGGTAAGTTACCGCAATGTTGACCATTCAATTCTGTATCGCAAGAAAAAATAATAACGCAAAGACGGCGGTGTCTGGCCATGCTCTGTGGTTAGGCATGTTCTGTGCAAGTTGAGCAGAATTTTGCTGTCTTCGGAATTTTGCCGTCAGATCTGAGGAAGGAGTTATAATGAGGTCCTACCATTTTGATTGCAAACTTTATTGAAAGCTGATTCGTGCGCTGCCATTGTTCAGCCGAGGACACACGGCGGGTTTCAGCTATTTCAGCTATTTTTAGCTGATTCGTGCGCTGCCATTGTTCAGCCGAGGACACACGGCGGGTTTTAAGCTGAATGATAAAACAGCATTTGCAATGTATGAGCATGTTGGCTCTGGAATCTATACGGCGTACAAGAATTTTGCAGTTTTCGTTAGAGACTCGTGAAAAGGAAATTATGTTGGGGAGCTCCTTGGTCCACCAGAGAACGGAGCATTGGGCAGTTGTACAGAGCCAGCAGCACCTTCGCGCGTGGTGCGATGCTTTTGTTTCTCCGAGTCCACCAAGAAAACATGCGTAATGGCATGGCCCCGCATACATAAATGCTACAGACTGCCATTTTTCAGCGTGAAACAGACAGTAATGGTACATTTAGAGTATGGCCTTGGTTGACAGCCACCGGGATGTTCACCTTTCAGGCTACGACGTGATAGATTTGCAAAAAATTGCGATGTTTTTTACAGTGATAATTCCTTGATCATATTGGTTATTAAGCAATGCTGATGATTTCTCAGAATTACCTTCATTCGACGTTTTAGAATGCATACGTGACAGTTGCTGATTAAGACAGAATCACATTACGCGCACCCCAATGGAAAGAAGAGGGGGGGGGGGGAGGGCGGTGGAGGTGTGCTGGGGCTCGTGACAGGGACTGTGGTCTGTAGACTGTTTACTTACGAAATTCTGTTGTAATGGCAGACCGATTGAGCATTGAAAGAACGATACGTCTACGCACACAGAACTTCGAAGGCTAGTAAGCGCCAACAGAAAATTCTACCACAACGACACGTAAGTTTCTGCGCCACGATTGCGAATGTCCGTCACTTGCGCACGCTGCATAATGATTTTAAAGATGGGTGCAGCAGTGAATTCACGCGTTGGTATGAAACGCGGTGACAAAAGTCTTGATAACGGGCACACCTTGCGACAGCGGCTACTGCACATGGAGTTATGTCCCTGTAAAAGCAAACTACTAAAACTTCAGCGAGAACAAATATATTTAACCTCTTCATATGTACCGATACTAACTCTGTCCCGATACACTCTGAGTATCCCTCCCCAAGATTGTGCATAATAAAATATTTAGGCGTTTATACGAGTTGAATTTACGTTTTCCTTCATTGAAAGTCACCTATCCGCTTCACCGTGGGCACTTCTTTCAACGACCAATTCAAATGCAACTGTTGCATTCGAAATAAAACGAGCCACACATTTTTTATCTCACAGAAACAAAGGTACTGTAACATCGGGTAAATTTAGGAAGCGATCAATTGATCTACACCGCACAGCTTAAGGCACAGCAACTTCCATCGTCAAAATACATCAGTGATCATGCAAGGAAAAATTAATGGAAGACATTGACTTACAATTTGAGGCCTCTTTGATGTGTTGGCACTCGGAACATGAGCATCTCAAAGACATGGGCGCTTCTGTTCTTGCAGCATATTGCTGCTGTTGTGTCTCAATTACGCCCCTGAATATACACTGCTCCGGGCAGCGGCTGCCCAAGTAAAAACCGGCCGTGGACGCAATGGAGGGGCTTTAGTTGTGACCGAGGTTGAAGATGGCCATCGGTTCTTTGTTACTGTCGCAACTGCCGTCTGCCTGTGACCGCCGTGCCCTCACGTTTAAAATAAAGGCTGGAACTGGCTCGGTGAACCCCAGCGCGCCATTTTTGTTGTCCCGCTATTCTGTTTTTTCCTAGGTTATGGAAAAATACCACCGAAAAAATCTTCCTAATCGCGGAGGTGAAAATGACTGTCGCAATACCGCTTTCAGAAGGGGACACGCAGTGCGCGCAATCTGAGACCACACCAACAACACCCTCGCGGGCTCGACAGAAACGTGAAAAAGGAAGAATGAGGGCGTGACGCGCGGAGGAGGGGCATACTTTACTGTGCGCCCTGCCCTCACTCACAAAGGCCTTCTGCCCACGCACGACATTCATGCAGATAAACCCCACATTTCGCCCAATACGCAGCCCCTGCAGGAGCCTTGAATGTCTGCCACGGCCACTCGATCTTCCCCTTTTTAGGGGATGGAGCGGCCGTGGTCTGCCACCACCGCTTGCATGTTGTTCTGCTTAAGCTACAATGATCGTCTGTTCTCTTTAGGCCCTTCATCGTACCAGTCTTCACCCTTCAATAGCCGGCGGTCCGTATTCTTTCCCGTCGCGATTTAGTGCGGATCACTCCTTGCCTCCTCGTCCATACCATCACGAGTCAATCTCCTCTGCTGAGAACGACTCAGCCGGCTAATTATTCTTCGTGTGGCGAAATGTTACGCACACAGGGATACAACGCTCCCGCGCGCTGAGCTCACCGCAAGGCGCGATCGGTTTTGGGGCTACACCCCTCCGCAATATCCTGACTCAGGCGCTTTGTTCTGTGTAGGGCAGGCATTTAGTCATGCATGTGTCTAATAGCGGCACTTGCGAAAGATATGCGCATTTGTTCACAGGTGACGTACCAGGTAAAACAGGCAGCACGGCGCCGGCGCGAAAAATTTCGGGGGGAAGGGGGGGGGGGCTGAAGCACGGTCAGCCCCCCCCCCCCTGGCTATGCCACTAAGGAGGGGGATGCAGTAAAAATTTCGGGGGGGGGGGGGTTGAACCCCCCAAACTCCCCCTCTGGCTACGCCACTGCTTCGTGCGCTCGGAGGTGGCTTTTGGATGCGTCACGAGAGTTCGGTCGTCGTTTAGAGGTTGAGCGGACGTGTTTTTCCGCGCTCCCCCGCTTCGGAGAAGCTTCGTTTCGGCGGCCCGTTGACCGCGCTGGCCATCGCCCTGCATTGGGATGTCGCGCGGATTTGGCTGTGCCGGTGTGGGCTAGCTTCCGCTAGCTAGCTCCCGCTCCTCAGTACCGGTCTGTCGGCCGCACTACATTCGCGGAGCGGAACGCTGAAGTAGGCGCAGCATTTTCCTGGGTCCCCCCCCCCCCGGAGTGAATGATTTGCGCTGCCAGTACTCAGCGTGTCAGTTTGTGTTGATTGCTACCAAATGAAGCTGCAAATGCGTGAATATACCGTAAATGCTAGTATATTGGTGCGGACTCCCTATTCGATTAGGTGTACATACCTACATACTACTGCGACATTTCAAGGGAGACTTGCAGCCTGAGATCAGCGTAGATCAGCCATGCGTTCTCCGGCGTTTGCTGTCACAGACACGGAAGAGCGCAAAAGAGGGCATCTATGCGCTCATTTTCCCAGCAAGGTCAGTAACGTCGTTATTTTATATTTTTGTAGTTTTTGTGTTCATACCACTACACTGTGTACCTAAAGCTGCGTGAATTCTTGTGTGCATGGCTACCTTGGTCTCCCAGCTGTCATTCTCGTTCCCGATAGTATTGTGATGTTAACAATTCATGTATAATCTCGAATTCAAATTTCGCGTGCGCTGCATACTTGAACGATGAACAGAGACAGTGGAAAAAGACAAACCAGACGTTAACACGCAAACAAACACCTGCTTCGTGTAGCCAACGTGCCTGTGGTTTGTCTTTTCCCAGTCCCTGTTTCTCATCCAAGTATGCAGCACACGCTAAATTCAAATTACAATTCTATGTCCCCACGCACTCCGGCCGCAGTTTCAAGCGTTTCGTCGTTGTTGCTTTTGTGTAGGAGCCCATAACATTGCTCAAGTTTGATCAAACCGCAGGCGTGTACTCCCCGAAGCGCAGTCCTGGATGTGTGAGGTGCAGTGCGTCGAACGTAAATATGCATGTGTTTGATAGCGTTAATCTCGCGAGTATGTCGTGTGCACGCATCAGATTTCTAGCTCTTCGGGCACTTAAAGGGATGGACAACCGATTTTTGTCGCGTATAGGTTCTCTAGCTCACATGAAAGCCAGCGTTTTGTATAGCCCGGTAAACACAAGCAATTTCTAAACAAATTGGAAGAAATAATTATAATTTGGCAGAAAACTTCATGAAATCGGAAGGGTGGCGGTTCGTAGTGTCTAAACCTAAGACTGAAATATGTGTACCTGTCACGTGACCTGCAAACCTAGCAGCTACTGTAACTACTGAAACGGTTATTTACGTATTGGAAACCTTTTAACACAAGTATTCGTACAAGGTTAAATTGGACATGTATCTATAAACATTTTTTTGAAAATTTTAAAGACACGCCGCCCGCCGTCGCTGGGTTGCTCTCAGTTTGACTAACTGAGCTTCCCTGCCCAGAATAAACGGCAGCGTTCAGTAAACAGACCCAGAGAAGGAACTTTGACGATTCTGCCTGAGTCAGTGACGTTTGCTCTTCCAAAATATTTTATTTCAGTTTCCAAATACGCGAACGGCAGCTTAAAAAAAGCGTCGCGCCGGGGGAGAATCGAACTTCCCACCTGAACAACGTGAAGCCAGATTCTGCCTATCGTCTATCCCAACACATGGCGCATTCGTGTAAAATAGACTGTTCCGTAAAAAAAACACATAAAGGAACAGGAAAGCCAGCGATTCAAACTTTTTTACTGGGGACAAGTTTTTAAATATCGTTTTTCATTTCACACACAGATAAAAGTATGTTTCCGAGCTACTCTATGTCATGGTTGCCAACATTATTTTTGGGAGGACACAAACGGCTCGTAGATCTAAAAATTTCAATTTAAAAAGTTCTAGGGCGGTATCAGCAAAACGGTTTCTTTTCAAGGTGCTTTAAAGGAGCCATGAAGACAAAATACAAGTTGGGTTTATTAGAAAGAATGCTTAGTCCCGATAACAATGATACCAATATCATCGTAATCTTCGAACAAATAACGGAGATATTAAAGAAAACGTGTGAAGCAGTCGCGACCCCCAAGCCAATTTCCCGCAACTTTTCTATGACGTCACGGAACCTTGTTTGGGCGATTGGCGGCCGCCTAACTGACCTGTCGCGAAGACACATGACTGGACGTCTGTAATGGGGCCTCCGGTTCAATTTGACCGCATCTCTTGAATGCTAACGTGCAGTTCACGCACTGAAAATTATGTTTTATTGTTGGCTCGTATGACGTCATTCTTGCTCATAACACGTCACTGTGGTGCAAAATTTGGAAGTTTTTAAATACTTCTTGCTTTTTGCGTTAAAAAAAACATCTTTTGTGGCTGTGATGGAGCTGAGTGAGATACTTAATCCTAGTTCTTTCAAATTAAACGAAGTTGTGTTTTCGCTTCATGGCTCCTTCGTGTACCTTCATGGCTCCGTAGAGAATATATACTCGACAAAAATCGGTTGTCTGTCCCATTAAGATGCGTTGCGGGAGATGAATGGGAAACGTCGCTTCTGTACAGAGAACGTAAGGATATCGTGGTCAAAGGGGAAAAAAAGCGTGAAACCGTGACCCAAAAAAGACGGACGAGGGTCTCGATAGACCAAATGACGCCGGCAGAATCGGATCGTTCGAGGGGCTGTGAAGGTTACGCGGCATTCTGGGCCCTTTATGAGGAGGCACCAGGAGCAACTGTCAGTAAAGTGTACATTGAAGGTGATTGGAAGAGGCTGCGTATGGGACAAATAGTATGTGGCAGGGCATAAAGCGACTGAAAATTTGACAGCGCACAAATCACGCGTACAGGCAGGAATGACACAACAGTCTCGTCAAACAGAGGGTGACACCCACACTTTTTATAATGCAGCAGAAGATTTGCGCCCGTTGAATTCGTTATCGTAAACAAATGCTCCTTGAGATGGACGCTTAGACAGCGTCCTGTCTGGCCCACATACACGAACTTACATGACAACGGAATTCTGCAAACCATGCCAATCGTACAACGAACTAAAGGCTGCGCATGGTTAGCACTGCACTCTTCCCTCCCTTTCCTTGGATGATCCTTGTTATTAACAATGCGGCAGAGATTGCCCACTTTTGCAGAAAACACACAGGATGATGCGCTGTGTGTTCTTTTCAAGCAAAGCTTTTTACCTCTACCCCCAAGGGTTCTTTCGCGACCGTTGGTGTCAACAGAAAACTCCCACGAACAAATAAAAGAATTTCCTAGCGCCGCAAGGAATCGAACCTGCAACTAATAGAGTAGCAAAGCGAGAGCCCGATGTCTTACCGATTTAGCTACGAGCCCAAGCTAAGACGGGAAAGGCAGGTGGTGTACTCACCGAGCGCATATACGCGTTTACCCCCTGCATTCTCGCTGAATGCCACGTGATAGCGTCACGCGACCTCTCGCACCGCTGTGCGCTCCGCCCACGGCACGTCAAGGGGCCCTGCGCGCGCCTTGTGGCTGTGCTAGAAATTACAAAAATTAAAGGAAGCTCACACCAATGTATGTTATTCCCCTTCTAGTATGCCATTGTCCTAAAGCCTGTGGCCTCCAGTGTACAAGCAAGAAATCACAGCTCCTTGTCGTCCGCCCTCATATTAAACGACACATCAAGGAACACATTCGAATACTTCTTCATGGTCAGCACAGAATCTAACTCCGCTTGATGTACACCCGGACTCTTGGCGACAAGAACTAAAGATTTTCCCTTTGCTTAAAAATATGAATCCCTCACACGACGGGGGTCGCCGACAAGGACGGGCTCAAGCGCTCGATCCCATCCCCGGTGGCGATCATGAAGTCGTCTACACAGACGCGTCCCACCCAACATCGAGAGCAGCAGTACGCCATCATTGTGGCTACCTCCAGAACTAACCTCCTTGCGTGTGCCTCACTCAAGACCCAAGACATGACGGCAGCAGAAGAGGCAGCCATCGCCTTGGCTCTAACTCAACCAGGAGTTCGGAAGGTAGTCACCGCTTGCCAAAGCCTACCAAAATTACCAGTCGGGTTGGGTATCTCGACCTGCATAGCGTGGGCTAGAAAAACACTCTCCAAACGGCTCCATTCAGTTCATCTGGACACCCGCTCACGCTTCAATGGAGGGCACTGAACACACCCACCAACAAGCCTGCGCCTTAATCCCCCCCCCCCCCTCCTCGGCTATGGAGCTGCACGAGGACAGTCACCCGCTCGTCACGTTCAGGGACATAACCCAGCATTATCGCCTTCAGAGATAGACCCTACCTTCGCCTTCCCCTGCCTTTTCCAGAGAACAACAAACTACCCTACGGCTCCTACAATCCGGCTGCTTCCCACACCCGACGTGTCTTCCCTTAATGCACCCAAATCGCTACGACGCTGAATATAAATTTTAATCAGAAGTAGGAACACTCCGCCACATATGCGGGGTGTGCGACTTTAGCCCTGAGCACCCTCCTCTCTTTCCTGCAACTACCCAACGAAAGCAATGGGAGATGCCCAGCCACTCTCCGCCTACCCAGCTTCTGCTGGTGGACAGGTGGCACGCACTGTGGAGAAGGAACCACTCCCCTGGGCCGCACTCGGGACCGTTCAGAAATCTGAATAGAAGTATTGCTTCCTCCTCATCCTGATCCTCCTTCTTTCTATGCCGCCGATCCCGTCGCCTCCATCCGCGACGGCAGAAACGGGGCAGGGAGATCGTCTAACGACGGGTTTGAGCTTCCTTTAATCTAGTAAAAACATTTTCCACTCATGTGCTACACCAAAACAACTCAACCAACCACCGTTCATACATCATGCATTGATTTAATACTTACCATGAATATCTCTTTCAAGTAACAACGGGTGTGGTCAAGTGCATTTCACTTCTCTCTGGTTTCACTATTTGTAGAGCGGCCTGAGGGAATTTAAGTGAGACCTCATGGGTAATCGTTGTGGGGGCCGTTTACAGCTTTGCTTTCCAACCACATTCACATGGTGCATTGGCCTGAATTTTTTTCTTGTGGGTTGTCTTGTGTGGTCTTATTCGACGTCGCCATCTTTTACGCATTTTGTTTTTCAGAGATGTATTATTAGCCTACCCAACTTTCACTTGTGCTGACACAGCATTTAGTCCTGTTCCTGCAGCATCTGCATAGGATGGCATCCAGTGAAAAAAAAGAAGTGCTTGGACATGGCCCCTACGATGTTGCAGCGCCTGGAGGGCAAGCCTTGGCCTACATCCTTTCTGGGTACCCATGGAAAGCAGGTGAATGCCTCCACAAGTGGCTGTTTTTGTGGTACACTCGAAATTAGCAGCAGGCAGACTGCGTGTGCTCGCAGACCACCCTGGTAGTATGACGACCAAATATGTAGCTGTGACCTAGTTACCGACGGAAAGACTTAATAAAAAATCAACTGCCAATCTGTTGTAATGACAAAAACGGGGGATGTGAAGCTTTCCAAAACCAAGTCCAACACCACATTAACCAGCACAGTACTGAGCACCTGTTTCTTATCGGGACGGTCTGCTGCACTGCAGTTGTGCTCTCTAGAGCTTTACTTATGCATGCAATCCATGACCTTCCGTAGTGTACAACCATTGTCGTTCGATGGAGGTGTGCATTTTCAGTGTAATTTTCCACGTCCATGCAAATCCAACTTGCTTCAACTGTGCTGGAATGGCGCAATGGGATAGACATCAGCTTCATAACACGAGGAACACAGGTTCAGTTCAGATCATGGGAAGCGTTTTAAAGTTTTTCACTTCGCCCATGATCGTCATCATTAAAAAGTTGGCTTTCCTGCACTGCATTCGGGGTGGACTACAGATATTCAGGGAGAGGCTGGAAGCGTCACTTTAGTAAATGAAACTGTGCCAAGTACAGTATGTGCGTAAAGCTTAAGCATTGTACATGAGCCAAGCCAGTGAGGAGGGGTTAGAGGTTAAATCCTTACAAAGAAAGATCCCAAAAACTTCGATGTGAATCACTAAGCTTAAATAAAATTCGCGCCAATCCACCCTGTGAATGTGGTAGGAAAGCAAAGCTGTAAACGGCACCCACAACGATTACCCACGCGACGTAACCTAAATTTACTCACGTCGCTCTAGAAATAGTCAAACCAGAGAGAAGTTAAATGCACTTTACCACAACCTTTATTACTTAAAGGAGATATTTTTGGTAAGGTTAAGTCAATGCACGATGCATGATCGTTGGTTCGTTGAGTTGCGTTGGAAAGTCTTTGAGTTTGTTTGATTGATTGATTGATTTTAGGGTTTAACGCGCAGACGCAACGCCGGCGATGAGGCGCGATGTAGTGGAGTGCTCCGTATTAATTTTTACCACCTGGGGATCTTTAATGTGCGCCCAAATCTCGCACACACGGGCGTTTTTGCTTTTCGCCTGCATCAGTTTGCGTTGAGTGGAAACTCTTTTTTTATAAAATTAAAGCTCAAACCCGGTGTTAAACGATCTCACGTCTCCGTCTCTGCCAACACGGACGGAGACGGCGAGATGGGCAGCAGAGACGGAAGAGGATATGAAGGAGGATTAAAGGGAAAAGGAGGAGGAGGAGAAGGAGGAGGAGGAGAAGAGGGAGGAGGAAATGCTTGAGATTTCTGAACACCCCACAGTGCGGCCCAAGGGAGGGGTTCCTTCTTCACTGGAGCCAATATACAGTCCGCGACGCCTGTACTGTGTCCACCAGCTGAAGCTGGGTAAGCAGAGAGGGGCTCGACAGCAGCATCTAACATTGCTCTGTTTGGGTAGTTAACGGGAAGAGAGGAGGGTGCTCAGGGCTAAAGTCGCACACCGCGATTATGTGGCGGAGGGTTCCTACTTCTCAGCAAAATTCACATTCAGCTTCGTAGCGATACGGGTGCAATAAGTGAAGACGCGTCGGGTCTGGGAAGGAACCAGATTGTATGAGCCGTAGGGTAGTTTGTTGTTCTCTGGAAAAGTCAGGGTAAGGGTCTCTGAATGTGATAATGCTGGGTTATCTCCCAGAACGTGACAAGCGGGTTACTATCTTCTAGAGCAGCTTCATAGCACGGGGTGCAAAAGCGCTGGCTTGTTGGCGGGCTTATTCGTTGGCCCCCAAAGAAGCGCGAGCGGGTGTCCAGATGAGCTGAATGAAACCGTTTCGGGAGTGTTTTAGCACAGGTAGTGCAGGTAAAGACATCCAACCCGACCGGTAATTCCGGTAGGTTTGGTGGGAATCGGTGACTACCGGTGAGACGTCGCTAAAGCGATGGCTGCCTCTTCTGTTGCCGTCATGTCTTGGGTCTTGAGTGAGGCACACGCAAGGAGGTTGGTTCTGGAGGAAGCCATGATGATGGCGTTCTGCTTCCCTCGATGTTGGAATGGGTCTGTGTAGATAACTACATGATCCCCACCGAGGGTGGTGTCGAGCGCTTGAGCCCATGCTGGTGGCGACCCTCGTCGTGTGAGGGGTTCGTTTTCTAAGAAAAGGAACCATCTTTAGTTCTGGTCGCCAAACCTCCGGGAGTACATCAAGCGGACTTCATCAAGCGGTAGTACATCCAGCGGACTTCACTGGGAGTACATCAAGCCCAGCCAATCTGGTGAAGGATGCGGCGATGCGCCGCAGTTCTGCTTAATCGGAGCTTCTGGTTAGAATGGCCCTCTATCAGCTGTTCTACCGTGTTGCGGAGCCCCGTGGTAAGCAGCCTTTTTTTGGACGCAGCAGCCTTTTTTTGGCCTGGAGATGTAGGTCCAGGATATTGATGCTGAGGCTTGGTGTGATGGCCTGGCCATCACACGCGTATTTGCTTGTGTTGCTTGATTTGTGGTTTGGCGTGAGGGCGGACGACAAGGATCTGTGATTTTTTACGTGAACACTGGAGCTCACAGGCTTTAGCACGTTCGCGTATTAGAAGTGAGATGTCATGCGTTGGTGCGAGTTTTCTTAATTTTTATAACTCCCAGTGCATGAGTAAGGCGCGCACACGGCCGCTACAGGTGCCGTGGGCTTAGCGCACACTGGCCCGAGAGGTCGCGTGACGCTATCACGTTGAATTCAGCGAGAATGCATGGGGTAAAGCCGTAGATGTGCTTGGTGAATGCACCACCTGTGTTGTCACTCTCCGCTTGGGCTCGTAGCTAAATCGGCAAGACAACGGACTCTCGCTTTGTTATTCTACTAGTTCCAGGTTCGATTCCTGGCGGTGCCAGGTAATTTTTTTATATGTTCGCGGGAGTTTTCTGATGACACCAACGGTCACGAATGAACCCTTGGGGGGGGGGGGGTAGAGGTAAAAAGCTTTGCTTTAAAACTTCTCAAATCTAAACATGACACTTTATTAAAGACGATAGTCTTTCTTGGGCTACTTAAACAAAGAAATTTTGGTCTGTCTGCACGTCTGTCTGTCTGTGACTCGATTCAGCCACCTGGCCAAAGTAGAGAGAGAGAGAGAAAATGACTTTATTGAAGGTTCCTGCGGAGGGTAGGGACCTCGGCCACGCAGGGCCTGCCCTTCCTAGACGAGTATTAGGTCGTCCCCGAAGCAGTGCCTCGCGGGTGTCGGCGCGGTCGGTGCGTGGTGGGTGTTCGGGTGTTGACCCGCCGACCCCCCGACGACGCTTCCCTGCGCTTCTGCCCTGCGAGAGCAGCCTCGAGCCGCTGGATAGTTCGTAGTTGCACCTCGTGCTCACCCGAGTTCATGGCATACGTAATGTCCTCGGGCAGGCGCGTTGCACCGTCTGCCTCCAGCGAGTGTCGTTCACATCCCCACAGCAAGTGGGCTAGCGTTGCGTTCGTTCTCGCGCACACACTGCACAGCACACTTTCGTAGACCTCTGGACACACGTGGCGCGCCAGCACCGGGGTGATCACCGAGTTCGTTTGTAGTTGTCTGTATAGCACGGCTTCCGCTCTGGTGAGCTTGGGGTGGGGGGGGGCGGCTTGAGTCGCCTGCCGAGCTTGTACCACTGTAGTATTTCCCCGTACGACGCGAAGGGTTCTTGTTCGGTTTCTGGGTGCCCGTCCGCCGGGGAGGAGCGGGGGGGCGCCTCGCGGTTGGAAAGTTCTCGCGCGGCGGCGTCCGCTGTCTCGTTGCGGTTGGGGTGCCTGCTGGCTTCGACGCTCGTGTGCGCCGGAAACCAGCGGATGTGGGTGACCGGCGTCGCCAGCTCGCCGGACGTTGCACGGCACTGCACTGTACTCACTGCCCTATCGCACACTGTGTTCTTAGCGTAGTTCGCGATGGCCGAACGCGAGTCACTAAGCACTGTGGTACACCGCGGGTGTGTTAGCGCGAGTGCGATCGCCACCTCCTCTGCCTGTAAGGCGGTCGGAGCACGGACACTGCACGCACTGTACACATCACCAGTTGTAGCCTTCACCGCCACGGCCACGTAGGTGTTCGGGCGGTCTGGGTATCTCGCTGTGTCCACGTAGAGGGCGCCCGTGTCGTTTGTGTGCGCCTCGGTGAGGGCCTTGGCCCTGGCCGCCCTGCGTCCCGGATTGTGATCGGGGTGGACGTTGCGGGGCAGCGGGAGTACCTTGATGCGTTGGAGCATCTCTCTTGGGAGGCTCTGAGTGTTTTGCGGTTCCGTCCCCGCTCGGCCGCGGCCGTAGCCAAGCCGTTCGAGGATATTCCTACCGGCCCTCGTGGATGAGAGGCGGTCGAGTTGCGTTGTTCTCTGGGCCTCGCTGATTTCCTCCAGGGTGTTATGGAGGCCCAGTTGCAGTAGTCGTTCTGTGCTGGTGCTGTTGAGTAGCCCCAGCGCGGCTTTGTAGGTCTTGCGAATGGCCGCGTTGATCTTGCCTCTCTCGTGTTTCTTCCACGGGTGAAAGGCCCCCACGTAGGCCACGTGGCTCATGGCGAAGGATTGTACCAGCCGTAAGAGGCTGGTCTCTTTCATTCCGTGACGTCTTGTAGATATGCGTTTGATGAGGCGGGTGGCGATGCCCAGCTTCGTGATGACGCGGTCCACCGTGGCGCCGTTGCTTCGGCTTGCTTCGAGGGGCATGCTGAGGACTCGGAGGTTGCTCACTTTGGGGATGACGGTGCCGTCGCTCGTGCGTAGTGTGATCGTGGTGGAGTCTTCCTCTGCTTTCTTGCGGTACCTGCCCGGTGGTGGGATGATGAGCAGTTCGGACTTTTGCGGGGAACACCTCAGCCCGGTGTTGGCCAGGTGGTCTTCAATGGCGTCGACTGCCTCTTGTAGTGTCGTTTCGATGTGGCCGTCGCTCCCTCCGGGGACCCACAGGGTAATGTCGTCGGCGTAGATGGTGTAGCGAACCTGTGGGATCCCCGAAAGTCGCTGGGCCACGCCAATGATCACGAGGTTGAAGAGCACCGGCGAAATCACCGAGCCTTGGGGGGTGCCTACGCTGCCCAGTTCCCTCTCTGGTAGCTGCAGGTCGCCCGCTTGTATTTCCACCGTCCGGTGCGACAGGAAGTCGCGGATGTAGTTGTATGATCTCTGCCCCAGGCCCAGGCGCGAGACCTGCGCTAGGATGGCTGAGTGACGCACCTTGTCGAAGGCGCTCTGTAGATCCAGGCCCAGCACCGCCCTGTTGTCTTGGGTAGGGACGGTCACGTCAAGGATGTCGTGTTGTAGCAGGATCATGGCGTCCTGCGTGCTAAGCCTTTCACGAAACCCCAACATGGCGTCGGGGTAGAGGCCTTCGTCTTCGAGGTAGCGCTGCCATCTGTTGTTGAGGACGTGCTCGAGCACCTTGCCCACGCACGATGTGAGAGATATCGGGCGCAGATTCTCGATGCCAGGTGGCTTGCCGGGCTTGGGGATGAGGATCGTTCTGGCTGCCTTCCACTGTCGCTGGAGGGTTCCCACGCGCCAACACCGGTTGAAGTAATCCGTGAGGGCCGCGATGGCCCCGTCGTTGAGGTTGCGGAGGGCTTTGTTGGTGACCCGGTCCGGACCGGCCGCCGACTTGCAGTTGAGGTTCTGTAGGGCTGCCCGGACTTCCCACTCATCGATGTCGCGGTCGAGGGTTGGGTTGGCCGGGCCGTGATATCTGTCGTGATTCTCGCTAGGTGTGCTCGGGAGGTAGCGTTCGTTGAGGCGTTTGCACGCCTTTTCCTGCCCCAGCTTCTTGATGGTAGTGTGTATGATTTGATCCAGGCGGTGTTGCTGGTACACTTTGCTCTTCGTTTCGTCGAGGAGGTGGCGGAGTAATTTCCAGGTTCGACCCTGGTGGAGCTGCCCGTCCGCCTCGCTGCAGATGGCATGCCATCGCTGTGCGCAGACCTCGCGGCTGTACTTTTCGATGGCGCGTCCGAATTCGGCCACCCGCTTGCGTAGTGTGCGGTTATGGCGTTGGCGTCTCCATCGTCTCTGTAGGGATTGCCTGGCCTCGATCATGTGGGCCAGGCGGCTGTCGATTTGCTGCACGTCTTCGTCCGTTTCCACTTCCGTGGTCGCGAACGAGGTTGCTTGCACGATGTCTTTCGACCACTTCTCGATGTCCGTGATCTCGCCCTGCGGTTTCAGGCACTCCGCTCTGAAGCGGGTCCAGTCGGTGAGTTTGTGTTTTCGCCGGCTTCCGTTGGACCTGACGGCGGAGGTCGGTAGGTCCAGCTCGATGATAAAGTGATCACTGCCCAGGTTGTGGCCCGTGTTCCGCCACTCGACCCCCTTCTTAGCCGACGTCCTCGTGCGGACGAATGCCAGGTCCGGGTTGGTGTCGCGCGTGACGGAGGTGCCGATGCGGGTGGGCGCCGCTGTGTCCGTGTGGAGGGTGAAGCCGGCGTCGGCCGCCGCGTCCAGCAGGTCTCTGCCCTTGACTGTAGTGCGGTGGTAGCCGAGCTCTTTGTGTGATGCGTTAAAGTCCCCACAGATGGCGATGGTGTCTGTCGGTGCCGTGCGTAACGCCTTGTGCATGAGTTTCTTGAATTTTTGGTGCCGGTGCGTAGGGTTACTGTAGATGTTGATGAGAAAAAAGGACTCCTTTTTCTTCTTGCCGATGACCACCTCGGTCGCGCAGTGTTCGATGGTGCTGCGTCCGAGGAAGTATTCGTGCTTGAAGAAGGTGAGCCCTTTCCGAATGAAGGTGCACACCCCTTGAGCGGCCCCCTTACCGCAGTCCCTTGCGCTGGGGGGGCTTGCGTGCGTACGGTAGCCCGGGAGGGTTGGTGCGTTTTCGGTGTGAGTTTCTTGAACCATGATGACGTCAGGGGGCGCCTCGAGGCTCTGCAGGTGTTGCTGTAGTACCGCCTTTCTGCACTGGAACCCGTTGGCGTTCCAGTGCCAGACCTTTAGGCTCGAGCATGTTGCTGGTTTGACGGCCATGATGCAGGTGGTGATTGAGCGGGGTGGTTGCGGTCGTTTGGCGCGTCGTCGTCGCGGCCCAGCTTTCTGTAGAGAAACTCCTGCAGTGCGTCGAGGCGTTTTTCCACCGCTGCGAAACGTGCATTTACCCGGTGCTCAAACGCGTCCATGCGCTTTTCGAGTCGGTCGATTCGTTCGGTGCAGCGGCGGAGGCGCAGGGCCACACTGATGCCTCCTTGGGTGCGTGATTCTTGATCGTCTTCCCTCGCGCACGGGGAGTCGTCTTCTTGTTCCTCCATTGCGGTTTCGGCAGGCGGCGGGGTCATGGAGGTCCCCCGAGATTGCGCTTCTGTCTTCTTGGGTGGCGGTGTTGGCGGCGTGGGTTGTGGGTTGGTCGGCGCTGGCGGTGGCGTTTTCGCGCGCTGTTGGTGGCGTGGCGTCAGCGACGGGGGAGCGGGACTTGACCTTGAGCCCACTGCGGTTGCTGCGCCCGCTGCAGTGGCAGCGTTCGCTTTTGCTGCGGTTGTGGGTTTTCCAGGAGTCTTATGGCCTCGTCCAGTCGCTGGCTGAGGCGTGCGTTCTCTGCCTTGAGGGCTGAGATTTCTTCGCGTAGACTCTTCATCGTGTCGTGCCGCTGCGTTGACTGCTCTCGGCGCTTCTGTGGCGTTTTGGATCTGGCGTGCGCATTCGGCGCTCTGGTGACTTCGGCCCAGTGTTGTACGGAACGGCGTTAAGAGGAACGGCGTTCCTGGAACTAGTACCTTTTTGGAGGAACGGAGGAACGCCACCGTTCCATTAAGCGTCGGTGGAACTGTAACGGTAACTCGTTACGTTTTTAAAGGAACGGCAGGAACGGCGTTCCTGCCGTTACATCGCTAGGATTTGCCTGTTTTTGATGCCAAGGCTCGAGTACAAAAATCCACAAAGCGCTACTGCGTTTCTCTTCCTATAAGACGGTAAATTCGCCCGCCCTTCAGCCGTCCGTGCTTCCTCGAAGGTCAAAGACAGAAGAATAACCACGCAGCAGGCCGCAGCTTGTGTTTGCTTTCATGCTGGTTGCTTGCGCGGCGTTCTACGGGTGAATAGCGTAGCCGCGAGAATGCTTTTCACACTTCATCGTTTGTCTGGGGAGGCCAGAATGCGCGTCTGACCGATAGAATTGCTCGCTGGCGGGGAAAGAATAGATAATTTCAGCAGTCCGTCCGTTCTGTCGTATGCGTTGTTAGTGGGTTGACCGGGACACGGCTGGGCACTCGGGCATTCGTCGCGGTAGGGGGATTAGTTCCGCGGGCCTGCCTTCGCCATGTCCGTGCCTCCGCACCCTTCGTACTCGCCCTTCCGCGCGCTCAGGAGCAGACTGGTCGCGGCCAAACCGGTAACAACGTAGCCAACGAAACGGACGGACTGCTAAACGGGATCCGGACATTTCGGTGTGGGTCATTTTGGTCCAGCACGTTTCGGTGTGGACATTGCTGTGCACGGACATTTTGGTGCATGAGGTCTTGGCCCAGACATTTTGAGTTAGGGGATGTCCCAGGCATTCTTCGAACATTTTAGCTTTAATATTGTAATTTCGTGACTTGATATGATTTTACGTTCGAGATTTGTGCTTGCGCCGCCGTTCGTGGAAACGAACGCTAAACCCTGGCGGAGCATTGCCACGTGAAACCCAATTTCTGTAGCAGATGGTAAAAATTAACGTTGTTAATTTGGATCAGTTCAACCATTTTTCTGTTATTTTAACATTCATGTGAACCACCCTAATACTTTAGGTTTTACCAAAGCGCTTTTCTTTAACTTCACCCAACGGTGCAAGACGCTGCTGCTTTTAGTCTATTCCTCCCCTCCCCCCCCCAGGAAAACTTCCGCAAAAAAAAAAAACAGAAAACGAGGTCGATTAGGCGCGTGTGCATTTCGTTTTAATTAATCTCTCAATCAATCTCGCCTTCGTTGCATTCGGTGTCAGTTCTACTTACAACTAGCAAACCAACCATCGCACTACGGTGGCGTTACTTAGGGGAGGGGAAAGCTGAGCCCCGCCGGCAATCATCCCCCTAACTAGAGTTAGAGGGGTGTCACTTGTGCTTCACTATTGCGTCGACTGGATTTCGAAAACTCGAAGGCGACTGTTGCCGCTCTCGTCACACTAGCCTATTCATTTTTTTTGCTCCTTATAATGGGAGGAAGCGATGTATACCTGGTGTGTCCATGATATGCGCGACTTGATGAGTTAATTCACAAGGGGGCGACTGAAGGCGCAGAAAGAGCGATTCCTGGAGTGGGGGTGCCGTCGATATGACCGCGACGCGCGGAGGGGCGTAGCCAGCAAACGATAGTGGCCATTGTGTTCTCAGCGGCTTTTTTGGTGGCTTTTTGTGTCATATTATAGAGGTTTCGTGGGCCCATGGTGAATGTAAAGCTTTTTCTATGTTTTAAACGCGAAGTGGGCTATGTAATTGTTCTGAATGTATCACCCAATTTCTGCAAAAGCCTCCACTAAGAGGCTAGCAGTATGTTCCAAATAAAGAATAAAAAATCACTGCGGTGACGCTTCGGAGACAAAGAACTCCACCACGCATGTAGGATTTTCAGGGAAAACCGAAAATAATATGGCTGGAAAAGAAATCTGGTCTAGATTCGAGCGTGCAGGCGGGAGGTGGAGGGGGGGGGGCACTAGAACAAAGAATTAAAATGTGGTAAATGTAGGCTTGTAAACACTAAACGAAGGTTGGTTGTCCCGAACACAATGGCTGGATTTTGTATGCACAACCGGTACGCGCTTAATCAGCATTTACGACATTAGAACCTGCGGCTGTTTTCCAAAAGGCCCGTTTTTCCTCCCCGACAATATCCTAGACCAGTGTTCGCGAATTCATTTTAGCAAGGCCGCCCAGCCTACGTAATACTCTTCATAAGGTTTTCTTCATTCTGATGGGCTAGCTAATGTTTGTTACTTTTTGGATATTGAGAATGTCCATGTAATTTATGTAATTTGAGGGTATGATTAAAAAAATACAAAAGAGGCGGTAAACCATCCTAAACACGGGTAAATGTCTTAGCTAAAAAAGAGCGAATATAAATTAACAACCTCTCATAAATGAAAAAAAAACGTGTGCTAAAGAATTCAATCGGCTGCATAACAGGTGTCCCCAGGAAGAGGTATATACAAAAATATACAAATGTAGAATTTCTAAAAATACCTGGCAAAGATCGAACATGGCATCAATCAAAATAATAAATTCACTGTTCCAGATTGTTGTCCATAACCCACGTTAAGCGGAAATAAAAATATAATGGCTGTCGCAAACAGGCAAGCCTCTGATAATTTGGTCGATGAAATTTGGACACCGAAATTTCCGCACCGAAATATCCTGCACCGAAACATCCTCGAGCCGTCTGGAGTTTGTCCGGTGCTCCCCGAAAAAATTCGCGTAGGAGGGTTTCTTTTGATGAACTTTATCTCCAGATAATCTGCTGCCGGTGGTGTTAATCTTCTTATAATATACGTAGTTCGATTTGAGTTTTAAATGTCTCACTTAATTTCAACCCAGGATTATCCGACACTATATTTTAATTTAAAAACCTAATTGTAACGTTAATGTAACGACACGTTCCAATTTTCGAAGTGTAACTGGAACGCGTTCCTTTCGCAATAAAGGAACTTGTAACGGGAACTCGTTTCAAAATTGGCAAGGAACGAGGAACGAGCTTTCGTTCCTATTTTGGAGGAACGTGTACAACACTGCTTCGGCCCACGTCACGCGCTCGCGCGATTGTGACGTGGCTCCTCTCTTCTTGCTATGACTCCTCCCCCTATTGTTACGACTGGCGTAGCGGCTCGCCGAGCGTTGCCCTTTCTTGCCGCTGCGGCTGCGTCCGTGTTGTTGCTGGGGGTCGAGTGGCGGGAAATCGCGATCGTCTTTTCTAGAAGGTCGCCCCGCTTGCGGTGACGTGGCGTGCTTGCTGTTCCATTGTCTCTTTTTCACCAAGTATGGTGTCTTGAATTTGTTAACGCAGCCTGCCGTACCGGTGGGGTGGGGTCCCCCGCACAGTTTGCAATGCGGCTTGCACTCGTTTTCGTGATTTTCTCCCGGGTTCGTCTTCCCGCAAGCGAAGCACACTCGTGCATGTGGTTGCGGGCATACGTCATGGCGATGTCCGATTTTGCCGCACGTTTTGCACACCTCGTGGTGTTGCCTGTATAGGCTGCATCTAACCAGTACGGCTCCGTATTTAACTGTCGCAGGCACCTTGGTGCCTTGGAAAAGCACAACTACCGCGGTCGAGCTGCCGATTCTGTGCGCGTCGATTGCCATAGGGTTGTAGTCATTAACGATGTTTGCTCTGATTTCTTCGGGGGAGTCTTCGGTGGAAATGTTCCGAATTACTCCTTTGGCCGTGTCGTCCGGTGCCGCGTGATATGCGAATACCTCGTGTGCTTGGTCCCCGACGGTAAGCGAACGGAGCTGGGCGTATAGCACTGCTCTTTCCTCGTCTGGAGTGCTCATCACGATGATGTTCTGTGCTATGTTTGGGCAATTGGTGTCCCGCATAGCCGCCTCTCTTGTGATTCCCGTTGCTGCCATAATGGCCGTCATTAGTTCGGTTGCCTTTGTTCGGCCGGTGTGCATGCCACCACGTGGTCGAATGATGATCTTGAACTCGCTGCGCGGGATGTTGCTCGGCATGCGTGCAGCTTTCGTTAGGCTTGCAGTAACTTTCCTGGCGTATTGCGCCCTGGTAGGTGGCGATTTGGGTGCCTTGCTGGCAGGCTTACCGGGGGTTGAAGTCTGCGATGCTTCTCCCGGGTGCTGTAGCGGTCGTCGGCGTTGGATTGTCCAACCCGCGTTGTCGTCCGGCGAGGGGTCCTCTCCCGGCACGATGACGGTTGTTCGGCCGGCGTTCCGGTCGAGTTGAACTTGTGGCGTAACTTCTTGGACAGAACTTGTATCCAAAGCGGCTTCCATCTCGTTCGTCGCGGGGACGGTAGCGATGTTCGACGGCATAGGCTTAGCGGCCGCCGCCGGCGGCGGCGTGGCCGGGTGCCGAGCTCGAGCTAGGCCTACGTTAGGCTTAGCAAAACGGCGCCGCCGCGGAACGTCAAAGTCTCGTAAATCCGCAATAAATGCTGGGACTCACCGAAATGTGGTATCAGCGGGTTCCGAAAACGAAGCCTAACACATGTGTAAAAGTTGGGACTCTCTGAGGCTGGTTGGTCCTCCGAAAATTCGCATAATTCACGGAGCCGATGTGAGACGCGTCCGATCGCTTCGGCTGCTCGCAGCGCCCCCCTGGCCAAAGTAAAACATGGCCTGCGCAATAGACTTATATAGTCACAGCTAAATATGCCCGTCTAAGTCCGGTGTAATGTTCATACTTTTCAACATTGTTGAAGAACAGGACATTACGCAAATATAAGATAACAAATTAATAGAGAAGTGATATTTGCAGCGTTCCTTTATAAAAAATCATACATGTTTGATTTGTGCGAGAATAAATACTTCATCAACTGCAGAAAAAAAATCTACTCCGGCGTCGCCTGCTGTCGCACGCGCCACTATAACTTCTGACGGCATTCTAAGAAGTCAAGTGACAACAGTTCCGAAAGGTTCCACTAGATAGGTTACACGTTCTGCTTGGAACGCAAGTGGACTTGGGAAACACGGTACTATAAACATTGAAGTAGGGCGCCTCAATTCACGCGCGTCTCCGCCGTACGGCAGCGTTGGCATCGAGGCACCCGGCCTGGAGCAGCGGAACGCGGTAAATTTAAATAAGCTTGAGCGAACCTTTAGCGTGTTTCCCTTGGAAAGAGGGCGACGCAAGAGGAACAAGATGAGAGGTGAGCGGGAGAGCGAAGGGAGGCATTTACTTGGCAAATGTCGGCAAAGTTTTGTCAACATTTGCAACGAAAGGAGCAGATACGCGACCAATGTTTGTACCAGTTTTTCATGCCAGCTGAGGAATGGTAGACAGATGGGGGCAACAACTGGCAGAAAGGGCCATTACCATGCAGTTCATGTGTCTATTTAGGAAATTTTCGTGTTACATTTTCCCCATTGCTATGGCTGCCTACCAGCAGAGGAATCTTTGAATGGAACATTAGATGTTCGACCGAAGGTTAAATAAATAATAATTTTGAGCGTTGTTTATTCGTGTCAGTTTCGGCTTCGACAAAACGAACACCAAGGCGGCCGCCATGAGAGAATGGCGCTGTTGATGTCACTGTTTTGGTTGCATCATGGTCAGACGGGACGCGTGTGCTAGAGTGAGCGAACACGGCCAGCCTGGCAGTGGTTGCACGCGCCTGGGCCACACGATATCAGTCCCAAAACTGTCACATGACACACAAGGCAGTGCAGCGTGCGCCATCAGCAGCCGGTCTGTTGGTTAAGTCACTGGAGCCCTGATGTCGGCAGTTTGGGGCGAACTGCATGGCAAGTCAGCCCACGCGTCTTTCTTATGTCAGTGTCAAAAGGGTATTTATCCTGAGCTTTCTGATGCATGCAAAGATTACAATTGATTTAAAATATGTTATACTGAACGGTTGCTATTAAAATCTTCATATACAAAGGGAACTTTTTGCATAGTTATCTCAGCTTTGATATTTCCTCTAAGTACTCCTTTAAGTAGAGCCTAATCATGTTAAGAAGGTTTAAAGGGACACTGAAGTGATATGTAAACATTGCGGGATTACTAGCGCAAATGGTAGTCCGGAGTCCCCAGGCCATGTTTCGACCACTCTAGGCGCGTTTACGCGATTTTATTTAGTAGAAAAACTAATTCGAAAATGCTGCCCTTCTCTCTTTGCGCTCGCCCATTTTCTGTGGCGTTTTTGTGTGACGTCAGGAGGGGATGAGCTCGCAATTGGCTGCGCCACGGCTGCGCTACTGCACGGCTCCCCGGCCGACAGAGTCAGCCCTCATTCCCACAGCCGTCACCTTCCCCGTCACGGCACCGTCACGTCAAGAAACCGCGAGGGAGACGTAGACGAGTAGCGTTCGAACTGGAGCTCTTCGTCAGATTACAGGGTCGTCTGCCTAGTGATCAGTTTAGCCTAGAATTGAGCGTTTTTAATCTGACAAGTAAAGAAAATGGTTTGTGCTGACTTTTCGCTAGATTTGGCCGTAAAAATTTATTTTCTGATTATGGAGCATATGGTCCCGTCACGTTGACGTGACGGAAACGTAGAGCTCGGCCTCCCGTCACCGTCTCACCGTTTTCGACGAGAAATCGGCCAAAACACGGCGCCCATGACGGAAGACGGTGACGTGACGGTGACGTGACGGGGTTAAAAACGGCTGTGGGAATGATGGCTTAGTCGGCCCAGCGTTTCGTCCGCCGGCCGCCGGCGGGTCGTCGCTATCAAGGAGGTTAAAAAAACATTGCTTGGTCGCAATTCGTTCGCTTAGTTGAAACGAAGCCAGGACGCGTTTGTGAATGGAAGATTGTGCCTTTCTTTACTTGGTTTGTTTGTCACTGTATCTAGCTCCAAGTCAAGGTCGCTTCACACAAGCGCTGCACAAGCGCACATGCGACGCTTCGCTGACTGGTACGCTAGTAGGAAAATATTGTCACGTAGCCAAGGACGAAGCAGTTGTTTGGAAAAGAAACAAGTTTATTGGAGCGAACTTGTGCTCCCCTAAAAACTGAAAAGAATACAGAGGCGGTGAAGCAGTGGTCAACAAAGTGACGTACGTGCGTCGGCGAGCGTCGCAGAATCGAATGCCCCGGCGTCTGCTCTGCAGGCTTTTTATCTTTCGGCGCGCGTGGTTCTGGAACCATCGATTCGCATCGAGAACATTGTAGATGCAAGAAGATTATTCCGGGCTGTTCACGTAAATCGGAATGCTCTCCCTATCACAACAGATAACACATGCGGCACAGAAAGAAGGAATGGAACACGCGCTTCCCTTGGCACGGAGATAACACAGACCGGCGCAGCCGGGCGGTAAAAGCAAAACACAAATAAACAAACCCAATGTATGGTTCGCGGCATTACCCCCCCTCTAAGAGTGCATCGACCCGATGCTAACATAAGCGACAGTCCGAAAATAAAAATAAAAGTTCGTCATCGTCCGTAGAAAGGTTTTAAGCGAACCACGTGGACGACTTCGGGCCGCGTACGTCGTCGTGATGTGCCGGAGTCACCATCGGGGATCACTTCGTAGGTAAGTTGGCCAACACGTCGTAGAATCTTGTAGGGTCCGAAATACCGTCGCAGGAGCTTCTCACTGAGTCCGCGTCGTCGGATGGGAGTCCAAACCCACACACGGTCCCCTGGTCGGTACTCGGCGTCTCGGCGTCGGAGGTTGTAGCGGCCGGCATCCACCAGCTACTGGTCCCTTATACGAACTCGAGCGAGCTGGCGGGCCTCCTCCGCACGTTGAAGGTATCCTTGGACGTCGGCGTTGAGGTCGTCGTCTTCTAGATGCGGAAGCATGGCGTCGAGCATCGTAGTCGGTCGTCTTCCGTAGACAAGCTCGAACGGTGTCATCTGCGTAGTTTCCTGCGTCGCTGTATTGTACGCAAACGTGACATACGGGAGGACTTCGTCCCAAGTCTTATGTTCAACGTCGACGTACATGGACAGCATATCCGCAATCGTCTTGTTCAGACGTTCCGTTAGTCCGTTCGTTTGGGGGTGGTACGCCGTCGTTCTTCGGTGATCCGTGTTGCTGTAGCGTAAGATTCCTTGCATCAGCTCCGCGGTAAAGGCCGTTCCGCGGTCCGTGATTAAGATTGCAGGGGCTCCATGTCGCAGCACAACTTGGTTTATAAAGAACTTGGCGACTTCCTGTGCAGTCCCCCATTGAAGAGCGGCGGTCTCCGCGTAGCGCGTCATGTAGTCTGTCGCTACGACAATCCACTTGTTCTCCGATCGTGACGTCGGGAACGGGCCTAGAAGGTCCATTCCAATCTGTTGAAAGGGCCTCGACGGGACGGTGATCGGTTGCAGAAGTCCGGCGGGTCTTGTCGGCGGCGTTTTTCGTCGCTGGCAGTCCCGGCAACTCCGAACGTAGTGGGTGACGTCGGATGTAAGGCGGGGCCAGAAGTACTTCGCCTTAATTTTTGCAATAGTGCGAGCTGTGCCGAGATGTCCGGAAGACGGGTCGTCGTGGGACGCTTCAAAATTTCGTCACGAAGGTCTGCGGGGATGACAAGTAGATAATTCGTTCTTGTTCCGGGGCTGAAATTCTTCTTCACGAGGACGGAGTTTTTAAGGCTGAATGCTGGTAAGTTACGCTTGAACGCTCTAGGCACGGCGACGTTTCGTCCTTCGAGGTAGTCGATCATTACGCGCAAGTCGGGGTCGGCACGCTGCTGGGCGGCTAGGTCGCTCTCCGTAACAACCCCGAAGAACGCGCTGTCTTCATCGGAGTCTTGTGGTGGCGGGTCGACAGGGGCGCGGGACAGGCAGTCGGCGTCGGAGTGTTTCCTCCCGGATTTGTAAACGATTGTAACGTCGAACTCTTGCAGGCGCAGACTCCACCGCCCAAGACGGCCAGAGGGGTCCTTCAAATTGGCGAGCCAACACAGCGCATGATGGTCTGTTACAACCTTGAACGGTCTGCCATACACGTATGGGCGAAATTTTGAAATGGCCCATATAATAGCCAAGCACACTTTTCCGGAGGCAGAGTAGTTTTTCTCCTCCTTCGACAGACCACGGCTGGCATAGGCGATTACGTTTTCGCACCCGCTTTGTTTTTGGACAAGGACGGCACCCAAGCCTATATCACTGGCGTCCGTGTGTATTTCCGTGTCGGCGTTTTCGTCGAAATGCGCGAGCACGGGCGGGCTTTGCAGATGTTTTTGCAGCTCGCAGAATGCCTTTTCTTGATCGTCTTCCCAGCTGAAAGGGGTGCTGTCTTTCGTCAAGCGCGTGAGCGGCTCTGCAATGCGTGCGAAGTTTGCGACGAAGCGCCGGTAGTATGCGCACAGTCCAAGAAACCTGCGCACGCCCTTCTTATCTTTCGGCCTTGGGAAGTTCGCTATGGCTGAAGTTTTCAACGGGTCAGGCAGGACTCCCGCGGCGTTGACGACATGGCCCAAAAACTTCAGTTCCTCGTACGCGAAGCGGCACTTTTCAGGCTTCAGCGTTAACCCCGACGTACGGATGGCCTCGAGTACAGACTGCAACCTTGCGAGGTGTTCGTCGAAAGTCCTAGAGAATACCACAACGTCGTCGAGGTATACGAGGCAGGTGTGCCACTTCAGGCCAGCTAGCACAGTGTCCATGACTCTTTGGAACGTTGCTGGTGCCGTGCATAGCCCAAACGGCATCACCTTGAACTCGTATAGGCCATCCGGGGTTATGAATGCAGTCTTCTCTCGATCTCTCTCGTCCACTTCAATTTGCCAGTAGCCTGTCTTCAGATCCATCGATGAGAAGTACCTCGCATGGCAGAGGTGGTCGAGGGCGTCGTCGATTCGTGGCAGGGGGTACACGTCCTTTTTGGTGATCTTGTTCAATCGCCGGTAGTCAACGCAGAACCTCAGTGTGCCGTCTTTTTTCTTCACGAGTACGACCGGCGCAGCCCACGGACTTTTTGATGGCTGTATAATGTCGCCGTTGAGCATGTCGTCGACTTGAGTCCGGATGGCTTCACGCTCGTGGGAAGAGACGCGGTACGGTGACTGTCGGGTAGGTCGTGCTCCATCCTCGGTTATTGTCCGGTGCTTCGCCAGAGGTGTTTGACGTAACTTTGAGTTCGACGAAAAACACTAGCTGTAGCGACGCAGCAAAGCCAATAACTTGTTCCTTTCATCTTGCGGTAGCGCCGGATTCACGTCGAAGGGGTGCGGAAGCTTGGTGGTATCGTCGGGTGCGCGTTCAAAGTCGGCGACTGCTAACACGTCGCTTGCTTGTTGCATTTCTTCGACGAACGCAATTGCAGCGCCCTTGTTTAAATGCTGGTACTCCTCGGTGAAAGTGGTGACCAAAACGTGGGCTTTGCGCTGCTTAAACCATGCAATGCCTCTTGCGACAGACACACCGCGGTCAAGAAGCAACCTTTGGTCACTCTCCACGATAGCGTCGACGTCGGGAGCAGCACCTTCACAGTGGACGGTGATCATCAAGCTTGCGCGGGGTGGCAGGGTGACGTGATCATCGGCGATCCTTACAGCTGCACGGTGTTCGGGGTTCGATTCCGGCGTCATGGAGTGGTCGCAGGAAAAAGTTATCGACTTCGTCTGCAGATCGATTATTGCGCCGTTGTCCGTCAAAAAGTCCATTCCGAGAATTACGTCGCGGGAGCAGTTGGGCAAAACGACGAACACCGCAGGGTACGTCGTGCCGTCTATGGTGACGCGCGATGTGCACGTTCCACTTGGCGTCACGAGGTGGCCTCCTGCTGTGCGTATGTGCGGACCATCCCATCTGGTCATAACTTTCTTCAGTTTAGACGAAAATGGTCCGCTCATTACCGAATAGTCAGCTCCCGTGTCTACGAGGGCGACTACGTCAAAGCCGTCGATGGACACCTTGACGTCAGACGCAGTCTTCCTCGAGTTCCGGGTTCGTCGGGGCGTCGTATCTCGGCTTGTGCGTGTTGGCGGTCGGGCACTGTGCGTCGTCGTTGTCGTCGTCTTCTCAACGGACGTCTCGGTCAGGTCGGGTACGCGTCGCGGCGTATAGCTGTCGTCGTGTTCGGGAGTCTCGTCAGGGTTAGGTCGGGTCGTCTTGATGAGGGCATGTCGTGAATCATTGTCTTCACCGCGTCCTTGCGTCGTTGGAGGGTTTCCAGTTTTCCGCCATAGAGCAACTTCACCTCCAGAAGTTGCTGCTTTTAGTTTCCCCCGCGTGGGCTGGGGGACCTTCCACGGGCGAAGTCAGCGTTGCTACGGCGGTTCGGCGATTGGTATGGGTAGGGCGACGGCGAACGGTTGAAACCTGCTGGTCGACGGCTGGTGTTGGACAGGTACTCTTCGATCTCCGATGGGCGCTGGCCAGTTCGGGGGCGGGGTGCGTCGACGGAGAACCCTCGCAAACCGAGCCTCCTGTAGGGGCAGCGACGGTTGACGTGGTCGGCCTCTCCGCAGTGGTAGCACAGCGGACGATTGTCTGACGTTCGCCACACGTCGGTCTTCCTTGGGGCAGGGGGTTGCGCCGCAGGTGGTCGGGCCGGCGAGAGGGGACGACGGTACGGAGCCTCGTGACGATAGGGGGCAGGTGGGCGAGGGCGATGTACAGCAGCTGCGTAGGTCATGGCTTGCGGCTCGCGAGGTGCTACTGGCGTCGTTGAAGTTCCCAGCGCTTGCTGCACTTCTTCTCTAATGACGTCGGTAAGAGAAGCGACTTGTGGTTGCGGCGGCGTCGGGAGCAGTTTCCGCAGCTCCTCCCTCACTATTTCGCGGATAGTCTCGCGTAGGCTGTCGGCCGGGATCCGCGTGCTGCCAAAGTCGTTCGCATTGGCCGCGCCAACAAAGTTGCGGTCATACTGCTTAGCACGCATCTCGAGGGCTTTCTCAATGGTGCTGGCTTCGGTAACGAATTCGGCGACGGTTTTGGGCGGATTTCGGACAAGTCCGGCAAACAGTTCCTCCTTCACTCCGCGCATTAAGAACCGCAACTTCTTTTCTTCCGTCATTTCGGGATCCGCGCGGCGAAATAGCTGCTTCATCTCCTCAACGAAGATCAAGACGCCTTCATTGGGGTGTTGCGTGCGCGTTTCCAACAAAAGGGCGGCTCTTTCTTTCCGCACGACGGTAGTGAAGGTCTTAGTGAACTCGCTTTGAACTGAGCCCAGTTTGTCAAGGAGCTCTCGTGGTTCTCGAACCAAGTGCGAGCCGAATCTTCCAAGTAAAAGAAAACGTGCCGGAACGTTTCTGCGTCGTCCCACCTGTTGAATTTCCGGACGCGCTCCAGTTTCTCCAACCATTCTTCTGGGTCTTCTGCGGGGCTCCTCGGAATGATGGCGGTTCCCGTGGCTGCTGCAGAACGACAGGAGGATTGCCTTGGTTGAGCATGGTGCTGGTTGCGACGTTTTTCTTCTTCGTCTTCTCCGGTAGTAGACCGAACTCGGGTGGTAAATCTTGCACGCGGAGGCTGGCTCTTGTTGGACTGGCTTGGCGGCTTCCAGAGGTTGTAGTGGGCATGAAGGGTGCGTACCCAGCACCTCCACCAGATGTCACGTAGCCAAGGACGAAGCAGTTGTTTGGAAAGAAACAAGTTTATTGGAGCGAACTTCTGCTCCCCTAAAAACTGAAAAGAATACAGAGGCGGTGAAGCAGTGGTCAACAAAGTGACGTACGTGCGTCGGCGAGCGTCGCAGAATCGAATGCCCCGGCGTCTGCTCTGCAGGCTTTTTATCTTTCGGCGCGCGTGGTTCTGGAATCATCGATTCGCATCGAGAACATTGTAGATGCAAGAAGATTATTCCGGGCTGTTCACGTAAATCGGAATGCTCTCCCTATCACAACAGATAACACATGCGGCACAGAAAGAAGGAATGGAACACGCGCTTCCCTTGGCACGGAGATAACACAGACCGGCGCAGCCGGGCGGTAAAAGCAAAACACAAATAAACAAACCCAATGTATGGTTCGCGGCAATATAAGGCCTCTTGAAGGCGGGAGAAGAGTCAGCGAAGTCAATATAGGTACTAAGGAAATAAAATCAACTGATATTTTTACCGTACAGCGTAAAACTAGGGCGAGGGAAGCACTTTTTTGCGCTGGGCGAACAAGCACAGCGGTCAGCAGCACGACTACGCATCTGCGAGCGCTTTTCCGTCTACGAAATGCAATTGCTAGACGTGAGCTACTGTGGAAACTCGGGCGACGCTTACTGCACGATCGCAGTACAACAAATAGTCACCTAAGCTGCTTGAAATGCCAAAACTAAATAAAAGTGTAAACCAGTTGTACAATATATACCCTATATTAACGAGGCCTTCGCGTCCCGCTGCGTGGCTCAGTTGTCTGGGGCGCTAGGTATGTCACCCCAAATGTTTTGCAAGTCAAGAGTTCGAATCCCCGGGGGTACGTGCTTTTTTTTTGTAAGTTAACTTTTTTGTTTTCCGCCGATGTTTTCTATATTGAGTTCACCTTTTTTTGGTCCGCAACGTTCATGGCTACACGAACTAGTTCACAAAACGCGCGCAGGCTGGCATTGGCGCGCTAGCGAGTTCTCGTTGGCGTGCTGTTGCCATAAGCACCGACTGCTTGCAGGCAGTGGGCACAGGCCAGAATGAACAGACCCTTGACCTGGTGCGAACACGCTTTTTACGATACAGGCATGAGGGAGGCAAGCTCCAAATATGGGGGAAAAGCGCATGACATTTGGGCGTCTGCGGGTACGCGGAGGGCGTTCATGCACTGCGTAGGTCTCGGCAAGTGAATGCTACGACTACAAGCCGTCCTGGGGGGCTTATCTTGTGCATTTTACAGCCGACAACATGGCAGAAGCGCGGTACGATGATTACTGAGATATTGAGAATGCCCATCCAACAACGCCATTGGTTATGTTTTACAGAACCGAAACCGAAACCGAAACGTGTGCGATTGCTAACCTTGGGCATCGTCCAATCACGGCGCCTCTCCTCCCAACGTCACAGCCTTAGTTGGTGCGGCTGCCGCAAACCGCGCATGGTAAGTGCGAATGCACTTTATAAGCGACCCCAAACCATCCACCGCCGGCGGCGGCGGCGTCCGCAGTCCTCTTCGATCCGAGGACTTTGCGGCCGCAGCGCGACGCTTTACCGACTAAGCCACGGACGCGACGCCGATATCAGTGTTAGTAACGCGCTTTATATCTTTAACGCATTCAAACTACGTCGTCAGCGGCGTGCGTTGGCGACTCAGCGGCGTTATAGCGGCTTGATAACTGCGTGGTGTACACGTGATACTACAAACCCGATGGAAGAGATGGAAGAGAAGGCGGCGAGGCGGTGGGCTGCGGGGGCCGAGCGCAAGCGCCGCAAGCGGGCCGACAACCGTGCATTCGCACTTTCACATTCTCCCCCTCGGGGAAATGCGGGGGAATTTTTTCTTCTTTAGCGCTTTGTAAAATAATTACCGATTTCTCAACCGGATAAACGATGAAAAGTGTGCTAATTTGAGCCAGTCTAAGCAGGGCAAGCAAAAACGGGAGCTTGACAAATTCACTTCAGTTTCCTTTAATAGTGGTGCCACTCCTTAAGGTACTTTTTACTTGCTTTAAGCTGACGTTTTGAATTTGGAGTTAAGAGAGGCCGTAACATTCTGGCTGCCCATTTCTGGCCATCAGTATTTCTAAGGCATTCTTCAAAACATTTTTTGCTCTGCACTTCTCTGAAACCTTGAGGACACCTAACTTAACTTAGTCGTGATGAAGACATTATTGTGCACAGGTCAAGCCATCTCTACCTTTGCCCTCATCGGGCAGAGGACCATCCTTACATCAGAAAGGGTTTTGTTTTGCTAAGTCTGCCACTTAGGACCGTCATAGGACTTGCTGCCCACAGAGGAGTGCTCTCCAGCCGAACCACCCTTAGGTGTCAAAGAAGTGAGACTAACAACTTTAAAATACTGTTAGAAAAAAAAAACACTAAACAATAGGAATTTTTTTTGGAACGTGTTAACATGTCGACCAACCTCATGGCGACTATAGGATGTGACTTGTTTATAGAGGGGCAAAATCAGAAAAATAGAGACGAGCAAGTAAGTCATCCTTGCACGACAGCTTCTGCGACACCTATCAGTGGCGGAGCCGGGGGGCAATCGCCCCCCCCCCAAAGAGGCCCTCAGCTTTTTACTTTTTCTTTTTTAAGAATCCGACTTGTGCGATGTCGCAAACGTGTGGCAACCGTCAGAAATGCGGGCTCGAGCCAGCCGTTGTACCGCCTAAGGGGGGCCAAAACCCACTGTGCCGCTAAGTGATTGTGCGCAAGCGGGTTACTCCGCATACACGCGCATGCCGGCATGGTTATCACCTCCACCGAAAAACTGGTGCAAGGAGGGAAGCGGTTCTTTATTCGCCTCCCCCCCCCCCTCCTTCGAAAAATATCCGCCCCTACCAAAACCAGTCTCTGCAATTATCCAGAGACCAGCTTCACGGTCTGCACCGTTCCAACGCCGAACATTGCGGCTGCTGAGGATTGCGCCATTGACCTGGCCA